>NC_080788.1:83170667-83493167 GCF_028018385.1 Neofelis nebulosa
TTTGCAATAAAATAAAATAAATATTTGACTGAAATAAGTTAAGCAAAAGTAAAATACATGTAAGAAAACAAGCAGATATGTATTCTCTGCATGTCCTCAAGAAGGGTTGTGATTTGGCTCTCAATTTTACATACGAAAGAAAAGAAAAAAATCTCCTCTATCAGAAAATGTATGGTGTCCTAAGATTAAAAATCATATGTATCTAGGGAAGCCCAGCTTCTTATGCCATTGAGGCCCGAGAATTTCTCTTGTGGCTTTAAGGAGAAGACAGGCATCTGTGATACTACAGCCCTACAAGAGAGACAAAATTCTGAAGGCAGTTTTTAAATGTAGGCTGGAGAAGTGATGTCAAAGCATAATTCAGTAAGAGCAGTTCTACAAGTAACTAAAATTGTAGTCTGAGCATAGCACTCTCTGGGCAGAGTCAACAACCTTGATGAAGGAGATAGAATCATTCTGGGAGAGCTCTCTGTGTTAATTCTGCCACCAGGCTTTTGTTAGGGACTAGGTGGCAGAGGATAATTTCCAGATTATTTACTTCCTGCCCTAACCCTGAGAGTCCATATTCTCTGTTGCCTATTAAATCTTTGAAAACCAGTGAGGCCTAGGGTGTGGTAGTCCTTTTAAAAAGAGCAAGCTGCCTGACGCATCCCAGTGTGCTGGTAGCACGTCTAGATCCAGCCCCTCTAACACACAGATGATACATAGGAAGATTTATTCTTTTTTTTTTTTTTTTTTTTTGAAAAACAACATTGTCTCTTGCTTTGTATTGTTCCCCCATTTGTGTTAGAATCACTACTGAATCTACATTCTTCAGAATGTTTTCCAGTTCTTTGTCTAGAGCTTAGTCCAGTGTATTATCTGGAAATTTAGATAAGGGTTTGACTTCCTGACAGCCTAACAGAATCCTCCAAATACATCCAGAAATATGCACTGATATTTCTAATTGATATTTTCTAACCTTGGAGATCAGAATTTTGTTTTGCTTTGTGACTGTTATTGTAATAACAACTGTTTATGGACAGGCAGCCCATAAGCCCATGAGAAAGTGGGGCCAGTCATTAACAGATTTGTAGGGTTGATTTTATTTTTCTCAGGCATTTTTACATGTATGTGGGTATATATGAGAATTGAGAAAATTACTGCTGGAAAGAACTCCATATTCCTTTTTATTTATTAATGGCAAAGGCAGACTGCTTTTCTCATGAGGAAGTCGCTCATGAATTTTCATTCAAAATAGTAAATTAGTGTCCACACTTTAATATGTTTAGAGTGGAAAGGGATTCTACATGCAACTGTGCATATCAGATTCCATGTCCAGAAAGCTAAATTTTATTCTTTAATGATATTATGATTGGGGCAGGTGCCCCTTCTGTGCTTACGTGCCACATGATGTAGAGGATGATGGGAAATTCTGATCTATTATTAGTATTTCACTTCTGTAAAATTCTTAAACCATATTTTTACAAGATTTTGTTACCACTCCCTTTAGTGTCTTTTTTGAAAAGCAGAGGCAAACTTCCTTGAGCAAATAATGTGAACAGTGAGCACTTAGTGAATATTTGGGGAAAGAATCAATATGCTAAAGAAGCTAGGAAAATTGGATCATTTAATAGAAGTCCCAATATAGACAAGCTGGTATTTCAGGAACCGGTCTTGTGTTTTTGGATGTATTGGTGTGAAATGAACCATTAAGCATATAAAAGATGGATTCTTAAATGCTCCTAAATATATGTCACTGAGACTTAGGTAGAAAAACTGCCAGGACTTTATAGTGTTATCTTTTCTTCAACCAATAATTGCTCTATTTTGATGATTTCTTCATTTGGTTGTCTGTTTTAATCAAAATTCCTCAGTGGGCCAAACTGAAACCTCATATATTCACACACACCTCCCATTGATTTCACTTGGGTGAAAGTTTATCTTTTAAGCAAAGTTTAAGTTGAAATGTTGAGTTAATGATGCTCACTTTAAATACCAAAGGCTGAATGCATTTATGTATTCAAACACTTAGCTAGTCAAACATAACTCCCATCAGGGTTTAGAGGAAGGATTATTTCTTAAACTATGCTAGCCTTACAAATAATGTATTGCTCTCCAATCTGCAGGAAAATAATACTGAATAAGCTTGTTAGTATTTTATTTCTGTGGTGAAAAGAATCTTTTTGTAACCTTGAAGAGGCAGAGTAAAATGGTGGACAGGATGTTGGGAAATATTTTTGGCAATTACCCATAGTAGTGAACCCAAACTTAGAAACAAATACTAAAGAAAAAGTTACACATTTATTTCTCCATAGATTTGTCTCCATCTCTATTAAATTCTCCATCTATGAAATAAATACACTCATAATTCTGTGCTTCTCTAACAAAAACTGACTTTGATTTAGAAGACTGTTTTTCCTCATGTGATGAAGGCTTTCAACCTCCTAAAATGGGAATATTATACCTACAACAGAGTGTCTGACTCTTTTATTGTGAACCCAGTTAAGATGCAGTATATGGCAATTTAAGGAAGTATCCAAAATAATACTATTTGGGTGATGTGTTTGCTTTGTAACACTTTCATTGAGTAGATATGAGTTTGCTTTGTAACAGTTTCATAGAGAATATAACAGATTCATACAGTACTGAAAAGGTATACTTTGAGAGCTTTTAACATCTAACAGATTACATATTTGAGTGAAAGAGTTAACACAAACCAAAGCACAACTGCAGAGAAAATTTTGTGAGGAAAATTCCTCCAAAAGAGTAGTTCCTATATTTATACACTTATAAAATTCTGAGCCACTGGCCACAGTTTCAATTACCTCTCTCTCTCTCTTCTAAAAAGAAAGACTAGGGCCTTTGTCACCAAGAATTCAAGAAAAGAACCTTGTTCTGAATTCAGCTGATAGAATCAGCATATTCTTCAAAGGGATATAAAACTATTAACTAGTTCTATGCTACCCCTGATAAATTCGCTCATTGATGATCCTGTTTTCCTGTATAATAGCTGGCACTTTTCCTGGAAGACATCCTTCCTAAAATCACTTGAAAAATACTTAGCACACCTTTGCAGGTAATGTAAACATAAGGAAGTAAACTACTTTCTTACCTAAGAATTTTCCTTAAATAATGAGCACATTAAATTGCATTCATTTCAGAAGGTTTCAAAGAACCAACAGAGAAATTCTAGTAATTTATTTGTGATTTGCTACAAAGTTACATATTTTATTTTAGTAAATTTGGAAAGCTCTCAGGTCTTTTCTAAGCTGTGAATTAACACGTGGCCAAGAATCTGAAATCGGGCCCAAATGCTAAAAAAAGTGTTTTCGTCTTCAGCATTAAGACCTTATGAGAATTGTTGTTTGGCAAACACTGGTGTTGATTTTATGCTAATGAAGCAAAATATGAAACCAAAGCATTTACTGTACCTAACAAACTCAAGCCTGCATATTCCCAGCTAAAATGAAAATAGGCTAAAGAAAGGGTGAGCATCTGTGTTAGGTTCATTTGCCTCTGGTGGGTCTGCAGTGTAGACTCTCTGAGAAGTCTGAGGTGCATTTAACTAGAAGAAATGTTTTTTTGTTCCAAGCCCCTTGATAAGGGGAATAATAGGAGGGAACAGCTCAGTAGACATAAAGGTGAAAAAATGTCCATGGTTCTGAACATTCTACCACCCTATATATGTTTTGTTTATTCAAATCTGCTTTAAGTTTCAGTGTAGAAAAGAAGAAAATGTGGAAGGAACAGGAGAGCAACTCACATTAATTGAGAATCTACTGCACATAATATATTTTTTTATTAGCAAATGCGCCATTATCATGTACTAGAAGGCAAAATCCCACCTTCCAAATGAATGAAGAAGCCTGTCCATGTTGCACTGGTTGTGTTGGTATTGGCATTTGAAGATAAGATACTATGCTCTCTGTCACATGCTGAAGTCATTCTTGCCCTACTAAAGGTTTTTGGCTTCATTATCTACATTCATTCATCATCATTCTCCAGGTGCTATGCTGAGCGTTAGCAATGCAAAGATAAACTCCTATCTTACCCTTGCATTGTTTGGTCATAATCAAAATTTCTTTTTTTCAGACACATATGGAAAAGAAAACAGGCCTCTTTGTTTTCCTTGCTGATTAATGATTTTTATGAAACATCCTAAACACATAATTTCCTGGTAAAGCAGGGAAAATTCTTGTTTTAAGATCAGAGCTCAGGCACTTAAACACGATGCTTATAGCCTCCCCTAAAATTTAACATTGTCATTAGGGAACTACCTCTTGGGGTAAATGCTGTTTTTCAGATTTATGTCTCTCCCTGCTTTTTTCTAAGATGGCATCTGGGTTTATATGACTTTGTGATTCTAGGGTGCAGTGAGTTCCCCTGGCTTACCATGACCTTTGGGTATAGTCTGGCTGGGTTCAATGAAATGGATCTTGCCCTAGATATTCCAAGGTTGTCTCCCACTGAGGACTGCGTCTGTGTTGTTATCTCATGGCTTGGACAGAGGGTATTTCTTGCTGACCAGGCATTATCTTAGCCCTCACTGACCCTGCCAATTCTCTGAGGTCTGGCTTCAGAGGTTCCTCCTCCTCTCCTTGGGGTCACTGTGCCTCTGTTGCTATGGCAACACCTTTGTCAAGTTCACCAGGTGAACTCCCAGAAACTTCATGGGAGAGAAAAGTGTCCTCAGGGAGGGGATAAAAGAGCAGGTAGCAAGGGGAGTCCTGACCAGAGTTTCCTCTGACCATAGCATTCCCACTCCAGTTATGGTGAAGGAACTTTAAGGAAGTCTCTTCCCAGACTTCCTAGCAGGTGATGGAGCTGATATCCTTGTGCTTTTGGCTTTCTTTTCAACCTGTCTCACATACTTCCTCTCTGGATCTTAGTCCAAGAGATGGGAGGATATGTATCTTAGTACCTGCTCCTTTTGCCTTTATTTTTTCCTTATTCTCCAGATCCATACATATGGAAAGGGTGAGCTTTTCCCTTTATTTCTCCTTTGCTCTTAATATTCCCCTGAATCATACCTTCCTAATTTGGGGGATGGCATTCTGCTTTTCCCCTGTCTTTATGGTTAAATGTGAGAGAATGCAAGGAGAGAGAAATGATGACCATAATTCGGGTGGTATTTCTAAAAGAAAATTTTAATGTTTGTTTATTTTTGAGAGAGACAGAGAAAGAGTGTGGGCAGGGGAGGGACAGAAAAAGAAGGAGACACAGGATACAAAGCAGGCTCCAGGCTCTGAGCTGTCAGCACAGAGCCTGATGTGGGGCTCAAACTCAAGAAACGTGAGATCATGACCTGAGCCCAAGTCTAATGCTTAACCGACTGAGTCACCTAGGAACCCCTCAGGTGGTATTTCTAAATGATTGAACCTTCATGTGAGCAAATGCTTATTAGTCATTTCTTACTAGTAACTCACAGAGTTAATAAAGAAAGCTTGATGGTTTATCTGTCCCTGTTACAGTGGTTTTTGTTTGTTTTTTAATATTTTAAAATAAGATCCTATTTCAGATTTCCAGTGAATGCTGGAATTCCTTGCTATTCAAAACGAGGTCCATGACCAGCAGCATTGCCAGTTGCCAACAATTGTTAAGAATGCAGAATCTCAGGCCACACCCTAGAATTACTGAATCAGGATCATCATTCAACAAACTCCTCACTTGGGCATTAAAGTCTGAGAATCACTGTTCTGGGCCACCATAGCCTTTCTGAAGCTTTTGGTCATATCACCTATACCCAAGATCAGCATTCAGCTAAACATTAATTCTACATATCAGTCAGTGACAATCCTTGCCCTTGGATGCTTATGGTCTTAACCAGTAATATTTATAATGATGGTAAAGTAATTAAAATAAAATTGACAATTCTAGATTCAGTCTCCATCACCAGACCCACCTTAAGTTGTTTTGTTTTTTTTTTGACAGATTAAGATTAAATTGTAAATTATGAAAAGTGGATGTTCATTTTTTTGAAAAGCAGTCATTTAACGTACAGAGACAGGAACAAGATAGTAATAAGATACTCACTTGATAGATAAATCCAGATTCATACTTGAGCCTGCTGCTTCATTGGTACTGATAGGGTTTTGCTCAGTTACAGTTTGGCAAGGATGTGATTTCTTTTAAAGAGATGATTTTTGGAGAAAGGACAAAGTCATAGTTTTTCATCCTGCATTTTCATTTTCTGATCACAGTGTTTTAGAAGAATCTGGGCTTTACTTATGCACCAGGCTTTCAATAGAGAATCACATTAATCCTTTTAAGCTCCTTATTCTAATGATTTATTTTGTTGAAAACCATAGTGATCCTCCTTTGAATTTTAATGATTGCTGGCTATTCAAAGATTCATTGTTTTGACTTCCTGTCCTTACCTTTGTTTCCTACATGTCTGTGGGGAACACCTGTCTAATACTGGATCTGCCCCTGGTTCTCACTGGCTTACCAGAGTCACTCAAGCCTATCTCTCAGTGTTAAGCTGAAATGCTGGCTACTCATCCATGACAATAAATGTAGCATATATGTTTGCAGAGATAGGCAGGTAGACAGCAGAGGGACAAATAAATGATTGAGTCATTTCCCAGTGAAAATGATATTTAAGATATGATAAGAAATTGTGACCATAATAGAGAAATTAGTCAAATTAGTATTCTTAATCATGGATGATTTTAGGATGTGATACCTATGAAAACCTAGTAGATGATAAAGAGATTTGAATTTTGAGGGTGCTATTCTGACCCCAAATTCTGGGCCATGTAACTTTCACAAGACACTGACCCTCTGTTCCTCACACTGTTAATATGGCAATGCTCTCTTTCAAGGACATAGAAGTAGTCATTTTGTTCAAGTGCTGCAAATCCTCAAAAAGGATTTGCAGATGGAAAGAGTGATGATGTGTCGCTGGTATGAGCATCAGAATTACATGTTATGTTTTCAAAATCTAAGAAATGCTATGTCACGGGCTTGAGTTTCTATTTTGCCCACTGTGTAACCACACAGAGAATTTTTCTCTTCTCTTTTTACAGGTATCACCTAGGAACATCATGGGTTTTCAAGAATATATTATTCTAATATGAGATTTTAACAACTACACTGTATTTATGCATAATACATTTTGTGCCTTATCTTCAGGCTTCTGGACTTTGATTCAGAATATCAGGAGCTCTGGGATTGGCTGATTGACATGGAGTCCCTCGTGATGGACAGCCACGACCTGATGATGTCAGAGGAGCAGCAGCGGCATCTTTACAAGGTTAGAGCTACCCTTCTTGCCTTTACCTTGCTGTGGAAGATCTGATTAGCCTGACAAGTCTCTCTCTCTCAGGATATCTTTGCGTTCATTGTATGTATCATGGTGTCTATTAGAATTCCCTTCCCTGTCCCCAAACTCATTTCCATCCCTTGTGTGCTGACAGGCTGCACCGACATCATAATTGCAAGAAAGTTCCCTTTATCACATTCTATTTGGTGTAATTCTATAGAAGGACAAAGATTTATCTCCAAGATGAATAGCAATAAATGAAACTGCATTAATAAATAGACTGAAACAAAATGAAGGATAAATGGACTGGTAACATTTAACAAAATGTGTTTTCATTGGAGCACTCAGGTGGATTCTATCCACCCCTCAGATCTTTGCAGAGAAAAAAGAAATTTGCCTTCAGTTTGGCTTGCTACTTTCAGGGTAGAGGGCTCATTCAATTTAATGTTTATTAGTGATACATAGAGCAGACGTTGTCATATTAAGTCAATACATTTTCATGTGATTTAAGAAAACTGGCTTGGAACTCATATATTGATTGCAGGCAATCCATCTAATAACTATCTATATTGTTTTTCCGTGTCTGCTAATTCACCTTTAGCCTAGTATGTTTTACCAATTCTACTTAAATAGTCTTAGAAGTTCTTATAAAACATCTATGTGATTTTGACTGAAAAAAAAAATGGTTGCAAGATTCACAGTGTCTGAAAAAGCTGTTGGGGAGGGTTAGAGGGACTTTCCACTGAAATATCAGATTGCAGTAAATCTTCCTCATTTAGGCAATTTTTATTGGAGTAATTCTGACAGTTGTCATCCTTGAATTGCTTTGAGCATATGGCATATTTCAAAGAGCAGATTGTGAATCATAAAAAATAAAATTAATAACTAACCACAGAATCAGCAACAGTATAATGACAAGAAACAACTACCCTCTAGCTTTAAAAAATTTCTTATAGAATAAGAAGTACATTCAAGGTCAAATAAAAGTTGTCTTCTTTCTTCCTCATTATTTATCATTTTGAGTTCCTTTCCTTAATATGTTAACTTTTACCTTCTCTAAAGAGAGATCTTTATTTATACTTTTCAAGGGTCTGGTTGACTTTAATTAGTGTCCCCTGAGAATCGTCTTGGTTAAGAGAAGATATAAGCTCCCCAGGGAGTCAGCACATGGTGATATTTTATTCCTTAAAGAATTGTGTTCCGACATTAATCGAGTTTGTTGACTATTAGCTATTTCCTGTATGGATAGCTGTCCACATTAACAACAAAGCTATCCAATATATCTTCTGAGCATAATATATTGTTAGAGTTACAGTCTTCACCTAATGTAAACAAAGCTAGGTGACTTCACATTTCATGTCAGGATCAAGAATTATGTATGAAAAAATGCCCATTAATCTTTATTAATTTACTGATACAAAAATATTAGTTTTATTCCTAATAATTAAGCATTAAAAATCGAGCCAACCAGGAAAAAATAATACAAAAGTTAACTAATCATAAGCCATTATCTCAGATTTTATTGCACTCTTGATGCCAAATAACATTTCTTTTCTTCTTAATGCATTTTGTATTTTGCACATAAACCACTATTTTTTTTTTCAGAAACAGTGCTATTCTTTGTCAAAATCACATCCATATAATTTACATCACAATTAATAGGAAATCAGTCTTCTTTTTCTTGTGGTTTCCTTGTAAGTGCTCTGCCTGAGAATTCCCATTCTGGCATATTCAAAGCTATTATTCCACCCACTCAGTACTTCTGGATTATAGTGTTTTCCCAAACATTTTCCATACCAGGGTTCTTCGTTTGTGACTCATGTCCTGTTATCATCTTTCTGCTTAGAGGTGTTCAACATAGCTAACTAAGTTCATGAGACTAGCACTAACTTTGCATTTGGCTTATAAGCAAAATTAAAGATTGAATTACACACCAAAGGCGAATGCTACAAGAGTTCAGAGTCTTTCTTTATACAAACCCCCACATTATTCCAGAGTTTTAGAAACCTCAAAAGCAATCCTGAGGATATTGGCTAAGGAGTCATTTAGAACTTGGGATGGCTCCTGAATTAGAAAAATTGATGGAGGAAAATTAATTTCAGGTCTTTGTCTAGAATCCTCAGGGATTCTTAGGTTAGGTCAACATTTTCAATGTCCCATTCGTCTGTTCTAATGCGCTTTTTCAGAAATCAACTCAACTGATGACTTGGGGGAGGGAGGTTTGAAGTCTATTGATCATAGAGACCCCTGAGTAATAGGGCTTTTCAGTTGGTCCCCAGGCCTTCCTAGGCTTTCAATACCATTTGAGACTTTAATCTTTAAATTTGTTGGCCCTGAAAGATATCAATGCTTTCTCAGCATTTTTCATCAAGGGCACCACTGACATTTGGGACAAAACAATTTTTTGTTGGTGAAGGGGACTACCCCGTCCACTGTAGAGCATTTACTATTCACATTCCCTAGTCATTGTGACAATTCAACAGGATGCCCAACCACATGTCACAGCATTCCCAATCCATCTTGACCTATGCACATCATCTTCATTTCTTAAAATGCTTCTGTAACACCCAAGAAAAATTCCTTGCTTTTGTATTTTGTACATTGTGAGGTAAAACACCTTATATAGCTGATGTTGAACCAATAGTTGTTGAGTGAAAAAATTAAGGATGAATGCTTGTTTCAGCAGCACATATACTAAAAAATTAAGAATGAGAATGAAGTTTGTGATCTCTGGTATTAATGTAAAGAATGAAGGGGAAACGTTTAAGAGAGACCTTCAGCTGAGCAATGGTAAAATCCCAGGAACTGGAGACCAGGACAGAATCATTATTCCTGTTATCATAGAATCCAAAAGTTTTTCTGTCCTCTCTCTGGGGGGATCTCTATATTTCATCACTCAACTCTTTTCCTGGAGTAGATAGTCATGCCCAGATCCTGGTTCATTACAGGCATTATACAGTCCTAAGTTGATCCCCAAAGTCCACATTTGGATAGGTTGTGTTAGAGAAAGTATAATAAGTTTGTAGTCAATGAGAGTGAAGATTTTTTAGCATTTTCAACATCAAGTACTACATGCCTGACTTTACCAATTTTTGTATATTCTGGTCTTCGATAGAAAGTCATCTGACCTTTACTCCTAGATAGGGAGGTACCAATAAATACCTTAGACTATTCATTCAGCAGACCTCCCAAGTTGGGTGCCTATTGTGGTATATTGGTTACCCTAAACCAGCAAAATACCAAAGGGATTTATTAAAGGAAAGGAATTAGACTTAATAGGCAAAGAATACATTGACACAACCTGACATAATTTAGAACCTTAACATTACAATGGGCTACAAAGTGGATTTTCTGTTTAAACCATTTCTTGTTATTTTCAGATTGTTAGAAATTGAAGACCATTTTTTTTCCTAAATTTTCAACCGCAGTGTCTTAAGAGCAACCTGTATCTTCCTTATATATACTTTCCTTGTATAACCACTTCCTTAAAAATACTTTCTTACTTGTTTTGAGATAGTAAGCCATACTGCCAATATCTTTCCCTCTCCCTTCTTTGTCCGGCCCACTGACCCAACCTCTGAATGAGGACCTTCTATAGCTATTTTCTAATAAACACTGGCAGTATTGTCAGCCTGGAAAACAGAAACGTAGTTCTTTCTCGTTTTTTCTTCCTCAGTGTGAGAATCACCTCCAAGGAGAATTTGCTCCCCCTCTCTCACGTTCTTTTTCTTCATTCCTTCTACCTTCCTAAGTAGGACAATTTAATTTGTCAAAAGTAACCACCGTGATTTTGAAAGTTTAGCTCCTATTTGGACTGGAGTTACGTAGCCAGAATTCATAATCACTGGGAGCTGTCACTCTGCTGGTCTGCATGTGCATTAACTATTAATGGAGAAATATTTAAAACCCACTTGCAAAGGAAGAGCTCCATTTTTTCATTTCTACAGATCAAAGGTGGCATTATTCTTGGGCTCAGGGAAGCTTAAGACACCTCCTCCCCCATCCTATGAATTTTATAGACTGAGTGACCTAGAAGTATCTCCACGATCAACGAGGCTGGAGCTCAGGCTGCTGCTGTTGCCGTTCTGCCCTCTGCAGCAGACATAGTTGACTCTGCAGGGCTGGGAGGGTGTGCCCTGGCCAGGGCTCCTTACTGTTGCCACAAAGCACTGCCCATTCTCTGCCAAGTGCAAAGCACAGATGACAGAGCCCTTCGTGATCCTGGATTGGTGTGGAGTTCTAGAGTCCAAAGGTTAGTTTCAAGGGCCAAATTCAAAAGTTGCAGTCTGGTGATTACTACTATTATACTTGAACAAGAGCTGTTTTCAGATAGTATTCAGAAAGTACAAAGCTCACCAAAAACAGCACATTTATGGATTTACTCCTTGAGAATGGTCTAGCTGCTCCTCATCAATAAAATATTAGATTATATCATTTCCAAGGGGTTAAAATAACCCTTACAGCTTAAAAATTGTATAAATTAGTACGCATTTCAACTAAGACCTTTATACTTTCAAGGAATTCATACTGAAGATTTTACATTTCATTTTGAGGGTTAGTTGCTCTCATATAGTTCTGCTTTTAGGGCAAAAATGCAAATGACCTCTATCTTTCTCTGTTGGTATAAGTGTTACACAATTATGTCCTATGTGCAAAAGGAAAAGGCCCGTTCACTTTGCATAATACAATGCTCACTAAAGAGGCTAATTACATTTTTACTCTGCTCTGGATTTGAGGTTGTTTATAAGAATTCACAGGAAAATTTTTAAAATGTTTTTAACACCAAAATACAAATCAGAACTGGGGAAAATATACATAGACTAGAGTCCCTTTCTCTGAGAAGAGTTAATATGTAGGCATATAGACTGTATGGTCCTACACACTTAATAAAGATCCCAAAACTCCACTCTGGGTTTCCTGGTAGTGAAAGCGAAGAGGGAAATGTGCTCAATCGCAAAATTTACATCTTCCATGAGAAAAAAAATCACACTTCATTTGAAGACATTAAGTTTATTTTGATACTTAGATATGAATACATTTTCTTTTAGGATTTTTTTTTAATATGTAAGGGATTAGAATGGCATGGTAGTGAAATATCTAACCACCATATTTCTTACAAGTTTCTAAATATAATACTTCTACCAAGTGAATTAATTATTTTTCTCTAACTCTGTTGTCAGGTAATGTTTACAGACTTTGATCACAGCTCTCACCCGAAGGTGGCACTCCTCTCGATGATAGTTTGGCCAGGTGGAATTAATAAGAGAGGGCATCAATATTATATATTTGAAGAGAAGAGGATATTAGGAAAGTGAGAGGGAAATATAAGCATTGAAGAGAAAGAAACACAGTTGAAATTAGTTAATCTACAGTTTACCAAACAAAAATGAATAATTTAAAACAATTAAATAGAAAAGAGTAAGTTTAAATCATGGGTGGGTGAATGAATAGATAAGAAAATGCTAAAAAAAACAAATACAAACAAATAAAAAGAGCTAAACACTGAAAGGATTGTTTTAGGAAAAAAACAGATAAGAGAAAGGGATAAATTTTAAAGGAGAAAATGTCACTTTTAGAGAATTTGGGTCTGTATTAAAAGGCAAGTATTATGACTTTTAAAAGAAAAACTTCTGGGGAATAAGAAACAGCATAAAAAAAGAAAAATGGGACATAGCTGGCTTGCTATTTTATAACTATTGATGCCAAAATGATGTTGTCATAGCTATGAACCAATCAGAGAAAACAGATTAATCACGCTATCTCTGTATTTTATAAATTCACAAATTTCAACCCTCTCTAATAGTTCTCTTTTATTTTGTTCTGGACCAGGTCTAAATAATTTCATATGTGGCCTGATACCTTTAAGACTGAACTTGAGCTTCTAAAAATATGTTAGGGTGGTTCATAGTCTAAGTCATAGGAGGTAGGCTTAAAATAGAAGAAAATCCATTACCTTAAAAAAATTTTTTTTTTTACATGTTGGTGTTTGGGTATAAAAGAAGTGTGTCAAAAAATTAAGTTCTGTTAATTAGGATTTAGTTTGGAATTTCAGTACCAAAATGAAGCAAATTAGTTATTGAAGCAGACAAGGTAAAAATGTACCAGATATATCAGGCACAAGAATCTAATGATAATTTTTTACCTCTTCCTCAGTAGATTAATTGTAGAGCTTAATTGTATGTTAGATTAAAACTCCATTAAGATAAGAAGAATATGCTTAAAATCATTATAATATTTCAAATAACATTATCTAGTCATTTTAAAAGTGATCAGAATAGGAAAATCTAGGCTACCTCCACTGCTATGTAGAAATGGATTTGTTTTTCCATTTTTATTAAAGTTAAAAAGTCCTTAGATTAACTGCCATATTAATGTGAGCATTGATGAATCAGTGTTTGCTATGAAGACTTAAATATGCATATATTTTTCTTTTCTTTCCTTTTTTGAGAGAGGATAAAACTCATCCTGAACATGTTCAGAGGAAAAAGTGGATGGATGTGGTTTCTGAACAATATAGGAAACACTGTTTTTGCTGGAGCTTACAATTCCTGTTTGAATCACTTTTTTAAGAGGAAAAAAAAAAGAAGGACGTTAAGAGAATAGTATGCCAAGAAATAGTTGGCTGTGTGTGCATAGGGGCAAGCAAGGAAAGGCCGCCAGCAGTCTTTGTCTCTGGTGGGTGAGCTACTGTCCGGAAGGTGCGTTGGCTCTCTGGGCTGCCTCTGCTGTATTGTGCTGCTCCCTCTCTCCCTGGCCTGGCCTGCTCTGGCCTAGAGTGGATCAAACAAGCCGTGGGGAAAGTTCCCCTCATTTGCATCACTTCTAGACAGCCCTGTCGTACTCTTTGCTGACAGGAAATCACTGTCTTTGTCACCTTTTCTCAGGGCCCTCCTTTTGGCAGAGATGGGCCATGTGACCACGCTTAATCACAACAACAGGGCTGGCTCAGGACTCAATGACATGTTTTCCTCAGCACTTCAATAAATGGGGTAGAGGAGTCAGGAGGAAATGACTACATTAATTTTAAAGTGAAAAGATAATTAACACTTGAAGGACTAATGCTACAACCTATGGAATTATTATTCAAATTGAAGTTAATTTATCAAAAACTTGTGAAAACTATCTCCCCTAATGCAACTGTTTAAAAAAAAATAAACCTTGAATAGTAAGAGTTGGGCGTGTTGGAGGGAGAGTGGGAAGAAGGCGGGGAGAGAGGGGCTTTGGATGGAGAGGGAGAGAGAAAAGGGGGGAGAGAAAGAGGGAAATCATAGCAGGCATTAGCTGTGTTTGAAAAAGCAACTTAAATGGGCTAACACTTCAACATTTGGGACTGAAGGCTGGAGCATGTAAAACGCTTACTTAGATGATATGAATAGGACACTGGCAAACAAAAGCAGCAGTGTGCTCCTAGAAAACTGTGCTTCAAGGAGTTTCCTTGGCAACAGAAATGCAGTTCCAAAAGTAGACAGAACTTTCCTCAGAAAACATACTATTAATAACAACCTTCCGGAACAACTTGGAACAATCTGACGACTTGGCAATAATAATGCCAAGTGTTCTGCAAATTAATCTAACACATAACAGTTATGTTTCCCTTGCCCGTAATTCTGCTGGACCCTACCAAGAGCTAACTCCTTGCTTTTCAGTGGCAAAATGTGAAAAATATTTCTAAATGTTGTCATGGAAAAAGAAAACCAAAAGGAGTGCTGGTGGCCAACGGTGTCCAGTGATTGTGTTTAGCCTTTTGGAACCTACAATTGAATTTAATGAGATGAGTTTACTCCAATTAGAGCTACTACGTTTAGTATCTCATCCCAACAAAGATGCTTCCGTGAACAAAACTTGTTAAAGGGTTAACAGCCTGAGAATTGCTGTGATGTGAAGCACATCTTGAGGCCATTGGTTATATAAATGTAACACTTCACTAAATACGTGCTGGGTGTTATTTTTAAAAGCATCATCATTTCTTGTCAGCCCAGAGAATAAACTAATCTTGGATCTACTTGGCCAATGGGAATCATTTGAATTCTCCTGAAGGCAATACGTTTGCCAGCCATGAAAGGTGTAGTGTTCCCCTCCTCTGACCTTTCCTGAATCCTTGGATCTAAAGGTTAAAAGTAATCAATATCTCATTGCGCAGCTTGGTTTCAGGGTAATAAGTAATAACCATCATGTTAAAATCCAAATGATTACAGATAGCACTTAAATGAGTTGACCTGTTTGGGAGCTTTTATTAATTGCAATTATCAGGATAATCATTAGAGTTTGCTAATAAAATTTGGATTAAATTGCAAAAATTTCAGCCTTTAACTTTTGAAAAACGACTCTTAATTAGATGTGAATGTGCAGTGTTCCCTCCTGTGTTAAGCTGAGAGATTTGGCTTCAACCCCACATATTTGTAGATTTCTTTCTGGTTTTTTGTAAAATAAATTAGAGGAACATTTAAGCTCCTCATAAGAAAGGGTGTTTGTTAGGTTCACTGCCACCTTTGGCTCCAGAACTGCTCCATACTATGTGTATGTTTCAGTTAAGTGACTGCATGGAAATGTCCCTCACCTACTTTTTTGCATTTCCTATTTTTAAATTATGTATCTTCAATGGTTATAATCATATGTAGGCTAATCTGGCTTGTAGCTAGAAAAAAAATGTATGATGTATGATTACACTGTACATGATATGAACTGGGAATTATTTGTTTTTTTTAAAAAAAGGACTACCAAAGTTTAATGATGAAAACCAAGTATTATCATTGTCAAAGTGGTCTTGATATAAAAATAATAAATGTTAGGTTTAATGTTCCATACATTTACATCAGTAAGGCACTGGTTGTCATCTATAACTGCCTATATCAGGAAGGCATTGTTTTTCGTAACCATATCATAACGACACTAAATCATATAACTTACAATGTAAGTTATACCATAACCAAGTGTATAAGATATGCTACTGAACCCAAATATTATGTCTGTATGATTATTCTAAGTTTTATAATTTATTAGAATTATAAATGCATGTATTCTGAAAACAGGAAGGTGGGGATAGAAGGGAACCTAGATGATATTTTAGTTATTTCAAAAAAGGTCCTGGTGCGGTCTTCAGCAACACATACACTAAAATTGGAACAATACAAAGGAAATTAGCATGGCCCCTGCACGAGGATGACACACAAATTCATGAAGCATTCCATATTAAAAAAAAAAAAAAGTCCTGGTACCTGTTCAGAATAGTCTGGAGAACCCTGGATGGGAAAAGCTTAACCATAGTACTTTCACAGATAAACTCATTAACTTGCTTTTTTCTTCTCCTAATCTCACTACCATGTCTAACCTTAGAAAGAGGTAGATTTGTGGTTGAGGAACATCATATTTGGAGTATTAAGATTGTCCAAAACCAACTATTTCCTTTACTAAATTTCCATCCTGCCTTAAATCCCAGCCTTAAGATTCATTTCTTTGGGGACGCCTGGGTGGCTCAGTCGGTTAAGTGTCTGACTCCTGATATTGGTTCAGATCACAATTTCACGATTCATGGGATTGAGCCCTGCATGGGGCTCTGTGCTAACAGCACAGGGCCGACTTGGGATTCTCTCTCTCCCTCTCTCTCTGCCCCTTCTCTACTTGCTCTCTCTCTCAAAATAAATAAACATTAGAAATTTTTTAAATTCATTTCTTTGAGGTAAAAAAGAGTGCACTTTACTGGATGCAGGTATTCTATGGGGGTAGGAGAATAATACTGAATTGAATGTCAATTTTAACATTTAGTTTAAATGGAAGGGCACTAGGAGGGGAAGATAGAAGGGGTAGAGAGAAGAAATCTAGGAAGGGGACCAAGGATAGATGTTATTTATTCCACCATTTGATAAAAAGGGAAGTACATTCGTGTGTGTGTGTGTGTGTGTGTGTGTGTGTGTGTGTGCGTGTTATGAGATAGGAGTAGGATGGAGGGAGAAAAAAACTAAATTGGTCAAATCTTACTATTTGACTATGTTAGTGCCCCCTGTGCACATTCTTATTTAATGCTCACAATGATCCTGAATTATTTTTCCCTACTTCATGCATCTGAGCCTGAAACACAGAGAGGTTAAGTGACTAGCCTAAAAGACAACTTGTGCCTCAGGTTAGACTAAGGTTTGCTGAAGTTACAAACAACCCCCAAGTCTCAAAGGTTTACGGTTATGAAGATTTACTTCTCACAGGATCAGTCACCCTCTTAAATATTCCTTCAATGTGGCAAAGGGAAAAGAGAGTTCTGGAGGGTCTCACTCTTGCCATTAAACCTTTACCTGGAAGAGACACAGTTCACTTCCTTTCAAAATCATGACCGGAAGTAATCACATGGCCTCACCCTACTCCAAAGTGGTTGGGGAAATGCATCTCTACTCTATGCCTGAAAGGCAGAAAACAAGAAATTGTTGTTGGGCTGTATCAATAACTATCACAAGAAATAAGTCACTTTGAACCCAGTCTGGGTGGCTCTAATACCCACAATCTTTCTTTCACGTGCTCCTTGCCTGCTCACTATTGTCCCATATTTTCTCCTCCACAAGAGGAAAAATTCTTGCAAATGCATTTTCCTCCCTCCACATGAGCTTTTGGTGCCTAGATAAGAAAGAAGGCCCTACATATTAAATGGAACATCAGCAGAGAAAGCATGATGGACTTGGGTTTGCTCTATAGCCAATCATCAGGCTATTCTGTGAAACTCCCCAAACTTTCTTAAGCACCTTAGCACCCTGGGAAAGTGTTACCATTTTGAGTCTCACGGG
Source organism: Neofelis nebulosa (assembly GCF_028018385.1). Lineage (NCBI taxonomy): Eukaryota > Metazoa > Chordata > Mammalia > Carnivora > Felidae > Neofelis > Neofelis nebulosa. The sequence goes on from NC_080788.1 coordinate 83,188,680, forward strand.
AACCTCCCATGTTTTGTCAGACTCAGGAAAGCTAAGGCTGAAAAAATTTATGTTTTTGGGTGAGATGCACTAAAGGCAGCATTGCCCTAGGAAGGTTCAACCTCATGGATCCTGTTATTGCCAAAGGGAGTTACTGAAGAAGGGTCCCCATGGAGAGATACTCTAGAGGAATATCATTTGCGGAAAAGCCATTTTCCAGTCCTGTCAAGGAGGCAATTTTAGTTCTCAGAAACAAGGGCATTCCCAAGCATATTTTTAATAATGTTGGCATTTGCAGAGCTCATACATTCTTAAACTAGGCACTTCTGTGACACTCTGTACCTAATGAGGCACACTGGGGTAAGCTAAGAAGGAAGTGGTGCTCCTGCTGAACCTTCATTCATTTACATAAGACACAAAACATAAACATACACGCACATACATACACACCCATATTTTCTTGTACTGAAGCCAAGAAAGAGTCAAGCAGGCTAATACCTTTGGGGTTGTATAATTTTTATTCTAAATATTTTTAGACCACAGATCTCCAGCCTTTCTCCAGAAGGACATCTATACATCCCAGTAACTCATCTGAACACACTATTTCAGCCTCTTTCTAAGTAATTGATTCTATATGCTCACTGACATTTGCTTAAAGAAAATTTGTGACTTGTGATATTTCCCTTGTCATCTCATTTTATCCATTAAAAAGTAGGAAGTTTTGTTTTTGAAAAGTAGGCAGTTTGTGGGAGAGGTATAACACACACGTGGTTATGCACACACATTTATATGTGTTTACAAATATACACATGCGTCTACAAAGTATTAACTCATTTAGTTAAAAAAAATCTTTCATCAGGATTGAATCTGGATGAAACCAGATTCCTTGGACCAGATATGCTTGTAGTCCCAAGACATTTAAATCATGCATTTGTAAATAACTATATAAACTTCCTTCGTATATGCCAAGTTTCAGTTTGGAGCTCATTTCTAGGTTATAAATCTGGGCATATTGGATTTTGCTACCTTAATTAGAATAGTTTACTCCTTCAATATTCATAGGTGCATCCCTAAAAGAGCCCTCCTTGAGAATAATTTAGCCATGAGTACTTTGTTATAACTAAGTGCATATTTTTAGTGATGATAGATTTGGACTATGTGGACCAAATTTGAGAATGAATGATTATAATTTTTGTTAGACTCCACACTCCAGGATAGCAAGGTTCATGTCCGTGTTGTTTATTGCCATATCTCCACTGCCTAGTGCAATACCTGGCACATAATAGAAACTCAATAAATATAAGTTGAGAAGCACCTCTCAAATAGGTTTATTTAATAATCTATTAATTAAATTCTATCAATCAGAACTATGCTATCATTTCATTACTTTTGCAAGAGAACAACCCTATTGTCATGCTCTGGTAATGAAACATCATGGCATCCTCTTATATTGTATAAAAAAAAGAAAAACAAAAATCTCTCTCATTTAAAAACCAAAGTGCATTAAGTGCAGTTCTTAATACTCAGAATACTTGAATTTGACCAGATTGGTATGAGGGAGAAAGACAGGGTGGTAAGGAAAGAAAGAGGGAGGGAGGAAGGGAAGGATAATGATGACCATGTCTGAGACAAATGGTACAAAAATGTATAACTAATCACCATAATTCTGTAGCTAGTCTACCACCTCTCAAACTATAATATTTGTTGATGTATTTTATTTATGTAGACATTATAATTACTTATTTCATATAAGGATAACATGTATCATGCAAATATAAAACCTAAAAATAGAACAATAGATACAGGTGAACATGCACAGCCATTAGAAATGGTAGGAATATCAGCACATTTTTTTCTTCTACCATGGTTAATGGGAGAGTTTATTGACATATTTGTTGTAGAAAATTGGCTTCAGAGGAGTACGTATATCTAACAAAGTTGTCGTGAAGGAAGTGAGAAAAACAATAAGAGATTTGGACTCTAGCTCATCATGATGAGGGTGGATGGATGGAGCCTAAAAGACTGATTCATCGTTCCAAAGCTACAGCTAACTAACTCAGAATATGCAACTTAAAAAAATCCACTGCTGTAATGTCAGAAGGCTGAAATGTAATGTTGAAATTTTCTCCCACTCTTTCATTTAAAAAAAAGTTTCACACTTCATAATTTTAAAACTAATCCTCATATATGGTCATTTATATTTTTTACTTAGCCATTAATTATAAGATTTATTGATTTTAAGCAATTAAGAAAAAGCTAAAAGATGTACTATTTATAATTAGAATTTGAGAAAGATTTGTGATGAATTTATTGCTCCTATTTATGTCCACCTTGACATCCTTCCCACTGAACTTTGTCCTTCCTCCTCAGCTTTCTTCAGCTGAGACATGTTGAGATTTGGCAATAAGTGTGAAGAGCATTCCTCTCCGTGTGATTTTTCTCTCTTCTTCCTCAGTGTCTTCTGCCTGTTGGTGCTGAAGATCCATTCTGTGAATCACTGGATTTCTTACAAGCCATGAACAAAAATCCTCATGTTCATTAAAACTTAAGCTAATTGAATTCTTGTTCTACAACATGGGAATATAGCAAAATAACTCAAATTTGGCTAGCATTTTATAATCCATGTTTTGATGATAGTTTAAGAGGCTCTGTCCGTCCAAGTTTGGGTTAGAAAAAGAAATGAAGTATGGAAACACTGTCAGAAGCCTTTTCTGTTTACAAAAAGATCCAGGGATACCATGAGTAATGCCAGAAATCTCATGTGAAAGCCAGCTCTTGTGGGATTTTTTTTGAGCTCACCAAGTTCAGGAAATAGACAGTTCCAGAAAGCTGATTGGAGTTCAAAGATTTTTTTTAAAAATTAACTGAAGTGAATAATTGTGTTCTCTGTCCATTGGCCAACACTGCTGCTCAGATCTGTGCTCTGCTGGGGGCGTACGTCTCCCTGGGGCTACGTAATATTGGGCACTTGGTAAATACTTTCTGATTTAAATTGCCTGCGTAATGAGTGTTTTCTTCTGAATCTTCCAAAGTGAATCTCTTAGAGGTTTTGCACAGTTATTTATTTCCATGGGAAGTAAGGATGTTACCTGGAGTTTCAGGACTGCAAGTGACCTCATAAGGACCTTCATTTCATTTCATCTCTTCCAAGGATTGTTTTTCCTCCATCCCAGATAGGAGAGAATTTGTCCTCCATTAAAGATCTTTCCAGAGGGAATTCCACAGCCGCCCATTAAAATGTTTAACAACTCTCTCTGCCCTTAAAGTCTTCTTATATCTAGTGTAAATCCCTTCTGTTGTTAGGTTTAATTGTCAAATCGGCCAGAATCCATGGTCTGTAATTAAACCTCTTCTTTCTGTTTTCTATACAGTCACATTTCTCAAGCTTTTGCAGGTTTCTTTTCAAGTTAAAAAATCTTTTAGAAGTCCTTTATATCAGCTTTGTCTATACTCCATCTAACTGAAACCACTTCTGCCCTCTTTCGTAGGAGAAAATATGCTAATATTGAGACAGTACTGGTAAATCCATATATTTGAGGGGCTTTAACAAGCTCCACGGATTTCTCCATCAGGTTTTTCAACTCTCTCTTATTAACAGTTAATAAAATACTTCATGGATGGTTTGGAAGAGGAATATGGCCTGTCTGAGATGGTATGACTTACAGTGTATACCTAAAGAAAAAGGAGTTTGAAAAGGAAAAGAAAATGATATAAAAGTGGGCTAAAAAATCCTCTTCCCATTTAGGGACAGAGCTGCTGCTTCTCCCAGTGGATGTGTAATATATTATTTATGTAAGAGAGAGCATCATGCTTTTGGCTCACATTCCATTTGGAGCACATACAGTATGACAGTTTCCTTGGCTTATTGTTGTATATATGGCTATCTATTTTTAATACATTGCTTTTGTCTTTTTTTCATGCTTGCTTACATCTGTTGTTATGAAAACTGACATAAAGTTTTTAAACATAAAAGAAGTGATGGAGAAGGAGATGGTAAGAGACAAACAACATTTCAAAGGAATGCAAGATGGAGAAACAGGAGCAAAGTCTCCATGGAGAGAACCCAAAGTAGCCTCTTCAGGATAAATGGGAGGGAGGGTCAGAATATATCTCTGTAGTCACAGAGAAAAAATGGTCATGAGGCTACAGAAAGCATTTCTAAGTTAGAAGGAGCATAGTACATTTTCCACCAAAGTGTTTAGACTTTTTAAGCTGTAGTTTTCAAACCTGTGAAATGGGGATAGGGATAGCACCCACTTTGAAAGGTTGTCAGGGTTCAATGAGTAATGTATGTAAGGGGTTCATCCTTGTGCTTGGTAAATAGCTTAATACATAAGTAATACAGAATCAGGGGCTAACAAACTATAGTCTGAAGGTCAAATCCAGCCCCCAGCCTGTTTTTTAAATAAAGTTTTATTGGAACATAGCCAGGTGCGTTCATTTATATATCACCTGTGACTCTTTTTATAGTTCTATAAGAGAGTTGAATAGTTTCAACAGTGACCATATGTCCAGCATGCCTAAACTATCTGACTCTTTGCAAAAAAATTTTACCAGTCCCTGGTATAAATAACTATTATGTCAACTCTTTCGTAATATACATTATTCTACAGACTTGAATGATTTTCCAATTCAAATTTTCTATCTGTTGTATCACAATAATACCTGTTGAATATCGTTCTTTTGCCCAAGGTTCTAGTTTTCCTTTTGTAACAACCCAGTAGGCCTGTTTTCCTTGCTTTTCAATGTAGCATTAAATGGTTAATTGGTTCATTTCACCACCAGGTGGCCTCCTATGCTCTATTGTGCTTGTGGGACCCAAAGGAAAGCAGAAAATGGATCTAATGCACTTCTTTTAACTTTGGCTGTGATTCTGCTCTTATTAGCACTTCTCTGGTGACTCCACTGCTCTGAAATCGCTCTATATTTATATTTGGCCCCGAAACATAAATTCACATTGACCTTTTTAGAAGATGAATTATAGATCAGAGTTAGAAAGAGTTAAAAAGTAAAAACAAAATAAAAATATATAAATGCATACTCACACATACATCAAAGTGATTTTTTAAAAAAAGAAGTTTGGCTATCGCTATAAGAGGTTTACCATGATTCAGTATTATTCTCATATGTGTACTGGCAGAGTTAACTAATCCTGAAGCTTCCACAGGAAAGACAAAAGCCACTGCCACTCAGATCTCCATATGTTAATTTCTCTTGAAGAGCATAGGTGGACTTCACCTCAGTGCCCCAGTTTTATTAAGTTATTTTATTTTCTAGATTCTTATTTTGAGTTTTATTTTATCTTATTTTTGAGCTTTACTAAAGACCAGTGCTTGGCGAGGAAGATTAGAAAGCTGTGTGATAAAGTGCTAGAGAAGGAGGCTGGATTCTCCTTGGGCAATGACTCTTCTCCCCACAGGTTTCATTTTCTTCATCTGTTGTAAAACCAGAAGGATGGACTGGGAGCCTCTGAGGCCCATTCCAACTTCAGTATTCTCTCATTGGTGAAAAATCAATGATTGATCCAATTAGTAATTGATTTGATATGAACAATCTGGCAAAACCAGAATTTTAGGAACTCAATTTCAAACGGTAAGGAAACAAACTCATGGGTAAATATAATTTTTTGGAAAACTACCATAAAAAGTGTATAGTTTCTAAATGTCAAATTATTTTGGTTCATTTCATATGGTGTTCATAAATGCATACTTTATGAGACTTCTAGACCTTTCCTTTACATTTTACTTTCGTTCAGTGGTAGAAAATATTCAGTTGGATTCTCAACAGTGTCTTAAATCTGTCATGGAAGTTTAGCTTTCTCTTTGATGTCTTATTTTCTACACATTTAAATTTTCCTACCTTTTTCTTTGGACACAATGATCAAATCCTCAGATTTCTTTACAGCAGAAAATAGATATACTCACTTATATTTCCATTGAAAATGGGTCATTTTATATGGTACAGACAACCTGTTCTTACTTTCTGCCTGAGTTGGGATACGCACATCACTGGTTTGTATTTGAATTGTCACATTGGATGTCATGGCAAATACTGCTAAAGGCATTTAGCTGTCTATGAGGAAAGGACCAGAATTGTCCCTAGGGCATTTTGGTAAAGAACAGGCTCACGTTTGAATTCAGAGTTACCCAGGGAGACATTGTGACAGGCAATCTCTCTAATTCCGAATTCCCTACTGGGACTACTTCTCTGGAGAGCTATCTGGTTAAAGGCAGATTCATACTTGCTTGGGGAAAAATTGATTACAAGGTTTTTCCCACTTTGCAAACTGCACTAATTAGTATCAAGCTCAACTAATAATATATGAAATTTGCATTACTTTCTGTTTGCATAAGCATAAACATTTCCTACTTTCTTTTTTTCTCATGTATTTTTAAATGTATGTTCATATGTCACATGTTGATGTCTGATACATATTAGGAATGAATGGTCTAATACTTCACCTTTACTTTAAAAGTAGGGAAAAGTAGAAAATGATGCTGTCCAGTCTGTTGGGGATTATTATATGCTATGAAAAAACAAAATAAAAGGAAGATTATCCTTTTTCTTTTTTTTTTTTTTTTTTTTTTTTATTTATTTTTGGGACAGAGAGAGACAGAGCATGAACGGGGGAGGGTCTGAGAGAGAGGGAGACACAGAATCGGAAACAGGCTCCAGGCTCCGAGCCATCAGCCCAGAGCCTGACGCGGGGCTCGAACTCACGGACCGCGAGATCGTGACCTGGCTGAAGTCGGACGCTTAACCGACTGCGCCACCCAGGCGCCCCAAGATTATCCTTTTTCTTAAGTAATTTATAATCCATTTGGAAAAGCAAAACCAAAAAACACGAAAGAATAGTAAAGATAACAAATATGTGTGGTACCAAAAAATAGTGCTAGCCTTCTTAGAACATCTTCATAGAAGAAATGATATTTGAATTGGGACTCGCTGGATGGAATGTAAATAGGTGGAATGGATATAGGTGCATTGCAGAAGAATGGGATGTGGGGGAGGAAAACCTTCAGAGGTAGGGGTTGGTTTGGTGTGACACCCAACGAGGACTTTACCAAAATCAGGAAGATACACTGGAGAAGAGCAGGAAATGAGCAACACATCATAATACTTTTGTCCATGTGTTCAATTAAAGTCAACAAAAGGCAAGAGACTTTTCTATTGAATGTTGAATCCTAGATTCAGTGTTTTCTTTAGTGAAGGGAAGTTATATACATAAACATACAAACTAATGGCATAAAGGAGATGAGAAAAGTTATGCAAAAGGTCATATTTTCTTAGCAGGCAACATTGGATCAAGTTTGAACAAACACTTATATATAGTGCTTTTTTACGTAACAGAGCTGTTCTAAGATCTTTGCGTATATGAATGCATTCAAACCTCACAGCAAGCTTGTGAAAGAAGTATCGGTAGTATCCCCAGATGAGCAACTAAGGCACAGGGAATTGCACAGTTAGCAAGCAATGCAAACAAATTTTGCTGTCCAGTTTGTTGGGGATTATTATATGCTATGAAAAAACAAAATAAAAGGAAGATTATCCTTTTTCTTAAGTAATTTATAATCCATTTGGAAATGCAAAACCAAAAATGGGCAATCTAATTCCCAGCATATATTTTATTTTTATTTATTTATTTATTTTTGCCAAACTCTTTGAATCTCACTGATTCACAAATTAATATATTTGGCATGGGTCCTTGTCTATTACCATGTTTATAGAACCTAGTGATCAAATGGTTATGTGTATGTAGGTTTTGAGAAGTAGTTTTACTAGGTAATATCAACATATTCCCTCCTCCTTCCATTAATGGTAGAGAAAAATAGTAACATTTTGTTGATATATTTTCTAGAAGAAGGAAACTGTATATACATAGTTAATAAATATGTATTGTAATAAATATATATAATATATGTTATATATAAATATTATTTACCTTTTCAGCGACTCCATTCCTGTGTGACCTATTTTATTCTCTAATGTGAACGGCAGTTACAATACATTATTCCTAAGACATATAACAAAAACAAATGGGAAATATGCAGTCTTACCTTGCAAATGGGTAACAGATGAGAATGTCATACTACAAACATATTAAAATCAAAGACTTTGTTTTAAAATAGTACATTATACATAGAAAACTGAAATTTCATACAAACAAGATCTATTTATATCTTAAAATGTCTATGGTGGATAAGTGGTAAGTATATCTTTGTCCCTGTTTTACAGATGGGATAACCAAGGAAATATGAAATAAAGTCCCTCACTATAGCAAGCCACCATAAAGCAAAGGCAGAAGTAACAGTCACAGAGAAAGTGGTGCCCAGTCCAGGGGCTCCCTATTGATATGCTTAGAGAAAATCCAACGAAATCACAAATGTTAGGACTTATTTCTTCTTGAAAAGTTATCCAACGTTATGGCTGCCCTAAATGGCCACATTCTAGTACTTCTGCTTTTTTTGTTTGTTTGTTTAGATCTCCCCTTGCTAGATTTTTGCAGCCCCTATGCAAAATTTTAAGTCATCATTATCATATTCTTTCATCTGATTATTTCAGAGGAACCATTCACCGAAAACCTTCTCTCTAGCTGTGATTTCTTTCCCCTTCTGCAACATTCTCTATTTTTATTAGTTTTTATGCTTTATTCTCTGTGGACTGTTACTGTTTCCCCTATCTGGGAAAACCTTTGTAATTTCCCCTATTTACTTATTACTTTCTCTCCAACCATCTGTGCATTTCTTTCATTGTGTTCTCTAAATCTTTACTCCCTCCTCTTTCTCACTTTTATCACTCTTGTGATTGGATACACACACACACACACACACACACACACACACACACACATTGTGTTTCTTTTTGATGGATCTGTTCCAATAAACTTCCTTGAATGTTTATGGCAGACTCCCTCACATAGCTGGAAAAATGCTGAAAAGCTAGTATCATAACCAAGGTTTGTTTATTCTTTGTAGTCTTAGTTTATGCTAAGAAATTTTCACCTGTACCTTAGAGCTTCTTTAAATTATGAGCCATCATTCTTCTGAACAACTATGACTATCAGTGAGAGCCTATCTGCCCTTTTAGCCTCAACTTCATGCTACTAAAAATTTGTAGAGGTTTGGAAGATGAAATTATACCAAATGAATCTGGCCATAGAAGCTGCAAGGGTGGAGTTCTTAAGTGTGTTTTGACCACCCAGAAGTCACTTTATTTTTTTGTTTGTTTGTTGTGTGTGTGTTTAATTTATTTATTTAAATTAAATTCAATGAACATGCAGTGTAGTATTGGTTTCAGGAGTAGAACCCAGTGATTCATCCCTTACTGAAGACCCCACTAAAAGGGAGAATTACAGGCCAATATCCCTGATGAACCTGGTTCCAGTCACTCTGAATGGCATTCTTGACCTTATTTACTTTGTACTCCCAGGGCCTACTAATTTCTTCACAACTCTGGACTGATATCTACAGATGTGTTTTCAAGAATAACAGCATAGCCTAGCAAATTAAGCTAAATTCCTTCTGAAAATTCTGTTCTGGATTTTAGAGATATCTTACCGACCTTGGGCAAGTCACTTAGCTTCTGTGTATCAACTTCTAATCTGTAAGACAGAAGTGATATCACTTACTTTCCCCATGGGCTTGCCATAGGAGAACAAAAAAGAAAACAATCCATTGAAATGACAAACTTTCTGATGCTGAAGCAACAAACAGTGCTTAAAGCTTAAAGCCTGAAGCCTCTAGTTTATTTCCTTAAGATCTCTCTGTAGTAAATATGGACACGTACCCCAAAGAAACCAATCAAAGAGGCTACAACAGAAAGATTTTTAAGTCTATAGCAGACTGGCATTGGAACTGGAAATTGGACCCAGCCTCTTGCATTGTGGTCAAATATTATTGCTATGAGAAAACTGTGAATTCCCAAAAGGTGTCCTTAAATATTGAAAAGGTTTCTGTCACCTTCCTCTTTTCCCTGATACTTTTAATAGAAGCTTTTCTTATGTTAACCATTCCTGGCCTGGGAAACAATTAACTTTGTTCACAGTTTCTGTCTAAAAATTGAGAGTAATACTTCTATATTGGAAGTTCTGATCAAGTAAGTTTTTCACTGAGCATGATGTTCATTTTATTATTATTATTATTATTATTATTATTATTATTATTATTGAGAGAGACAGAGACATTGTGAGCAGGGGAGGGGCAGAAAGAGAGGGAGAGAGGGAATCCCAAACAGGCTCCGCACCATCAGCACAGAGCCTGATGTGGGGCTCGAAGTCATGAACTGTGAAATCATGACCTGAGCTAAAACCAAGAGTCGGATGTTTAACCAACTGAGCCATCCAGGTGTGCCTAATGTTCAAAGATAAATGGAAGCAAAATCACATGCTTCTCATTTCTGTGTACTAATACTATACCTGACATATATTTCAACAGATGATATGGGCTCCCTTGGCCTTTTTGGGGGGAGAAATTCAAATGAATAAAATGTTTTCCAACTACCTTCTACATCTAACCCATAATGCTAAAAGTTACAGTGGATAAAGGGTGATCAACACATGATCCATGATGTTACACACTCCACTGTTGGAATTTATAATGTAATTCTGTAACTACATTAATCCTCATCTGCTGTGAAGGTACTAGAGTACCCTCAAAAAAGTGGCCTAAGGCATCAAATATTTGACAGTTCAGGGATTTGGGTGGTCACCAAGAAAAACTCCGTGGCATTTGGGTCTGTTAAGATTATAGATGTAAAAAGTCATAAGTGCTCTAAAAAGAAAAAGCCTCGATGTGAATACATAAGGGTGCAATGGCATTTCCATTGTGTTTTGAGAGCAGTAACTCTGGAAGTGTTTTGATTGGCTTTGTCTTAAAACGTACAAACATGGTGAGTTGTGGATATGTTTCTCAGAGCTAGTGGCCATAGTCCCTGGGGAACGCCCATGTGCACTAACCTTGACAAGATAGTTTTTTATAATGGCAATATGGGGGAAAGTGCTTTCGGCCTTCATTTGGGCCACTGATTCTCATGGATTTCCAAAGTCACCATGTTCTGAAGCAATATCTTTTTGATAAACTACTATGGCTACAGTATTCTACCTCTCATTTTTCTTGTCATCCTCAAAGAGAAAGCAAGGCATTCTCTTTGAAGAAGCATTATCAACAGCATTAACATGAGAAATATATAGTCTCTTCCTTATGAAATTAATTTGGCATTATTTTTGAGGTGCGCAATATCTTGGCAACTGCTTTGGTTTAAAACTCTGTGATTTGGGAAAAGCACGTTTCAGAATGTTTAATTCAGCAATACAAAAGGCACTAATGAAATATGCATGTATGAATTTTATATCATATTAGTTCCCTCTTTCTTGAAATCTGAATAAAAGCCAAACATCTGGATTATGTTTGAAAAGCCTGAATTTCCAATTTTCAGAGAGATTCAATCTATTTTGACATTGCACACTTAGCCTTAACATTTACAGTGTGCTATTAACATTACTTGCAATTGTAAAAAAAAAAAAAAAAAAAGTCCAGATTTAAACAAACTCGGTGCCTCCTAATACTAAAAATATATCTATATTTGAAATGGCTGCCGCTGCACAACCATATACGTCCATGGTGTTTAGGCTTCATCAGCATTTCTATTATAAATACTTGCATTGAACAGGCCTATAATTCAGCTATAGAGATATGGGGGTAAGCTTTGATATATAAATTCTCCTATGGTTATATATTAAAACAACAAACAGCATTTCATGCGTCATTTCATTTGAGAAACTATTCATTGACTCAATGTTTTCTAAAGATCTCAAATATTCAAGGTACTCCGTGATTGGTCAAACAAAGTATAGTCCTCATCCTTTGAGAGTTTATTGTTCAAATATAAGACAAACATTAAGATTGCTGGTTTTTTTATAGATATTTGAGTATATTTTGACAGCTAGACTAAAGGCAAGTATATATTTATGGTCCTAATTCAGGGAAGTTAAGTGTGGATATCAGTGCTTTATCTCATTTCATTATCATAGTTTACTTAAGACATAGCTGGTCAATCAAGCTTTAAGGGGTAAGGTAAGAAGTTCTATGTCTACACAAGAGATTAAAGAAGACAGAAGAAGGTGACCTTGTGTTTGAAGTTTGCATAGTAGTAAGCCTTCAGTGGACTGTGCTTTCCTACATTGAAATTTTTACTGGATTTCTAGCATATAGTAGATTTCTAGCATGTCTCATTCTTCTGTGACATGTGGAGAACAGCTCAAGTCAGATGTCCCTTTTCTCTTCTTATTTTGCCTTATTAAAAAAATCCATTAAATTTTACAGTAGTTCCCAATTAAGCAAAAATAGATGTATTTCAAGGCATTTGTTTAGGTTAGAAGATGGAAAGCAAAAGAAATAATATTTTTAAATTGGAAACTTTTTAAAAGGAGAAAACTGAGTTTCATTACATTAATTGCTGCTCCTCATGTCTTTTTTCTTCCTACATTGCGTACTCTAACAGATATTACATAATTGCATAACTATTCTTACTATGTGCTGACATGACATTACGACAGCCCTGATATGGTGCATCATAATGAAACTGTAATTAGAACAGTCATGATGTATTATGGCAATGATCCACATCGTCACTGAAGTGCATTGGAATGCACAGAAAACCCATTGAGATGTGCAGATTTTCAACATAATATAGCACAACCATGAAGTTTCATAGCATGGAGGAGAAATTGCCATTATGCCCACACTGCTGGCAGCAAAAGTATATAACGCATTTCTTCAATATGTTAGAGAAAGTTCTGCATTGATGGAAGAAAATTTTTGAGACTGGTATTTGTGAAGTTTTGTCTTAAAAAAATCTACAAGAAAGACCTTGTTGAAATATGGACTTAACTGCATATATTCTATAGAAGTTTCCTATAAAATATTTAGGTTTTGTTTAATACCTCAAATTCAAAGATTGAAGTATTTTTCCTGAAGTAGGACAGATTGAGGATGATTTGAGGATTTTCATTTAATCTTGTCTTTTCTTCTCATTTTTCGTGCCCTATCTTGAGCTTAGATTGTATGGCTTACGTTTTATGTGGTTGTAGCTTTGCTCCCTTATTGTTCTCCTGGGTTTCTCTACATGAGAATCTTATATGTGAGTCTTGTTCAGTAAATGATGGCTTCTTCTTAACTTGGTGTGTTTTGATCTTGGCATTCTTTCTATACATAATAATATGATTGTTATGGCTTATTTGGCAGATGTGAGCCCAAAGAAACTCAACTTTTTAAAGTAGAGAACTTTCAATTTTATTTTCTAGGCCAATCCTCATTTAATGCCCTATTGTCTCATAAAATTTCCCAACCAGATAGACTTCTGGTCTCTGTTTGAATACCTGTGGTAAGTGGAAACTCACTGTTGCCCAAGCTTCATTTCTACTTACTCTTTAGCCTCTGAGCCCATTCCTGATCTCTGAGATCAGATGAAAGAAATGAATATTTTCTATTGAAAGCCCTCTAAATTTTCCAAGTCTGCTAACATGTCCTTCCCGCTCTTCTGTCATCTTCATTTCTTCCTTACTCCTTGGCTGAATATCTTCAGCTCCTTCAACAGCCTGCTCCTTGGAGAAGTGTTGAATATTCTGCCTTCCTTGAATGTTCTCCTTTGGACATTTTATACATTGTCTAAGTCTCCCTTGGAAAATGGAACCCAACCAGAACCAGGACGGCAGGTTTGGGCTTAGTAAATCATAGTCGAGCTGATTTGTTACTTTTCTTATTTATAACCCTGTGATTGTTTCAGTCCAGCTCCAAATCATATTTCCTTCTTTATATTTACCTTCCACTATCCGTTGACTCATTGAACCTAATGACAATGAAGCCTATTAACTTCTATTGTGTGTACAGTTTTTGTATTTTTTTTTTATCAGGGAGAGATTATGAACTCAGACTTGACATTGATCTTATCTCCTACTTAGATTTAATCTACTATGCCAGCATATTGTGTTCCCTTTAGAGTATAGTATCGTCATAAATAGACACTGTGAAGCAGTTGCCTACGCATTCAGATCCAACTCAAAGATATAGTTTGGCCTGTAGGTGTTAAAAACTTTTAATCCAACATATTAAAAGTTAGGAGATTTCACATAAAAATATATATTTCTATCTGCTCTTAAATACATATACCTGTCCATATAGAAGCCATATTGAAGCCGTACTCTCACATGTGAACAGTTGGCAAAGCTGACTAGCGGCTACCCCTTTTAGAGGAAACTTGTATTCTCCTATCCTCCACAATCCACACTACTTCTTCCTATTGCCCCTTCACTGGGATCATATATTAGTAATCATCACATTTTTGCATTGTTTTTCCTTTAGTAGAGAAAACACTTCTCTTTTTCCAAGACACTAGCAGTAGTTAGAATATGAAAGAAAATGACTTAGCTCAGCTCAACTACTTTAGTTAGTTGCCAGTTAGTAGGCTATTGGAGCTGGCCAGTACTGGCTCAAGAGAGCTGATTGTTAAATATTCAGGAGTTTTGCTAGCAGTAGCAACTTTTGGTAGTTTAAAATCTGCCATGGTGGGAGTACATACACCAGGGAAATCAGCAAGCACCATAAATCAGGGCTTCCCCCACACCCCCAGAGAGCTGGGTTACTAGTATACCACCACCTGTAGGTATTTGAATTTCTGATCTCTGATATAAGATATTTATTATTATTTATTGGTCACTGAGATTAGTGTAATCAGCCAATCAAATCAACATGCCATATACATATTTTACTCATATGTGTCATTAATAAAAAAATATTGAATAAGATGACCAAAAAACAACCTGTGGTATAACCTATCCATTAAACAGTGATCGTTACATATGGTTGTTCAACAGGTTCTCAGGAAAACTCCTTGTACTTCTGTGCTTCTAAATGATTGCATGCTTCTGCTCCCTTTATGCTTATGAAAATCTAATAGAAGCACATACACCTGATACAGGAATTCACATCCTTGCTGTAGGGATTTAAGTCATTAGATTTTGGGTGTATGTTCTTAGCAATCTAATTATGTTTAAAATCTGGTTAGTAGTGTAGTAAATAACTGGTATTGCTACAAAATTGCATTGAGAAGGTAATAGGATTGAATTTCTACACAAGTTG
Source organism: Neofelis nebulosa (assembly GCF_028018385.1). NCBI lineage: Eukaryota > Metazoa > Chordata > Mammalia > Carnivora > Felidae > Neofelis > Neofelis nebulosa. The sequence continues at coordinate 83,203,793 of NC_080788.1, forward strand.
ACAGTCAATTAAAATTTCCATATATCCAATGAGTTAGCCAGTTCTTGGCCGGGGAGCTAGAACAAATGCCTTCCTCCTAAGCCGATCACTTCAAAACAGGCAAAATTTTATAATACAGTCAAATCAAGACTCAATGCCTCAACTAAAATGTGAGTTTGGCTTATCAAATACAGATCAAAAGCAAGAGATAGACTAGAGAGCACCCACGATATTTCTTCCTTAAATTCCTCTATTTTTTATTGTCACTGGAGGAAAAATAACACATTAAAACCTCCTTACTGAATTACTGTCCTAAACCAATAGATCCATGGGGCTTGTTCAGCTAAAAACCACAACAGACTTTGTAATGCAGTGATGTAATCTTGGCTTTGTGTCATTTATATTCAACCTAAAAAAAACAATTTTCTTGAATAGACAGGCTGACAACAATATTGTTCGGTGTGGGTTTTTATTTGGATTCTTTCCAAATGGTTCACATGCCTTCACAGTAACACATCATGCTTGCTTACGTTTTTTGCCTGAATTCCAAAGTTTGCCTCTTTTACTAGCTTTCTATTTTTCTTTTAAGGTCTCAGTTATGTTTGTAAAACTAACCAGCTCCACCACAAAATTAGGATGTATCTTGCAGAGTGCATTCATTTTACTTTTTGCATATTTTTCCTGAGGTCATGTCAAGGTTAGTTTGAATTCCATCCTACATTAAGACTTCTTTCACAGCTATTTAGCTCGGCAGCCTACTCCCCGCTGGGGTCTGCCCCTTGGGCACGTCAAAGCTTCAGACCTGACAAATCACACACAGATGAAGCTGTACAGTTTTTTAAACAGTTTCATCAGTAACTTTTCTTTATCTTTTTCACTATCCTCCTTCATATTGAGATTTTTTTTTCCCTCTGAATTACCATTTAAGGAATCTTAAATTCTATTTGGAACACTTTGTTTTCCATCGGAATTACAAACTGGCAATATCATTTATTTTCTAGTAAGTCATACTAATAGCCTCCTAATCACCAAGACTACATACTGAAAGACCTGTAGACCGTTTCTGACTAGTATAAGTGTAATTCCACTATTAAAATCTATTTGTAGCAGGAAGCTTAGTTTTAGATCGGTGGCTACATCTACCCGAATCAGGAAAAAAAAAAAAAACTCAACCATAAAAATGCATCGAGTTTATGACATATTATGGGTTGAGCCTGGAAATGTTTCTCAAATGGTTAGTAATATGCCCTTATCAGTATTTTAGCAAATTGTAAAACTAATGGTGCAACTCCATTTCCTGTTTAATTGATGAAGTTAAAATGCTTGGTTGCTAATGAGTGTATTAGCAAACAATGTCCCCTCTACAGGCTTAAGTAGATCAGGATTTTTTTTTAAAGCAGCTTACAGTCCTTATTTTTATATAATGAAAAAAGTCGGCTGCCACAGAATTGCTAGATCAACTGAAGAAATGGTGTAATTATTGTTGTGTAGTCACTTTGGCAATGTCAAACGGCCAGATTATAGTTTTCTAGTTCTCACACTAGAAAATAGTTATTTTCTTTTACAAACCATAGGCTTTTCATTACATTTTCATTCAGGACAAACAATACCTGAAGATCTTAACTGCAGACTAAGCAGAAAACTTAGAAGTGCGAAGAAAAAATAATATCTGAATGATTCTCCTCTCCTCAGTCCTCTTTTACAGTTAGCTCAGTATAAAAGTACCCAGCAAAGGGGTCTATAAAGGTTGCTTGGTTGAAACTAATTAAAGACAGGTCTAAATAGAAAAAGAAAAGAAAAAGGGATCAAAGGAATTACATTAGGTGTCAGGACGCTGTTTGGGGAGATTTATTTAGAATTTTGTAATTCTATTACAGGAAAAAGCTAAATTCTAAAAATGCCCATTTTTGCCCTAATTCCATATTTGCGTTATTTTTGCAATAAGATACGTGTCAACAGGCAAACATCTTGAAGAAATCATTTCGGCGTTGGCGCATTAACACATTATGGTGAAAAGAGAGGCTTGTGCTTTTCACGCAGCGCATTTCAGTCTTCAATTAATGTGAAAGCACTACAATGCCTATGCAACTTCTCTTGCCTAGTGGTGCACCATTTATCATTGCAGTTTTACATTGACCTTGACACCCACTTCATTAGAATAAAGATTGTCTACCATTTAGGTTACATTGTTCCTCTGCACAGAGACCCCATGCAAATTTCTGTTCAGATAGAAGAGCTGCGAGGCTGTCAGAGGTCATCTGCATTAAATGATTGCAGCTATTTTCCAACTGCTTCTTTTCATTCTACTCAATTCAGGCTAGGAGGATCAATCAAGTCCTCTGCCTGAAACAGTGGGACTGCTGGGAATATAACTGTTTTTGGTAGTAGTAGATATGCCCTAAACAGTATTAAATATTTAATATAAACTCATTAAAGGCCATGCAAAGGCTTCAGAAAGATATCAGATTTATAGAGAAATGTAAGGGACTAGAGAACCTTTAAAAGATAAATAGAAGGAGAATCAATTTTATAATTTTAGAGAGTAAGATTACAATAGTTCTTAAACTTAGTTAATCTTTTCAATGGAGACTTTTTTCTCACCCTTGACATGGGCAGGAAAGGGAGAAGACAGGCAGGCTTGGTGTTCTTAGGCAGTATTTTACAGGAAATCAGAATGAAAAGTTTTCAGTTCTTGGTGTTTTTAGTTTTGTTCTATAACAATGAATACCGTTCTGGGTATGTATTTTCAAAGGCTTAGGTATTTGTTATGTAAAAGAAATGATTGGAGAAATAAGTTGCCAGGTTTCCTACTTAAGTTTTCTGAGTGATATAATTGGAATTAAATTATTAATGGGAGATACTTTAAAAAAGATTGTTTTATGATCTTCTATTAGGGAATTTGCAATTCATTTTAATATTTGTAGTTTGATTTATATTAAAGATAATGCAATCTATGTCCAATTAACAATACATGGCCAATGTAATGTGATTTCCAGATCATGCAAATGGAATAAGCTAGAAGAGGGGGTAAAACTCAATTCTTAACCTCAGATGTAATTTGCTGTGCGAGTTCTGGCAATTTTAAATGACATTGCACTTTTTAATTTTTCCAAAGGCTCAGCAGCAAATTTATCCCAATCAAGAAAGCCTATTATTAATTTACAAGGACAATTGTAGGAGTCTTTATAATTTCTCTGTGCAATTATTCGCCATAAATTGCTAATGGTAAAATACAAAGAGTTTGTAAGAAATAACGACTCTTATTTGTCGTGGGCTCGAGCCGCCTTCTTCATTCTCGAACATCTTCCCAAAGTGTTGGTGAAATTGGCTCCAGGTGAAACATCACATGCGTCATGAGATGCTGGACACTGGTGTTCTGGAAAAGGGGGCAACACCAGAGGTGCTGCAGAGACGACACTGGCCTCTAGCAGATTCCAGCATGCGGGGGTATGTACAGCTGAGCTGTGGACCCTGGACTTTCATATAAAAAGACTCTTTGTTCACCACTGAATGGCATTAGGCATGGACTTGCTGAGGGGCCACCATGAAGTCTCGCATGAGGAGGGCAAACACTAGCCAGAAAACACAATGCGGGAGTCATAGACAGACATATCTCTGCATTTTTGTGCAAAAATGCCTATTTTCCACATATAGTTTTGCTGGTAGTTTGGTGTTTTGGTGTGTTCCTACCATAGGCTTTCTTGTTAAAAGACTAAAATACATTCCTCCCCCCCACTGTATTTTCTCTATCTGTTGTGTGTTTACAGGAAAGGAGATTATGCTGGATATACAGGTGTTTGTGGTATTACTTGGTACTTGGAAAGATATTCAAATTTGTTATTCTAATGACTAGATCATTTTCCTTGCTTAAAGTTTAACTCTTCCTAATATAAAGTCACATCAAGCCCAGTTAAAATATGGTATAGGATGTAAATACTTAAACCCCGAAGACACAGAATCAGACAGCCCTGTTCTAATAATCAAGAAAATTCTTTGGTTCAATTCTTGTGCTTCTCGTAGCCAAAACTTCACTCTCTGCTCAGCAATGTCTGGTCTCTTTTCAGCATAACCAACAGAAGCACCATACAAAAGTCTTACAATGGATGTCTTAATCTCTCTGTGTGCTTTTAGAGCATTATTTTGAATTCCATCATGCTGCCTTTTTTCTTTCCTCTTCTGAAGTTTTATTACAACAGCAGAATTCCCAGGGAGCTTTGGGGGCAAGGTTCACATAATATAGCCCTGAAGTTTTGCTTAGGTGGAATCCATCCCCCAATCCTGGCCATCTTTTGATGATCTTTCTATTTCAAAAAGATTCACTGGGTAGAATCTTATAGCATTAGCTGTATGTAGTTTATTTTCTATTTTTTTATTTACTAGACAGTGAGTATCTACAACCCTTTCATGATGCTTTCTTTCTCTGACCTCACCGTGACAAGGCATCTTGTTCTTTAACATTGAGGGAGGCAGAAAAATGCTGGAGTTTCTCAATGTGTGCCTTCTATACCAGTTTCAAAATGGCTTATTCTTCTGGTTTCCATGGTGACAATTAACACTGTTTCAAGGCATTGTTCCAGTCTCCATTTAGGCAGAATTTTTGGTGTGATTTTTAACAAAAAAAAAAAAAAACAAAAAAAAAAGATTTTAGGAGGGAAAAGAGCCTTTAGCATAACTGTCAAAAAAGTTATCTCAATCAAGTCTTTATGCATTTCTAATTATATTTACTTCAGAAATCCCTATTTTTACTGGCTTTGTTTTATAATTCAATTTTAGCATTTGTACTTTTAAAAAGAAAGGACTGAGTGAGAATTTCTGAAAACTTCCTTAATTTTTAGTGACAACAGCAAGCTAACATTGGTGGTTATTTTTAACTCTGTTTTTAAAGTTTTCTTTGTATACCTTCTGTACACCTAGGAGTGGCATTTAGGATAGAAGTGGCCTGCGTTTTTAATTTAGATCATTCACGTATCTATTAGGAGGCTTCATTAGTCAAAATTGAATTGGCCAAGCAAATACACTTAATAATGTAAATATGCCCTTTCAATAGAATATATTTTATTTTTGACTAGACAGAGAGGCCCACAGCAGGTGCTGTGGGGAAATTAAATACTGGATGCTTATTTACCTTAGCACTCAAGAAAAGCCATCTGACTTTAACTTCGTTAATCTCATTTTTGGCTATTGAAGAGTAGTCTCTATCGTAATATCCCAGGCTATAGGACACAATGGGGCGGCCTCTGCTCACTTACTGCTGTGGGTGAAATGAATATGAAGATTAAATTATCTTCTCACCACAGGATAAAGTAGCCCTACTCGATAGGATGACTGATAGAGCAGGCCGTTGATTCTCCTCGTCTGATGCTTCTGAAAAGATGTTGGAGAGAGAAGAGCAAAATGTCCTGAGCATCAACAAAAACAACGTTTGCATTATGATATACGTATACTGCTTGAGGTCTGAAATCATATCAGACTCAACCTTCAGAGTGCCTCAAAAATAAGAACAAATATTTTTGCCTTAAATTACATGACATTCTAGTATCTTTCAGGTACATACCAACACACCTAATAATTGGCTGGATTATCTTAGCTTTTATAGTTTGAAGGCATTGTCCATCAATCACATCTTTAATCAAGCTCTTTATACAGTAGGTTATGTGGGGACAAGACCAGGGAGAGTACATAAAGACAAGTTTTTTTTTAATGTAATAACCGTTTATTAGAGGTTGCTGTGACTACTTGTACCACATTTCATAGAGAAAATTATTTTATTATGTCTAAAATTAAATTAATTGCTTTTTATATTTTTATTATTATAAGACTATTATTTTTATGGGCCAAATCTAAACTGTTCTCTTTCTTGACTGATCTGCTATGTGGGAGCCATTAAAAGTTGGGATAAAGAGAGGGGATGAGATTGTCACAAGTGACAGTGATAACTGGTTGAGGCTGCTCCCAGGTGGCACAGCCGGAGGACTCCCTCTGTCAGGGCACGTGGCAAAAGCAAAAGATTTGAATAGGACTCATCTGCCTGCCAGAAATGCTGGTTTCCCCAATATTATGTCAAAGAATTCTTACCAAATTAATTATGTAAATCTTTGTCGGCAGCATCATCTTTAGATGGGAATCTGATTACATAAAGCAGATTGCCCTCTCCTCAATCATCACTCTGATAAATAAAACACTATCTGGGTTTCTGGAATACTTGTTGAGTGTTTGGTCCAGAAAACTCGAGTGGCCAGTGTGTTTTTTAAGTATTGGAGTAACATGATCCTGGTAATTGCCTGCCATTAGAAAATGCAATCAGAATCTCCCACCTATCACAGGTCAAATTCTGGAAGAGTTCTCAAACAACCCTTGATTTTTTTCGTTATGCATATTCATGTAATTTTGGATACTTTGACACCCTGATCAACATTCATTAATACTATGAAATGCTTTAAATCACCTCATTTAAAACATTTTGTTCTGTGATCCACAAATGACTAACATTTGGAGAAGTTTACATAATACAAATGATGTGCATGCTTAGCGTAAATGAAAGATTAAAATAAGAAACTAAAAGTATGCAAACATATGCACGTAAATGCTGAGGATCTATTACCCAAAACAAGGATTTCACACCTTCTTTTCCTTTAAGCTGCTGCCAATCATATTTTAGTTTGGGATCATATACAATATCATGGTTTAAAGGTGAATAACATGCTTGGGCAGGTTTTGAACTTGCTGATTTGCTGATTTGCCCAGACAAAAGCTTTTCTTATTAGATCTGTTAAGGTGCTCCTCTTAGCTTGGTTAGAGCAATGGAGCAGTACTACCAAGAACCTTAGTGCCCCAACTTTTATGGCTCAAAGAAAAAAAATGGGGATTGCCATTATACTTTGACAATGTGCTGAAGTTGTAAAATATGTGTAGTATTTTAACTAGAATCTAGTTTTCAACTCAGAGGTGTTTTTTGTGTGTAGTACCTTTTAAAAATATAGCCACAGTCATTTATAGCTATTCATAATACAAGACTTTCTAACTATGAAGTTATCCAAATAGAGTTATTTGAAGAGAGTCACTATAGTAACTGCCATATTAAATGGCACTTACATTATCTCTAGCAAAACATCTTTTAGCAGAGACTCACTTGGCAGTTTGTTACAATACAATGTATATTGGGGGAGAGGGAACTGTAATCAATTGTGATGTTTGGGGACATTTTACAATAATCAATAAAGAAACATAGATTTGTAACAATTTCAAAGCTCTGGTTTGCTTTTTTCTCTATATAAGTACCTCTTCTTCAAGCCCATGCAATTTTTAAGTAAAAGAAAATGGGGGAAAAAGGGTTAACTGGGAACTCAGGAGACTTACAGAATAAGGAGGAAGTTTACACAATCTTTAGGGATCATTTTATTTGTACCACCCTATACCACGAGTCCTTTGTGGGGCAGACATGAGAGATGGGCAGCGCTCTGGAGCCAAATGTTGACCCAAATTAACTGTAACAGTATTTTCCTAGACCAGGTATTTTCCTACTTGGAATATTTTAAATTAAAGACCCAATGTGTGTGTAAACTTTACTTTAATGTGACATAAATTTTAGTCAACTAAATGGAATACCTTGGATGTTTATGTATGTGTGAGTAATATATGCTTTAACTGTTTTCAGCACTATTGCTCAACGACTCAAGGTACTTAGGTTTAGCCTTCCCATAGATTTTATTGGAAACAAAAACTTTTAACCCTCATGAGCATCACTAACTCTGTGCTCAAAGATTTGCAAAGAACACCTGTCTCCCTAATGATAGCTTTCCTTCTCTCTTCTCGTTTTAGAGATACAGTGTGGAAATGTCCATCAGGGACCTGAAAAAGACGGAGCTGCTTAGTAAGGTTGAAGCTTTGAAGAAAGGTGGCGTTTTACTACCAAATGATCTCCTTGAAAAAGTGGATTCAATTAATGAAAAATGGGAACTGCTTGGGGTATTTGCATTTTTATTACTGTTTGTAGGTTATGTGTACATTTTTTGTGTAGTGAAGTACTCTATCTGTCTGATTTCTAATTTGAAGCACAAATATCTCTCTCTTTCAATTCACTACCTACATTTCAAACAAGCTATTTATGCTATTATGAGGAAAAAACACTGCTTTTCCTTTTCTGTGGGATTTTTTTTTTACACCGAGCTTGTCTCCTCTCAGATTTTAATAATTTTGGTTCTTTAATACATACAAAAGTAAGTAAAATATGCCATGTATTATGGGTATGCACCAAGTGAACTATAATACAGTATATCTGATATACACTGACTGTCATGCTTGAATGAATGTTAATAGAATTTACTCTGAAGGTACATGTTAGAGACATCCACTGTGTAACTATTTACTGTACCCTTCAGATGAAAAGGGGAGTTGTCACTACAGCTTTCAAGTGACACTAAAGCCACCAAAACAAAGATGCAAATCTGACCCAAATCTGAATTGCAGAATGAAATCGGCCTCTGTTTTGTGCCTCAATTTCCAGCTCACTTTTAACAAAAGCCAAAAAAAAAAAAGTTTCATGTAATTCATTTCACGCAATGATGGGCTGGGTCTCAGCCAAAGCCTGAGATGCAAGAATCTGGCAAAAAGGCAATATAGAGATTCTGTTACCCAGAGACCTGGATGGCACTGTGCACGAGACAGTACTGTCTTTTGTTGGAAGACAGCTGAGAGAGAGAGAGGTTAGACTGTATTTTTTCATCAACTTCTCTCCTAAATTGCCTTCACTTCAAATCAAGGGTAAGCTAAATTTGTCAATTACTTAAATGATTAATTATAACAGCAAAGTATGGGTGGTGTCAGTTATGGAGCATAATTTTGCATGCCTTCCATTTCCTGCCTCTTTTTTTTTTAATTTTAAAGAAATAATACTCCAAAAATATTTTGAATAAAAAGCTCTCCGTATACCTTGATGACTTGGAGGATTGCCAGTGTTCAGTTTATGCCATACTTAATCTAGGTGATTAAAAAAACTGCAAGTTTAAATCCTTGCTTTCTCATCTAAATTCACTAGGCTCTACACTTGTGCAAAGTAACTTAAAACATGGAAGGTTTTTACTCTGACCTACTGTTACATTACTTTTTAATAGTAATTAATGGCTTCCACCTCATAATATGGTGATTTAACTTGGAACCTACTAACTTGTACAGAATTCATTGATCTCCTGCAGGAGAAATGTGGTTAGCGTACGACATTTTTAAAGGGTTGTTTTACTAAAGAGATGAGAACAGCAACTTTATGTGCTTGATAGAAAGAGCTGTTATCTGTTTCTAATTTGATAAATAACTAAACACAATCTTTTTTGAAAATTATTTGATGTCACGTATATTGCTTCCTCAACAAAAATTTTAAATCAACATAATATTAAAGAAACAGAATATTTAGCTATCCTTCATGAGTCAGATACCCGAAAAACGGTTGCCATTTTGACAAAAATACCATTTGAATACAATATGCAGAGTTTTGTCATGATTTAGGGGGAGAGGGGGGGGAAGATTTTTAACAAAACCTGTGCTGCAGTAACACCACCAGGCATACCGCTTTAATTGGCATGATTACATTTTAATTGGCATGAAAAAAATTTAAAGACAAGGATTTTAACTTCTAACAATAGTAAAATAGAGGGATATGGTTTTTAATATTACTTTCATCTAAGGTGAACAGTGTGGAATGGAAATACATTAGAATGAAATGTCAGTGGTGCGTACAGTTTAATCTGTGAAATTTTGTCCCCTGTGCTGCATATTACTCTGTCTCAATTGCATATTAAACAACCCTATCAAGGCAGGCATTGGCATCTGCTGTGCTGACACAAATTGTGAATTAAATGAAATTGATGTCCTCTGTCGTATATTTATGAAGACGGACCATTCTCTGAAGTATTCTGTTTATGAAGAATTTATGATTGCAAACTGTTCCAGAACAAAAAAGTGGCAATAAATTCTTTTTTGTGACCCTACCCTCCAAGGGCATTGATTTCACCTCCTGCTGCTACTTTTGTTACAGCATAAAAACAATAGCTAAATCTGGATTCCACTGAGGGTCTTCAAATTATCAATATTTGCACCATGAAAATACAAGGGTGTTGCCAAGAAAGGCTATTTTTCTGTTATGATCTCCTAAAGATACTATTTACAGAACACCACACAGCAAATGAATGTTTGTTGACTTAATTTTATTTGTGTTTTAAGCTTATTTTTGTAGGTTTAATTCATCATTATAGATTAACTCCTACTGATTCTCCAGAGTGTTTTCCATTAAAAAAAAAAAAGCCCCCCCAACTGCACATTCATGCCATAGTGGTTAATCTAAGAAGGCTTCTAGCATAGTGGATTGGGGCTTATTTTGATACATATATAAGAAAATCTAGCAACCAGAAATGCAAAGTGGTTAAGGGTGGGGTTGAACAATTTCCAAGTCAGGTAAAATGTGCCAACAGCACCGAGGAGGCTACCCCTTCTGAACAGCCCTCAGTCATATATGGTTTGGGGAATTATACTTTATGAAACAAAACAAAACAAAACAAAACAAAACAAAACAAAACAAAACAAAAGGAGTTTAATTCTCCATGCATAATCTACTCCTGGCCTCTTTAGTATATTGATTAAACTCAGACTTCTATCTCCTGAAAATGTTATGCAGACACTAGTTTACTGTAAACTCCCATCATGAGAATTCAAATGAATTTTCATCAGTGTCCATGGTGAACTTTTCCTTCCTGTTAAAGGAAATTATAAGTGAATGAGGTCTTCTTAAGCCTCTGGTGGTGGTCAGAACAACACACATGGCTCAAGAATTCGAAAATCCTAAATGGAACAATGAGCTAATCTGAACTGAATGTCAGTTGTGAAGTAGCAGGTGCAGCCGGACACCTTCCAGGTGGCTCTTGTTACCAGCCAAACTGTGATATGTTTTTGGTACCTGAGCTAATCTATGTTTTTGTTTTTTTTTGTTGTTGGTGGTGTGTTTTTGTTTTTGTTTTTGTTTTTAATCCGATGCCTTAGAAAACCCTAGGACAGAAGATCCAGGACACAATGGCAGGGCACAGTGGGTCTGGTCCACGTGACCTGCTCTCTCCCGAAAGCGGAAGCCTGGTAAGGCAGCTGGAGGTCAGGATCAAAGAACTGAAAGGGTGGCTAAGAGATACAGAGCTTTTCATCTTCAATTCCTGTCTGAGGCAAGAAAAGGAAGGAACAATGAATGCTGAGAAACAACTGCAATACTTTAAGGTAATAAAAAAACAATCCAAGTTGATAAAAAGCTTTCTTTATGGGAGGGATGAAATATTTATCAAGTACATAAAGTATTATACCCATGTATCTATGTATCACTGTGCACTCAAATGTTTCCTTGAATTTATAGACATCCTCCACGTTTCTTGTACGCCAACGTCTGTGTGTGTATAAAGATGAACATTAAGCATATCAAATACACATTGTATGGGGGGGGGATCTCTGCTGCTTGTGTGTTTTGTGCAGTGCCTGTGGAGGGAGGGCTTTGATAAATTAAAAGCAGACCAGCAAACACTAAAGATTCCTGAGGACTTTGAAAGGCAGACCTAAATGTTCCATAAATAATGTGGCTAAAAATACTTCCATGAAGTGATATGATAAAAGCACATGATTTAATTGAATACCATTAATGCTAACAAAAAGAAACAATTTTTACATGTGAGAGTATCAATTATTTATGGAGGGAAGAAATAAAGTAAGAAGTTCCTACATTACAGGCATATTCCACCATAGAAAAATGCCAACCTTAGCAACACAGCTATGTGTGTGTTCACTGGACGTCCACGAAGAAGCATGTACCTCATTTGTGTCCATGGTTTATGCACCATCTATTCAAAAGCAGTTTAAAATTCAAATATTTTCTTGTATTGCCTATGCTAGTCTATTCCCTTTGAATCTTCCTGTAAGTGCAGTGATTATTTAGGCTCTGGCTGTTAACAGTCTGAGGCTCTGGGGTTACAGGATATGAACTTGGTGCCAAGAAACCTTCTGGCATAAATAGTCTCAAAGAGGAGAAAGGAGAAAACCAAGAAGGAAAGAACTTCTTAGGACCAAGGAATTGTCCCTTTTCGATGCTTTCCAGGACCAGGTTTTATTCACTCCCAGCCCCTCCCCCCACTGCCATCCCCTTGCAGCCCTGCAACCTTCCAACTGTCTATCCTAGAATTGAGTCACATGATGGCTCCCTTTCTGTCTGCCACATAAGCAGGCTCATGTTGCTTACTTGCATAGCCTTAGAGGAGGAGCTGTCAAAGGTAAGGCCACAATACTTCCCAATAAACTGTCTGCATTACACACCTGCAAATTGCTTTGGTTGAAAACCTTCTCTTCTGCCGCTGAACTGACAAGACCAAACTGGAAATGAAATGAAAGCCTCTTTCCAAGGCAAATAGGTTTTACTCTCTAAACTCTAATGTCCAGAAGATTTGTTATTTCATCTCTACTTGTCTTGCCCTAACCCCCATCGCAGGGAGACGGAGCCTTCTGGTATTTCCCTGTGTTATTTGAACATAGCATGCACCTTGTAAAGCATCCTGGTCATTAGTAGGCTGGATGTTGTGAAATATATTTTTTTTCCACAGTGTCTATGTCACAGCATTAATGAACCAGTTAATGACCCCAGCCAGCTGTGTGACCTTGGTCATGTTCCTTATGTTATCCCTTGGTGCCTCAATTTCTTCATCTAAAATATGGGATGCTGATAGTATTTATCTCACACAGTTATGAATTTATATGTATAAATTATTATTTCTGCTTTTTTTGTAATGGTACATTTAAAGGCCAGAAATCTCTTAATATTATAAACCCAAAAATGTTATACAATAATTGGAAATAAAAACAGGAAGTTTGTTATTACAATTATTTATATACCTACACCATATCTTATAGATATTTATAAACAACTCCCCCTCCCATGTTTGTTGTTATTATTATAAATGTAAGAGTGAGCTGTTCTGCATTCATTTTGCTGACACTTCCAAAAGACATTAGCTTTATGCTTTAGCTTTGTATAGTGTCATGATTTTCAGCTATCCTAGTAACAAATTTAAGAGAGTTTAAGAAACAAAGGAGAAACAGTGAGAGAGAAAAATCTCTAGACTTCCAGATCAGTAGATAATTCCTAGGTATCCTAGTCATTTGCTAATACTTTGTAGCCACTAGGGAAATATTCACTACATCTGAATCACTATTTACCATGTGCATTTTAGTGCCTGAAAATAATCCTAGGATTTTTATTTCAAAAGTGCCAGAGACTATCATATGCTCTTTGCTGTTTTATTTGTTTTCCTCAAAGATTGTTTTTTCTTAGGGCATTTTTATATTTTCAGTGTCACTGGTCATCAAACTAATTGCTTTTGTACCCCATTCTTACATATTTAACTGGTTTTAAAGTAGGTATAGACATTTTTCTATCCTGCCCCTCCCACAAAAGGTAAGACTTTGATGATAATGTTCATCTCTCGATCTGATTTTCTAGCCCTATTCCATCCCCTGCCCTCCTCACCTTAGATAATCATGAACCCCACATTCTTTGTGCCCTTGCTTTCCTTTGGTAGGAAAGAATATTTTTTTATTTTATTTGTTTTTAACTTTATTAAAAGGTAATCATGCTGTGTATTATCTTTTAGGACTTCTTTTTTCATTTAATATTGTAATGACAGGATTCATTCATGTCATTGAGTATGGCTATAATTCATTTATTTTGATATTTGTATGATATTCCATTGTGAATATATACCTGTATCTAATTTCATGCTAATAGCAGCCTGTGAAGTTGGTATAGGATCTTGATTTTGCAGGTATGGAAATGGCCAGTTGAAGGTTAAGTTTTGTATGTCTAAGGCCAGAATGAGTGGTAGAATTAGGGTTTTTTTTCTTTTGTTTTCTAAACAAATTTTAAGTTTTTTATTTATTTTAAGAGACAGAGAGAGCAAGCAGGGGAGGGGCAGAAAGAGGGGGAGAAGGAGAGAATCCCAAGCAAGCTCTGCACTATCAGCATTGAGTCCTACATGGGGCTTAATTAAACTCAGGAACCATGAGATCATGACCTGAGCAGAAACCATGAATCAGATGCTTAACCAGCTGAGCCACCCAGACACCCCTAGAATTAGGTTTAAATCTAGGGCTGTCTGACTCTAAAGTCTATTCTCTGAACTACTATGCAAAATTGATATTTATTGATATTTACTGAATTCCCTTCAATGCTGGATGACTCAAAGAGAAGAGCAGAACAGAACTAAATGTCACTATTGCTTTGTGGTTGGTTTATCAGTCACAATCTTCAGCAACTGGACCAGAATAGCAAATAGTTTTGGCTATTGAAGATCTTGGGAGGTGAAAATATTTGTGTTTTTATTTTACAGTTTTATACTATATCAGTGTAGACCTTTATTTTTGTCATGTGTCACTTTTTAAATTGAAACTTTCAAAATTTTTGAGATTATGGAGTCTTGATAATTCTCTATAACCTGAAACTTGAGTCCCTTCTAAAGTTTTGACCTTGAGGAATTTGATCAGATAAGCTAAGTGGATCTAGCATGATGGCACTTCTTTTTTGTTTTTTAAGAAAGCTTTATGCCTGTCTGTTGGAATAAATGTCTTTCCTAGCCAGAATTTTAAATATTTCTGAGCTGTTTACTCTTTAGTGCTTAGTGTATGATTAATCAAGTGTTCTGTATATTATCACGTTCATTGGAAGAATCAAACCAAATGTTTGTAATATAATAATAATGTAACATAATGTTTATAACCTGTCAAAATCATAATTGATAATAAGCATATGCAGAATAAAAACTTTTTACTTACCACAAATCCAAAGAACAGATACCCTCTGCCTTTTTACGTGATAAAATTTCTCAGATAGGAGTTATTAAAGAATTTTTATGTGTGGAACTCTTTGCCACAATTTGCCTCTTCTTGTGGGTTCCCAAATGTCTACTGCTGTCATTGGTCACATGGAAGACAGGCTTTATCCATAGGATTTAGCTTTATGATTCTCCATTCTCTATAATCTCAGGCTTTTAATGGAACAAACTCCTTTATATGACACCCAGAGTAATGATAGATAAGCCACAGTGCACTACCCAGGAGAACGGGTAGGAGGGTGCTGCATATGAAAAGGAAAACCTGTCCCTTTGTAGACAGAACTGTTTCCTTCTTTGAGTTTGGTCTGGGATGAGAGAAAGGATTAGGATCTTAAGTTTTCAGAAAAAGGGAAAAAGCAATTGTGGAATGTGTTCTTTTTCTTTAAGGCAGTAAGTGTGATAAATGTGGGATTAGACACAAGGTGAAATTCTACCTAAGAAAGAAAGAGTCAAAGCCCAGCATGGGAAGATACATGAAGATGTGAACCTGAGACCCTTGGGACAGAAATGCAAAATTGTCAAGGAGTGAACACACCATTACAATAAAATGTGGAAGGCACGTCAGAGATTTCATGAGGTCAGCTGGCGAGCTGTTTGCATGCAGTTTCAATGCCATTGCCTGGAAAGCACTACTTTTTAATGATGGCCCTTCAAAGAGAAAATAATTACCTAATCATATGTTTATTGTATTCCATAACTAAATTCATTATTCTAAAGACTCAAATTGGGGAGAAATTATTCATTACCAGCCAGAGGAGGCTGCAGCACTGGACTGGGCCCAGAATCAGCCTGGGAAGGACAAGTTTAGAGTTGCCAAGAGGCTCTGTCATCAAGAAGGTGAATGAATGAGTGGAATAGATTTGGTAAGCTTGGCAATGATTAATGCCCCAAATTTGGTTAGCAATTTAAGTTTGACCAAGCACTTTTATGCAAGCTATTATACTTAAACCTTAGACTAATTACTAATTATGTAAGTTGAAAATTGTGGTCACTTCCTTAAGAATGTTTTTATTTATTTTTATGAATGAAGAACTTGAGATGTGGAAAGTCAACATGACTTGTTTGAATCCACATAGCAACAAGGAGCAGAGACAGAGCAACAGCCATGGTCTTTGGGTTCAAATTCCAGTATTCTCCCTGTCACTCACTGATCCTTCAAAATGAACACTGAAACCTTGTTTTACTCTAAATCAAGGGTTGGCAAACATTTTCTCCAAAGGCCAGATAATATAATCTCTGTCACAGTTACTCAACTCTGCTGCTGTAGTGTAAAAGCAGCCACCAATAATATGTAAATGAATTAGTATAGTGTGTTCAATAGAACTAAGTTACAAAACTATTTACAAAAGTGGACAGTGGGTCAGGTTTGGCCATCAGGCCTTAGTTTCCTGACCGTGCTCTAGATTACAAAAATTATCACAAGCATGGCAATGGTACCCTCTGCATCTCCTTTGAGGAAAGGAGGCCATGTGGGAATTGCAGTAGAAGGAGACAAAATGTTCTTTAGTAATTTTAACAATGACACAATTACAACTGGTACTTATCACCTGCTCATAGGATGTAAGTCACAGTTTCAAAATGTCTTACCTGCATTTGCCTATTTAATCCTTATCACCATGCTGAGGCAGGTAGTTTTTTATTCTGTATTTATAGATGAGAAAGCCAAGGCAGGGAAAATTGAAGTAATTTACTTAAGGTCATTCAGGTAGTAAGTGTTAGAGCCAATAGTCAGACCTAGTAAGTTTATTCCAGAATCTGCCACTACTTTGTAAACTCAAAAGTCCCTAGGTCAAAGATCTACAAAACACACATCAACTGGTAGCCTGCTCTCACCCCATGTCTGAATACTTGATAGCCAGCTGAAGGAATCAGCAAATCAATGTTTGAAATCTTAGAAATTAAAATTTTTAGGGTACAGTCTTTAAAAGGATTTCAAATTAACTATTAAATGTGCAGCATTACTAAGTAATTACTCCGAAAAGGGATATCACTAATGTACTTAAAAAAAGAGAGAGATAAATAAAAGAGCTAAACACAGTTCTCATGCTTTAAGAAACATTTTCTCAAATCTCACTGTAATTTCCAGAAGTAAAAATTGGACCAATCTGGCCAAGACATTTAGAGGGAATTTCCCATGTCCACTGTGACCAATCTCAATGGCAGCATAAATAATCACACTGGTTGTGTCCCCGCAAACCCACATTTTTAAGATTAGGTTGAAAGACAGAAGAAAATATTTTGGAAGTTTTGAAATACGTGAAAGGAAGCTATGGTTCCTACAGGTTCAGGATCATCCCTGCTGCTGTGTCCTGGAGCCATTATAAACTTTGTAATGATGTTGTTGGCAAAGCTGCAAAGAATTACAGTGATTCAATCTGGCTGTGACAAAAGCATGCAAATGCTTTCAAAATCAACAGACATCAGACAGGATTTAATCTTTTCTATATGTCTTAGATACAATTTTTTAAAAAGCTATTATATTAACCACGTTAGGTTCATCAAAAGAAAATACTGAATTCAGCTTTTATCAGATATTTTGTCCCACCACATATAAGAAATCCATCATCTAACACTTTGGAAGTAATTTTAAGTAACTGGATACAATCCAGAACTGTCTTTTAAAAAATTTGGCTGGGTTAAGGTTTGAATTCAAAGAGAGATTTAAATAAATGTTATACACACTACCATTTGGGTTTGGTGGGAAGATCCACAGGAAATTTTTATTGGCAGTCTTAGTGCAGCCTTCTAAAGTGAAAAAAAAGAAGAAGAAAAGAAAAGGAAGAAAAAAGAAAGAAACAACAAAGACCTAATTCTTTCTGAGCACACCTTTCACTAGAAGGAGATACTGAATGATTCCCATGAAGGGGAATGCGGTGAGGATACAAAGATATAGCCGTGTACTTATTTCAAAGGTGTCATTCATATTATTGCTCTCAGGTAAACCAGATTCATGGAAATTAAAGGCTGCAATGCTAACCTAGGAAGATGAGAGGGAGATCTCACCCATCTTTACTTTATCGCTGCTTAGAAAATCAGACAGAATTACATTTAGGCTCTGAAGCCACTGTGATTAATGTTTCTATTCTTAAGTCTTAATTGATTTCTTAACATTATTTCAATGTTATTTTTATTGTTAACACACTCAATTTGGGTAGAAAATGGGGAACAGAATTGTAAACTTGTCTCCATGCTCTCCACTTATCTAAGTGTAGGGTGGGAGCAGTGAATCTGTTCCACGTTAGGGAAGAAGCTTACACAGGTGAGTTCAAGATGCTTGGGTTTATCATGACTCTATTTCTAATCCCTGATTTTAAGCCCCTTAGGTTTCTCATCTTACAAATAGGGATAATAATAGCACTTAGCTCATAGAATGGTTATAAGATACTATATATGAAAGTTGCTTGCAACTAGAGCCTGCATAGTAAGAACTCAATATATATTAGCATTATAATTACTATAGCATAAACTGGTCTTTTTTAAAAAGTATTTATTGTTAATACAGCAAAGTAAATAGATAAGTAGTAAACATAAAGAAAAGTCCATGGGGTTTCAGTTACTTGAGGTAAGTTGTATGCTCAATAGGAAGTGAATTATCTATCTTATTGTTTGGTCATTGACCTATAATCATCTAGGTAAAACCACAAGAGGATTGTTTTCCTCTAAAGGCTAGCAAAAAAGGAAGCAATCAGTACACCTTCCAAGTTTCCCCTCTCACTTGGGAAAAGGACAGTTCTTTTGGGATGCAATAGACCAGATCCCAGATTATCAAAGGTGGATCTCCACATCAGGCTACTTTTCGGCTTTTGAGCAAGATGGCAAAACAGCTGCTTAGAGTCCCTTTTCTTCCCCATTTTCTGTCTCCCTGACCTTCTTTTGTAAACACTCTTTTTATATCTTCATCATATTTCTCCTGGTTTACTGCTCTACACACACAATTAGAACTCCACTTAAGGAGATAAACAAAATTTATTTTTTTAAGTGTTAATATTGAGTTGTGAATCCTCTTCTGTAACTTTAGTACCACATCATTCTTTTACAGTTTACCAATTAATGGTAGTTACAGAGTACCCTTACTAGGTCATGTTTGTTGGCAACCTTATGACCTAGGATTTCCAGCTGTGTGATCTCAGTAAATAATTTCTTTTTGCCTGATATTATTTATTTGTAAATTTAGGCTTTTTGTTTGAAAGGCTTCCCCTCACCTCTAGCATTCTGTGACTGTGTCGTAGCCATCTTTTTCCTTGGATGAATCTATTCAATTATAGATGTCATTTAATTCCTCTAAACAACACTTTCCATTTGCCATAAAACTTCTGGTATACAGACAATTCTGTATTCCAGGAGTCATGTTTACTTCGTTGAGAATGATGCTTCAGAAGGACAAGGGCATCTTTTGAACCAAAGTTTGTTGCCTTTGGCACCACAGTAGCCAACTTTGTCTTTATATCCATTTCATTTCTAACATTATAATATCTTTATAATTTGAATAGACATGCGGGTCTAAAATGGGAAAGAAAAGGTTTTCCTAGTTATAAATTTCAATCAGAAAGGTGGCACAGGTAGCATGAATATATATGTTTTTGTTGTTTTATACATCATCAGGACTCGGTTGATTTAAAAGTGCAAAGAATTATACAAATGGCTGGTACAGTGATGGCAAGCAAATGTACAGGTCTGTGAGAAACAGAATACAGAACACTCTTGGTTAAAATTAATGACCAGGTTGAAGAGATGCGGGATTTGAATGTAACAGAACTAACCACAGACCCTACAATCAGAGGCATTGCCTTATTCCTTTCTCATCTATTAGGTGCCTTAAAGTCCTTCACAATATGTCTAAAGTGTTCATATATCTTTGCCTGTCATTTGGTTATCAAATTTTTAGCATGTTGTTTTAGGTGAATTTTTTTAATAAATTGCATTCTAATCAAATCTGAAAGTCTCTATCTTTTAATAAAAAAGTAAGCCCTTTCACATATAGTTCTTTTTTTAATTTGAGAGAGGGGGGGGCACATGTTTGAGCAGGGAAGGGGCAGAAGAAGAGAGAGAGAGAGAGAGAGAGAGAGAGAGAGAGAGAGAGAGAGAGAGAGAGAATTTTAAGCAGACTCCATGCTCAGTGTAGAGCCTGACATTGGGCTTGATCCCACAACCCTGGTATCATGACCTGAGCCAAAATCAAGAGTCAGAAGCTCAACTGATTGAGCCACCCAGGCAGCCCACATTTAGTTTCTTGATTAAGATTGCTGATCTTTTAACTCATCATGTTTCTTCATTTATTCATCCAATAAATATTTCTTGGACACCTACCATGTGGCAGGCCCTGGGCTGAGTGTTAGCAATGCATGAAGCTTACACAGTGGTCTTGTCTAAATATTTTGCTATAAGGCGTGTTGTTTTCTTCATTTTTATCCTAGTGAATTGGAATTTTTTAAAAAAGATATCCCTTATATCCAAGAACAAGAATGAATCTACCTTTTATTGATGCCACTTTTAAAATGATAAATTGACTTTTCTGCATCCTCTACCCTATTTCTCCATTTTTGCTGGTATCATCTTGGATGCAGTTATTACCTAATGTTATTATTATTTTACTAATACAATGACATTCTTTCTCATACTTGCAATAATTTTTTTATGTTTGCATTATATTTTATAGGAATATGAAACATGATTCAGAATTAATTCTTTATAATACTCATTTCGTTGCTCAACATCAGTTTTTTTTAATACCACGGTTTTCCATTAAATTATTCTTAGTACTATTAGATTATCTTCTAATAATTTTTATAGGAAAAGTGCATTCTTAGTATATGCTACAAACCTTGTGTGTCAGAAAATATATTTTACTTGACCTCACAAATAAACAATAGCTTGGCCAACTGTAAAATTTTGTCATGGAGAATATAACCTTTGACCATCAAAACTGCTAATGATTCTTTTGGCATTTACAGTCATAAAGAAGAAGGCTGATTTTTGTTGCTCCATAGTAACCTTGTTTTTCACTTATCTATGGCTGGGTGTTGGTCCCTTTGTATTTCTTTTGCTGGGAACCTGGTGAGTCTTAATTGATTTTTGACAACTGAAATTTTGCTTTAGATCAGAGAGTTTTGCCTACCATTTGATTATCACAAGTTCTCCATATGTTTAGTTTAGTTCCCTCTTTCTAGAGGTCCCATTCTGTGTATATTAAGTCCCCCAGATCTTTCCTTCACTTAAAGAAACCTATTTTTATTTCTACTTTTTAATACAGGGGCTTTTGGTGGAATTCTCAAGGTTTTCTGTTTTTGCAGTACCTAATTTTGTAGTTTTTCACTGCAATTTTTAATTCAACAAAAGTTCTCTTCATCTTTGTACAATCTTTCCTGTTCTTGATTTGTTTCATTTGCAGAAGTGCCTACTTCAGTGCCATGGATGCAATATCTTTGTGCATATTTTTGAGAATTAGATTAAAATTTTCTAAGGTTTTCTTTTTTCTTGTACTAATTCTATTTCAAAAGGAGTCTATTAGTCTGTTGCTTTGAGTGCTCAAACTGGGCCCTCCTTTTAACTACAATGTCTATTAATCTATGTGTTGATTTTTCTATGTCTCTTTGTTCTTAAGGAGAGAGTTTTGTTTGCCAGGACTGAGTGTTAAGGTAGGTCCTCTGAGAGAATCTGTAAGTGGCTTCCTCTACAAATATTTCAGGCCCTGACAAAAAGGAAATGGAAAATGTAGATTCCCTTGAGTTTTATGAAAATTCAAGAATGAGAAAATGTAGACCATATACAAGGGATAGCCAATTGTCCATTGATACTGAAACATGGGGTACCTATATAACTAATATCAGGTGAAGTTTAAGGCAAGCTAAGGAGTCAATACTTTTCTCATTCATCAGGGGCATCTTCAGTGTCCCAGAGCAGCAGAGTGGTCTTGCAGAGTTGTGTGTCCATCAGTGTTCAGAGAGAAAGCCCCATTAGAAGGTAACTATTCTGTAACTTAGGTGATACGTTCTGGGGACTTGAACTAGTACAATTATAGTGGAAGATAGGAGGCTGGATTTAAGAGAGTCCTCCTGTTAGAGATGACAGGATTTAGAAACTGCTAATGCTGGTAGGGGTGAGGAAGTAGGAGAAAGCCTTCTCAGGACTCACTCCCACTAAGAGCTCCTCTTTTCCTGGAATGCAATTGCCTCTGCCTTCACAGTCCCCTTTAAATAAGAAAATCTTCAAGAAAAGGCATTAGAAGTAATAGAACACATGTTAGGATGGAGAGGCTCTGGTACCTAAAAAGAGAAGCCAGTTCAAGATTATTTGGAGTTAACATAATGTGCTATGGAAGTAAACGGGGCATTCCTGGGGAGGGACAAGGAAGTTCCTAGAGTGAGTGACTCTAAATTGACATCTGAAGTGAAGGAGGGGGAGTGTGAACAGAATAACATGTGCATGTGCATGGAGCTCTGGAGATAAGAGACTTCTGTGTTGTTTTGTGTACTTATTTAAGTGTTATTCTTGTGTGTATAGGTATGAATCTATGTGTCTAGGGGCACCTGGGTGGCTCAGTCGGTTGAGCGTCTGACTCCGATTCAGGTCATGATCTCACAGTTTGTGAGTCTGAGCCCTGCGTGGGGCTCTGTGCTGACAGCTCAGAGCCTGGAGCCTGTTTCCGATCCTGTGTCTCCCTCTCTCTCTGCCCCTCCCCTCCTTGTGCTCTGTCTCTCTTTCTCAAAAGTAAATAAACATTAAAAAAATTTATGAATCTATGTGTCTTATCAACAAACTAGAGTGTAAACCTTTTTTAAATTAAGCTATATTTTAAAAGCAGTATGAGGTTCACAGCAAAATTGAGGGAAAGTTACAGAGATTTCCCATATACTCCCTGTCCCTGCTCATACAGAGCCTCCCCCATTATCAACATGGTACCACCAAAATGGTACATTTGTTACAGCTGATGAACTTACAATGACATATCATGATCACTCCAAGTTCATAGTTTGTATTACACTTAACTCAATGCTATACATTCTGTGGGTTTAGACAACTGTATAATGATATGTATCCATCATTGTGGTTTATTATACCAAGTATTTTCACTGCACTACAGATCTTCTGTGCTCTGCCTATTTATTCCTAGCCCCCTTCCCCCTGCCCCAACCCCTGGCAATCACTGATTTTTTTTTTTAAGACAGAGAGAGACAGAGCATGAGCAGGGGAGGGGCAGAGAGAGAGAGGGAGACACAGAATCTGAAGCAAGCTCCAGGCTCTGAGCTGTCAGCACAGAGCCTGACGCAGGGCTTGAACTCACAGACTGTAAGATCATGACCTGAGCTGAAGTCGGATGCTTAACCGACTGAGCCACCCAGGCGCCCCATCACTGATTTTTTTTACTCTGCATAGTTTTGCCTTTTCCAGAATGTTGTATGGTTGGAATCATACAGTGTGTAGCCCTTTTAAATTGACTTCTTTCACTTAGCAATATGCATGTAAGATTCTCCCATGGTCTTTTCATGGCTTGGTAGCTCATTTCTTTTTAATACTTAAATATCCCATTGTCTGATTATAACATAATTTATTAATTCATTCACCTACTGAAGGACATCTTGGTTGCTACCAAGTTTGGGCCATTATGAATAAAGCTACTATAAATATCCATATGCAGATTCTTGTGTGGAAATAAGTTTTCAACTCCTTCAGGTAAATACCAAGGAGCACAATGGCTGACTTGTATGGTAAGAGTATGTTTAGTTTTGTAAGAAACTACCAAAGTTTCTTCCATAGTGCTAGTATCATTTTGCATTCCCACCAGCATTGAATAAGAGTTCTTTTTCCACATCCCCTTCAGCATTTTGTGGTGTTAGTGTTTTGAATTTTGGCCACTCTAATAGGGGTGTGTTGATATTTCATTGTTGTTTTAAGAGTATAAACTTTTTAAAAGTAGGAACCATCTTAAAGTATTTGTTTTGCATACCCTTCATAGTGCCATAGGCAATGTACTTTAGAGTCACTAGATACTTAAGAAGTACTTAGCAGATTGCAGATCATCATGAGATGGGACCTGAGATCATTTAGCTAGCTTAACCTTCTTATTCCGAAGAAGAAAAAACCAAGTCTCTGATAAATTAAATAACTACCCAACCAGAGCCAGATGTCAGCCCACATCTCCTGAATCCTAATCCAGGCCATAGTCCAATAATACCAAACCAACGATTTCATGTGAATTAATACTGATGTCTTTGCAATTTTCACAACTCAATTTTTTCTCTATAAAATAGAGATAATAAGTCTATGTTATTTGATGATTGGAAATTTAAAAAAATGATCATTACAACAGACATTGTGATTGACAAGAAATGTAGAAATGCCTGTTAATACTATGAAGTCCTATTTTAAATAGTGTTAAAAATACATATGACAATAAACCAAGACTCCTCTGGTATTGGAATTCAGAGACTTACCATCTTGACCTGCAACAGCTTCCCATTTCCAGGGGCTTTGCTCTGGAAGTTCAACTCAGTGTACAGTTTGCTATCATTTTTCACCTTCTGTTTATGTTGCACCTCCATATGAGGAGCTTAAGGAGCTTTAGAGACATTAGCTCATTAATCCTCCCCAAACCTCTCTAAGATAGGACGGAGGCATAAATCATTATTCCCATCTGGAAAAAAAAATAGCCTAAGTTATCTCTCTTAATTTCACTGATGCTCTAAACTGTTGATTAAATCCTAACTTATACCCTTACATTCAGAATATTGCATTCTCTTCCCCAAGGATATTTTTCTTTCTTTTTGAATTTAATGTCATGAGGATAAGTGTAAAAATAGATCAATGGGTCTGGTGTTAGAAGTTCTTTGAAAAGTACAGGATAGGTGGTAAACCAGGTTCTTCCTTCCCCTCAAGCTCTCCTCCTTTTCTCAAAATGTCCTTCTTTATTACCCTTCAGTCATGACAGGAGAAATGACTTTTAGGAATTAGAAGGATGTTTCAAGACCCATTCATTCCTTTATCTGTCAGCCAAGATTACCACCAAGAGAGCCAATGGATATCCATTCAACCATGCCATCCTAATTCTCAGTAAAACACTGGTGCAATGGACTTCAAAACTTCACAAACGTAACAATGGAAGTTAAAATTTTCAATCTTGTGTGCTTTGCTTAGGCATGTGGTTCTCACTATAAAGATATTTGGAGTTAGACTTTGAGTATGTTAGAACATGAGCAGAATACATGAGCAGAGTCTGAGGCCAAGCAAGGTTGATTCATACAAGTGATTGCAACAAAGCACTTGCCCAATTAGTTTCCTACAGTTCAGGACAGTGAAAGGAAAAATAAATAAAAATGAAAGACGAAATGAAATTAGTATTCTTTCACTCCTACAAGTTCACCAGAGCAGATGAGTCAACTTGCAACTGATTTGAGAAATATTCAAAGTTGTATTTTATTATTTTTTAGAAGTCTGTCTTAGATAGACTGATATTTTTCCTGCCTCGTAACAGAACAAGATTATGTCATAATCTGATGCCAGATGTGAAATGCTAAAGGATCATTGCATTTTAGAGAAAGAATATGGAGGGAACATAAAAGTTATATGATTTACTTGAGATAATACAACTACTTATTGCCAAACTAGGCAAAGACTCTAACTTGTGTTTTTTTCCCCTCAGTCCAAGTTGCTTCTCAGATGTTTAGTTAGAACACCTTCATGCCCTGATGACATATATTCTGCCTTGCTGCCAAAATACTAGATGAGGTGAATGAGGGCACTGCCCCCCAATATACTCATTCATCTTTTGGGGAGCAAGCAGGAGAGAGATGTGGTATCTCTTCTCAGAAGAAATGAAAACATTATCCTTCTAAAAGGAAAATTAACTTTATTCAGGAAAATGCTCTCAAAAAATTCTCCTGGACCTCTGCTTTATTTTAGTTATGGGAGTGTTTAAAGAATGAAGTTCTTATTACATTTCCTTTTCACAAGTTTCTGGAATATTGCTTTGAGCTAAATAATCATTATAGCAATTTACCAGTTGGCTAATATTGAGTCAGCATCTCTCTACTACCTAATATAATGGTTGAAGAGTGTGTTGCTGTTATATATTAGTTAAACTTCTAAACGACCCTGAGAGTGTGGTTAGTGTTACTGCACATCTGGGAATACTGTAAACTGGCGAGAAGGAGTCAAGTTGCCCTGGGCTTCCACCACAAAAGCAAAGGAAAAGAGCTAAGAAGTAATTTCCTAGTTATCCAAACTCACAGGAAAATGTCCTGTTTAGATGCCATAAAAATAAAATCAGAAATATGAAGTTTGTAGAGCTGTCTATACCTCAGTCTCTTCCAGGTCAGGGAGGAATAAATGAATAAACAGAAGGATCTTTCTAGTGTTGACTTTTTGTCCCTAGTATCATTTTCCTCCTTTTTAGTGTTGTTATTCCCCAAAGCCTAACTCTCTTCCTGCATTCTTATTGTGTCCCACGTGTTCTTGAATTCATTTATTTCCCATCTGCAGGATTCTGGAATAACAGTAATACTTCCCTAAAATACCAATTCCTAGCTGTTCTACTTCCAGTAACACTCCGAGCTTTGTGACAAGTGCCAAGAGTGGCTTCATAGGAAATAAACAATGTTACTCAGAGATAAATTTGGGAAAATAGGGTCTGATAGAGGAGAGAAGGAGTCAAATGTATGAATGAGAGAGCTAGAAAATACCATGCAACAGAGCTGAGCAAGTCATGAAACCAGTTAGTTCAGTAATCTGTCCTCTCCTGCGTGTTGCACACTACCCCTGGGAATTCCTCCCAGGTTATCCTTGCTCCTGTGTTCTCTCACTTTCCTTCTTTCTCCTTGCTTTTCCTTGCTATTTCATTCTTCAAGTGTGGTCTTTATGATGATCCTTCTTTTGTAGATTTGGCCTAATGGATGTATTGTGCTGTACCTTGTCACATAGAATTATTTTCTTCCTTTCCTCAAGACCAACTTGAATATTCCTTTGACCTGGCTAGTGAATACCCAACATCCATTAAAAACGAAGATGAGTTCAGGTACCTGGGATCAACAGAGAATCTAGAGGAAGAAAATCAGCTTTATCCATTCCCCAGAATTACTTTGAAATGATTCCCATGGAATCTAACAAGAGATAAAAAGCACAGTGGGTGTTGTAAATAGATTTCAAAATATAATAATGTAAAACTAAATGGCAATTAATACCTTATCTGCTTATGAAAAGAGTGATTGTGGAATTTTAAGAAAAGGTATTTTGTAGTATAATGGCTAAGTTGCATTTATATCCAGCACCCTTTCCCCCTTTTTGCTAAAAGTTACCTTTCTATAATTGCAGACTAGTTTAGCATCTTAACAATAATGGACATGTTTTTAAAAGATTATTGCCAAAAGTGCATTCTTTATTCCAGAGAGACTCTGTAATAGATACCAGCATTTTAGTAATGATACAAGCAATCTGTAAGCTATTACAGTTTTCTTTAGAGTAACTTAATCTTCATATTGTTTTGTATGTCTGGAATTTTAATAGTGTTTTTAATTTAGAAAATGAAGTATATAACATATTACTAATTACATGTGAATATGAACTAAGCACATGACCACTGAGCTTGATTCTTAAAAACAAACATATTTAAAAGTACTTAACCTAATGTAGGGAAAGTCACAAAAAAATTAAAGAATACCACACAGGGATGGCAACAGTTTTTATGGAATAACAAAGCAAGGTCTGTAATTCTAAAATGGTTATTATATATTGGTCCACAGCTAACAAAATAGCCAACAGAAATAGAAATCTCCTTTCCAAATATAATTAATGTTTTTCAACACGTGAAAAGTACAAACAATTAAATGAATGTTTGTAACAAACTGATGAGCTTTTATCTTGATGACACCATTCATCCAAGAATTTATAGTATTAACCAATAGTCCTGGTGGCCCTAAGTGATCCAATCTAGTATCCAAGTGAGAGGATACTAGATTGCAAGAAAAAGTAAAAGCTTTTTCTAGGTCAAAGGTCAAATTAAGTAGGCCATGAAAGTTAAGGTAACTTGACTTTGGACCTCACTCATTTGCTGCCTCCATGAACAGAGAGGAGATGATTTTTCTTAAAAATGGAAGCACTCACTGGAAATATTTTGATTTTAAATGGTTATAAGAAATCATTTGGTATTAGAATCTAGACTTATATTGTCATGTACAATTTTGAAACTATTTTGGCACACATCCCAGACCATCTTCAAGGAGCTGATAGAGATGTGCTTAGTAAACCAATTCAGGGGTCTTTAATGCTATTTTTAAAATCCAGCTTTTACATTAAATAAACCTGTGTGTTATTTTGAAAGAAGTTATAATCTACTTAAAACTGTCATTCTGTGTTTCTAACTTGCAATTAGGTGGTATTTCCAAAATGTCAGACCTAGATCCTGCTTCTACCATCACCATAATAAAATGTGACAGCCAAGATATTATATCAATACCTTTTCCATAATTAGCAATAAGGATCCTGCCAAGGGTTAACTAGAAAAGTTTCATAAACGTTTTTCTACAAATGGTTCTGAAGGCAGTATTATGCTTTTGAAATCTGCTAATGTAGCAAAGACTCATGACAACCAGGAGACAAATCTATGAGCAAAACTGTTTGGAGAGAATAGTTTTGTAGTGTATGATGTATGTTATGTAAATGAGCTTATTAGGACTCTCATCTATTTTATTATTGGTGACCAATTTAATAGAGGCATTTAAAAAACAATATTTCTGCCTGACTCCTAGAAATGAAGAAGATACATTGATATAATTGAGAGCAAATGATTGCATGTCGTGCCATTTAATCGTGTCATTTTTCAATTGCTATTTTTTGCACTTCACTGCATGCTTATAGAATATTTAGCTTCAATATAGATTAAGTCCCAGGGTTCGCAACTGAGCTGAGTTCCTATATTGGCTGACGCTGTCTTTTAAGTTTGGAATCAGTTAAAATATGCAGATGTCATTTGCCCATATTTCCTTTAAAATATGCAATTCATCATTCATACCTCAGTTGAGGTATTTTAGTTTTTTTGCTGTTTTGAAGAATTACCCCTTTACAATTTCTGGATGGAAATTCTTAATTGCAACACTATACACTAGATACAGTTGAGGTAAGCACATAATTGGCTCAAGAATGGTGCTCTCAAGACCAAAAGGTCTGCTGACCTTTGCTGGGAACTCTGATAATCATTTGCCTAATAAATGTTTCTTACTTTTGTTCAATCTCTTTTTGATTATGTATTTAATTTGCATTTTTCTCAGAAAAAAGATTATCCTCCACTGTCTGCTAGAATATGAGGGTCTTGAGGGTAGAAAGTTTGTCTGTTTTGTTCACTGACACATCTGAAACACTCAGAACAGTGCCCATTACAATAGGTACTCAATAAATATTTGCTCAGTAAATGAATTTGTGTTTTTTCCATCTCTGCTCTCACAACCACGCTAGAATTAAGAAGAATTAAGAATAGCAGAGTACTATGTTTTTAAAGATTTTCATTTATTTTTTTTCATTTATTTTTTTAATGTTTATTTTATTTTTGAGAGAGAAGGGGAGGAGGGACAGAGAGAGAGGGAGACACAGAATCTAAAGCAGGCTCCAGGCTTTGAGCTGTCAGCACATAGCCCGACGCGAGGCTTGCACTCAGGAACTGTGAGATCATGACCTGAGCCGAAGTTGGACACTTAACCAACTGAGCCACCCAAGCGCCCCAAATGATTTTCATTTTTAAGTAATCTCTACACTCAACATGGGGCTTGAATTTACAACCCCAAGGTCAAGAGACTTATGCTTTACCAACTGACTCAGTCAGGCACCCCATAGATTACTAATTTTTAACTTAGGTCTAGAAACGGGTATAAGAGACACCTATGAAAAGTATACTGAAGTACATTGTTGGCTCTCTTATCAACAATAACTTTATGGTTGTGGCCACTTCTGGTTGGAAATAAGGGACAGGAACAGTCTTAAAATGGAGACATTTTATAAGCCTCTTCAAGCTTTTTAGAAAGGAAATGTAGCATAGTGTTTTTATGAATTAGCTCAGGATTCAAGTTGCATGGGGTAACATCCTGCCTTTGCTGCTTATTAGCCATGTTATCTTTGGTCACTTAACCTCCTTGTGTCTCCATTTCCTCATTTGTAAAATAGGTACATAACAATAATATATATTTCATAGTGCTGTTGTGAGGATTAAATGAGCCAATACATATAAAATACCTAAAGAATGCATAGCAGAAAGAAATACACAAATAATGTTTGTCACTAGTGTATGAGATTAGTGAAAACTAAAAAAAATACTAAGAATAGTGCTCTAGCAATTTAATAATACTCAATGATTGTTGGCTATTATTTTGCAATCAAGTAAATCCTTGATTAAATATTCGAGGAGAACATAACATTTAAAAGATTTCTTATAGGTTCACATACATATAGTTAACTTAGAATGACCGTTGGTAAAATACATGAAGTACATCTGATATGTCACTTTTCTCATTTTCATATGGACACCAACAACACAATGGATTACAGTTTCATAAGATGTGTGATCGTGCATGAAACTCACCACTGCAGTAATTAGACTTAACTAACATTCTTTAATTTCTACATTTTCTTCAACTCCTTTAACAGATCCATGCTCTTCTATATATACTTTTCTGTTTATGTTTTATGATATTTCTAGAAGTAGGACAGCTATATTAAAAACAGCACTGTATTATTTTTATCATATAGCAGAATGTCTTATCTGTTGACTGAGATTTATAGGTTTGCAGTTATGACTCTATCCCAGGGAATTGTATAGCCATTACTTTAAAAAAAATAAATGAAAGCTGTAAGTTTGCCTTTATTTAAGTGTATTAATATGTGTTTGAACTCACTGTTGCAGAACTGTGATGTCTGAATGGTATTAGTAATATCATAAGATCTCTTGTCATGACACACCCTAAATGTATGTGTGGTAAATTCTCTGATTCTCTGATTCTATTACCAGTTATGTGGCTAATAATATATACCTGGCCTTACCAAGAGATTAAAAAAATAGCTTTATTATGATATAATTCACATACCATAAAATATAATTTCAGAATGTTTTCACCAGTCCCCAAAGAAATCCCTTAACCATTAGCAGTCATTCCTTATCCCCCACTGACTGCAACCCAAGGAAACCACTAATATATGTAGTATGCGTTTGTCTGTTCCAGACATTTTATATAAGTGGAATCATACAATTATGTGGCCTTTTTGTGTCTGGCTTCTTCACTTAGCATAATTTTTCAAGGTTCATTTATGTTGTGGTATGTATCAGTACTTTATTCCTCTTTTTTTTTTTAATGTAAGCTCTATGCCCAACACAGGGCTTGAATTCATAACCCCAAGATTAAGAATCACAGGCTCTACCAACTGAGTCAGCTAGGTGCCCCTTTTGTTCCTTTTTATGGTCAAATATTCCATTGTATGAATAAAAAATACTACATTTTTTGGATGCATTCTAACAATTTTGTTTTATTGTATTTCATTTTTTTTAATTTTATTTTTTATTTTTTAAAATTTACATCCAAATTAGTTAGCATATAGTGCAACAATGATTTCAGGAGTAGATTCCTTAGTGCCCCTTATCCATTTAGCCCATCTACCCTCCCACAACTCCTTTAGTAACCCTCTGTTTATTCTCCATATTTATGAGTCTCTTCTGTTTTGTCCCCCTCCCTGCTTTTATATTATTTTTGTTTCCCTTCCCTTATGTTCATCTGTTTTGTCTCTTAAAGTCCTCATATGAGTGAAGTCATATGATTTTTGTCTTTCTCTGACTAATTTCACTTAGCATAATACTCTCCAGTTCCATTCACGTAGTTGCAAATGGCAAGATTTCATTCTTTTTGAATGCCGAGTAATACTCCATTGTGTGTGTGTGTGTGTGTGTGTGTGTGTGTGTGTGTGTGTGTATAAATTTTATTTATCCATTCATCCATCAATGGACATTTGGGCTCTTTCCATACTTTGGTTATTATTGATAGTGCTGCTATAAACAAGGGGGTGCATGTGTCCCTTCGAAACAGCACACCTGTATCCCATGGATAAATGCCTAGTAGTGCAATTGCTGGGTCTAGGATAGTTCTATTTTTAATAACTAAAATAGAGGAACCTCCATGTTGTTTTCCAGAGTGGCCGCACCAGCTTGCATTCCCACCAACAATGCAAAAGAGATCCTCTTTCTCTGCATCCTCGTCACCATCTGTTGTTGCCTGAGTTGTTAATGTTAGCCATTCTGACAGGTGTAAGGTGGTATCTCATCGTGGTTTTGATTTGTGTTTCCCTGATGATGAGACATGTTGAACATTTTTTCATGTGTCTGTCACCATCTGGATGTCTTCTTTGGAGAAGTGTCTATTCATGTCATTTGCCCATTTCTTCACTGGATTATTTGTTTTTTGGGTGCTGAGTTTGATAAGGTCTTTATAGATTTTGTATACTAACCCTTTATTTGATATTTAATTTGCAAATATCTTCTCCCATTCTGTTGGTTGCCTTTTAGTTTAGCTGATTATTTCCTTTGCTGTGTAGAAGCTTTTTATTTTGATGAGGTCCCAGTAGTTCATTTTTGCTTTTGTTTTCCTTGTTTTCCTTGTTTCCTTTTGTTGTCCACCAGACACATGTTAAGTAAGAAGTTGCTGCAGCTGAGGTCAAAGAGGTTTTGACTGCTTTCTCCTTGAGGATTTTGATGGCTTCCTGTCTTACATTGATGTCTTTCATCCATTTTGAGTTTATTTTTGTGTATGGTATAAGAAAGTAGTTCAGGTTCATTCTTCTGCATGTTGCTGTCCAGTTTTCCCAGCACCACTTGCTGAAGAGACTGTCTTTATTCCATTGGATATTCTTTCCTGCTTTGTCAAAGATGAGTTGGCCAAAAAATACTACATTTTTTTAATCCATTAACCATTGATAAATATATATCTATCTCTCTCTCTCTATATATATATATATGAGTTGTTTATGCTTTTTGGCTATTATGAGTAGCATTGTTATGAATATTAGTCTGAAGGTTTTTGTGTATTCTTTTGGGTATTTATGACAGAAATTGCTGGATCATGTAGTAATTCTGTGTTTAACTTTTTGAGGAAATGTCATACTATTTTTTTTTTTTTGAGAAAGAGATAGAGAAAGAGAGGTGGGAGAGGGGTAGTGAGAGAGGAAGAGAGAAAATCTTAAGCAGGCTCCACACCCAGCATGGAGCCCTAAACACAGCTCTATCTCATAATTGTGAGATCATGACCTGAGCTGAAATTAAGAGTCAGATGCTTAACCAACTTAGCCACTCAGTTGCTCCATGTCATACTATTTTCCAAAATGAATGCACTACTTTGCAATCTCACCAACTGTGTATGAGAATTCCAATTTCCCTATATCTTTGCCAATGTTGTTATTTTCGTCTTTTTTATTTTAGCTATCATAGTGTGGGTGAAGTAGTATCTAATTGTGGTTTAGATTTGCATTTCCCTGTTGGCTAATGATATTGAACATTTTTTCATATGTTTATTGGTCATTTGTATGTTGTCTTTGAATAAATGTCTATTGAATACTTTGCCCCTTTTTAAAAATGGAGTTACTTATCTTTATATGGTTGAGTTTTAAGGGTTCTTTATATATTCTGGGTACAAGTCCTTTATAAGATATAGGGTTTTCAGATATTTTCTCCCATTCTGTGGGTTCTTTCATTTTTTTATGGTGTCATTTGAAGAGCAGAAGTTTTTAATTTTGATTAAGTTGTCCAAAAGTCACTTGTACTCTTGGTGGCATCTCTAAGAAATCACTGCCTAAGAAGTCAGAAGTCACTTCTACTTTAGGTGTCCTATTTAAAAAACCATTGCCTATCCCCAGGTAATGAATATTTACTCCTATGTTTTCTTTTCAGATGTTTTTAGTTGTAGTTCTTTTTTTTTTAATGTTTTAATGTTTTTATCATATTTTTGAGAGAAAGAGACAGAGTGTGAGCAGGAGAGGGGCAGAGAGGGAGACACAGAATCAGAAGGAGGCTCCAGGGTCTGAGCTGTCAACATAGAGCCTGATGTGAGGTCCAACTCATGAGCCATGAGATCATGACCTGAGCTGAAGTCAGATACTTAACCAACTGAGCCACCCAGGCACCCCAATTTTAGTTTTAGTTCTTACATTTAGGGCTATGATTCATTTTGAGTTAATTTTGTATATGATGTGAGGTGGGGGAGTTCAATTCATTCTTTTGCATGTGGATATGCAATTATCCCAGCCCCTTTTATTCAAAATGCTTTTTCTGACTTAATTGTATCAAGATCTTTTTAATTCCACTTACTTTATTGGAAAGCATTCAATCATTAATCATTAATATCCTATACTTAATCATAAAATATGCCTTTTTATGGCCTGAATTGGCCATGTTACAAACATTATCTTGTCTAAATTATTGCAGCATCAGAACACTAAGTTATGTTGTTTCTATATCTAAATGTTTTATTATGTGATGTTACCCCCTCAGAGAAGCTTTACTGACTATCCAGTTTAAAGTAACCCCCACCACTTCCCACCATTTCACCCTATTTTATTTTATATCTCATCATTATCTGATATTTTCTTGTAGGTTTATTTATGTTTTATTTCCAGCCTCTTACCACTACCCCCCAACACACACAAATTCAAATGTAAGTTCTATGAAAGCAGAACTCTTGTTGCTCACTGTTATATCCCCATCCCTGAGCACAGTGCCTGGTACATAAGAGGCACTCAATAAGTGCATTTGGATTGTTGGATGGATGGATGGATGCATGGATAATTGAATTATGAGTATCATCATTGTCCACTTGAACTTCCATCCTGTTTTAAAATGTTACCAAAATTGTAGTTTCTTGACCTTTCTTATGTGACTCTTCCAACTGTAATGCCTGACCTCTCTTCCCTCCACCTTTTTGATCTTCGGCAACTTTAACATAGTACTAGGTCCATGAACCTTAATCTATATACTCCTGCTAGTAATGATCTTTTCATCCCCCAAGTCAACGTTTACTTTGAGGAGGGAGAGTCTTTTCTTTACAGCCAAATAACAAGCACCTAAAAACAGGTGCCACATCTTATTATATTCCCCTTAATTACTAATTCCAACCTATAATGAAAAGTGTGGTGTTTAGCACATAGATGATACTCAATAAATGTTTATTGCTGTAAGAAATACCATCATATTGTCTTTGGCGTCCTTGCCCCAAAATAATAATCCAGAACCAACCAGTGAAAAGCATCTTTTGAAGGCTCATAGAGGTATCAGTATTGCCTCTCATTTTCCCCACATACTGTATGTTCTTGTTAGACAATGGCTGTAGCATTAACATTATCTGCATCTGATGCTTTGTACCTTCTGAACAATCATCATGGTTTTGTTTTATTATATACACTTTCTGAGAGAAGCATCTTTAGCACAATGACACATGTATTGGAGTCATTAATTACTAAATAATTTCTTTGATAAAATTGATTAAAAGGAGAAAAATCCCCAAATATAGTATTCAAACAACCTAACATATCATCATGCTTAATAATTATACTGAAAATTCCAAAGATCATCAAGCACGTACTAATAAGATAAAGATATCTCTGGTCAAAAAGACTTATTCATTGATTGATTGATTCTTTTTCTGGCAGTAATTCAGTAACAATTAAAAAAAGAACTGAGCACCATTGGTGTGGTCTCTAGGCTCTTGGCTAACAATGTGACTCCAGAAACAGAATTGTAACTTCTATTTTATACTTTAAAAAAAAAAATCTGCTCAATTGGATTAATTCTCTTATCTATAAAACTAAGTTCCTCTGTTTCCATAGGCCAGTGTTTTCAAACTTCGGCATGCATTGCAATCACATATAGTGTTTGTTAAACCACAGCTCACTGATGCCTGTCCCAGAGTTGCAGATTCAGAACAGGTGGAGTGGCCCTAGAGCACTGGCATTTCCAAGTTTCCAGGTGATGCTACTGCTTCTTGGCCTGGAGAAGTCTCTGAGAATATTTGCTCTACAAATCTGGTCACAGGTAGCAGACTAAGAGAAGACAGTTTCCCACCTTATGAAATTAAAATGGTAAAATACAGAAAGTGCAAAAAGGAAAGACAACATGAAAAAGTGTGGGGGACCCTTGCAACAAAGAGGTGGAGCTATTTACTTGTGACTATTTAAGCCAGAAGAACTTGCATGTCTTTTTCACTTTTTTCCTCTCTCTGTTATTTCCTCACTCCAACTAGATTGAAGGCAAGTATGTATCATATATGCAGGTTAAAACTTCTTTATTGTGCTTGCTACATAGAGGGCCTACTCAATAGATATTGTTAAAAACTTGATCAATCTAGAAAATAAAGTTATGTTTGCTCTTATAAATGGAATTGCTTCATATATAGTTTTTAGTTGACAGATCATCTAATGTCCTATCACTTTGTTAATATTGACCTATTTAATGATGTTACATTAACCTGCTGAATAAAATTATGTAAGAGATATAGACACAAATTGCTTTGGAGTTTCTTAAACAGATTTTTTTTCTGCTTAGTTTTGGTATTTTAAAATTTTTATTTTCCTCTTCATCTCTCTTTATTTAGTTCTTATGTTTTATTGTGTGGTTTGGTTTTTGGTCTAATTGTAGTTCTTTTCTTGTAAGCTTATTTATATCCTTCTGTGATAGTAGATGACACTATTATTTAAGGTCAAGAATATGGGTATACAAGTAAGTATAATATTATACAATATATGTATGTATATGTGTGTATATATGCATATGTTTAATATATAATGAAAAACGAAGTATCAGTATTGGAAGTCTTACCTTTAATTGTGTTAAACTGAAGCCAATGTCAAAAAGGATGTTACATCACATTTGGCTAATAATAGAGTGGCTTAAACAGTCAAAAAGGCTGACAGAATGTCAGGAGGGGAGAAAGAAAAACCCTCATTAAAAAAATAAATAAACAGGGGCACCTGGGTGGCTCAGTTGGCTAAGTGTCCAACTTCTGCTCAAGTCTTGATCATGTGGTTCACCAGTTCGAGTCCTGCTTTGGGCTCTGTGCTGACAGCTCAGAGCCTGGATCCTGCTTCAGATCCTGTGTCTCCCTCTCACTCTGCCCCTCCCCTGCTCATACTCTGTCTCCTGTCTCTCAAAAATAAATAAAAATGTTAAAAATAAACAAACAACTAAATAAATAAAAGACCCCCCCCCAAGATAGACCAAAAACATCCTTTGCATCACCATTGATTAATTGAAAACCAGACCGTTTATACGTGTGATAGAAAAACCTTCAGCCTGTTGGCAACTCTATTGTAACACGTCGAAAAAGATGTGTTTAGAAGGTTGGATATCCGATTATTGTAAAGGAAAACAATGACTTAGAAATTTTGATTTTTACTTTTCTACACTTCTTATAGCAAGTCTGCCTTTTTAATAACACGAGAAAATTGAATAGAAATTTAAAATAAATAAGGGATTAGAAATTTAAAAGTAGCACACCAAACTATATTCTACCAATTGGATTCTGAAGTGTTGTAAGACAATGACCTCCATACTAAGAGGTAGTCTTCTAAGAAGACATTGCCTAACCTAACAATGACCAAATAATAGGACAACTAATACAAAAACATTTGGAATCTCTTTCTTAGACATACTGATAATTAGTGGGATTTTTTTCTTTCTTTTTAAATTTCCTTTACTCGGGGCACCTGGGTGGCTGTCAGTTAAGTGACCGACTTCAGCTCAGGTCATGATCTTGCCGTTTCTGAGTTCAAGCCCCATATTGGGCTCTCTGCTGACAGCTCAGAGCCTGGAGCTGGTTTAGATTCTGTGCCTCCCTCTCTCTCTCTCTCTCTCTCTCTGCCCTTTCCCCACTCATGCTTTGTCTTTCTCTCTCAAAAGTAAATAAACATCAAAAAAATTAAAAAAATAAATTTCCTTTACTCTTCTTGTCTTTATACTTTTCTGTGAAGGCAATATTACTAGGCTTGAGAATCAAGCATATCTCATCAGATATCAAGGAAAATGCTTCAGAATTGGCAATAATGAAAAACATTACAAATTTTTCTGTTAATTACTTCCTGTCCAGTTGCTTCACTGTCTCTTCTCCCTAACACACTAGGTGCTCCCACTGCCCCAGGCTACTTGCTTCCCGAACCTTCTATCTTTATAACCACAACCATTCAGCTTGGACCATCTGGTTTCCATTATTTCCCTGGAGATTTCACCAACTCCTCCAAAAGCAACTTGCACAAACATTCTGTTAACAGGTCTCTCTCTACATTACTCTTGGTACCATGCTTATTTGTGGATAGTCCACCTTCAGTAGACCTCAGCTCCTTGAGAGAAGGAGCAGAAACTTGCTCCTGTTTGAAGCCTCCATGAGTAAACCACTGCCTAGCAGACAGAAGGTACAATGCACATTTGAGGAAGTCTAAGAGGCAGGGATGAGTTTATCTTATTTCAGTGCCTTGCTTAGGTTATTTAGTTTGGATTTGTGTTTAAAAGTGCTTTTCTCTGAAAATGTAAGCCAGGAGTAGTTACAATACTTATTTGTTCCTGTGTAGTTACATTTAACATTTTTCTGTGCATAGTTTATCATGGAAATAACGTAAACTACTGACTCTAAGAAACATCACCAGAAAATGCACTGGTTTTATTGAGTATGTGTTTGTGATTATAAATAAATATGTATATTTTAATGGTTGTCATGGAAACTCATTTATGTAGAAGAATGTTATTTTATCAGTTATATCTCCTAGATATAAAAAACTATCAAAAATTATGTTGGCATTTAAAATTCTCAATTTTTGCCTCCTTTTTAAAGTAGTGTTATTTCCCACTGTACATATAGGATAAATTATTAATCCAGAATGTAGACCAAGTTCTTTAGATATTTAAAGTAAGAGAAAAAAAAACTGTGGAATTGTGAAGATCCCAAAATTAGGTAGTGAATGTCAACATTCAATAAAATCCTATATTGAACATCAAAAACAGCTTTCACAGTTTTTTACCTGGACTGACTCACATTAAGATGTGGGTTGGGGTTCATCTGGATACTTTAATACTGGGTGCATTCTAGATACTCATAAAAAGATTATGGCCAGTGACGTTTATGAAAATTTCCCCTAGTGATCTCACATGCCCTGTTTCAGAACTTCAAAAATGCCTTTAAGGTGCATGAAGCTTATTTGGGCTACTTTGTAAATGTTACCAATGTGGCTGTGCTAGCTACACACATACGTTTAGTGCTGTCCATGGCAAATTTTCATTTGGCTAAGAGACATGGGGACTTTTTGCTAGCTTGATGAATGCAGTTACTGGTCTAGTCAACTTCAAACAGAGTTTTGCAAGATCCAATTTTATGGTATGGAAATATCACTCTTGATTTTTCTAGCCCTTTATTGTTAACAAATGTATAACAAAACAAAACAAAGAAATCCTCAATATTCATATTCATAGGACTCATTTCAATGAATTTCAGTTGGCTATATTATTATCTTGAAATGTTAATATTGGATCAAAATTTGGCAGGTATTAATTGGACTTGACAGTTTGACTTGCTCAACAGTTCTAGAGCAAGAGAGCAAATTGTGTGTGTGTGTGTGTGTGTGTGTGTGTGTGTGTGTGTGTATGTGTGTGTGTGTGTGTGAAAGAGAGAGAGAGAGAGGGAAAGAGAGAGAATGTATTTAGGAGGGGGAAGTTAGCAGGATGGGAGGAGATGGAAACAATGCTTTTTGCTTTGATAGGCCCTCAAGTTTTATCTTTGAATGTCTAGGGGTTTCTCCTCATTCAGCCTTGAACAAATGAATAGCATCAGTAAAGAAATTTGTCAGACCTGGTGGTTATATTAGGAGTTATGTAGGAAAATAATAATGAATGCTAGGAAAATAAATAAGGGTAAGTTCAGGAAACATAACTAAAAATGCTGCACTGGTGTAAATTGAATAATAAAATTCCTAGTCATATTTTGCCATAAATAGAGGTTTGGGAATTTGTCATTCACCTTATTTAAAATTCAGAAATATTAAAGGTACAGTGTTCTTTCATTACAGAAATAATAGAATTTCAGCTATTACGGAGCTAGGGTCATTTAAATGGCTACTGCATGTATTATATCAGTAAGTGGAACATCTGTATGAAATGTCCACCTGCTGATCTACTACCACTCTGTGCACATTTCAATGAACCGCATTTAATCATTTTAAGACTTCTACTAATGAAGCCTTATCTAGATTAACATTTTAAGCACAAATACGTTTAGGCATTAAAACTCTCACACTAAATGAAATTGCATTGTCTTGTTTACCCTTGTTGATTAATAAGCAATCTGTTAACTGTTAGAACAGTCCAATTGTAGCAGTAGAAGGAGATTAGTAATTCAGTGATGTTTGTGGATATAATCATCATTTCTCCTGAAGGCTTTGAATTAGAATATCACTTACACACTATCCGTAGGCAAAGAAAAGATATAATATTTTTAGACATGTGTACCCACTATTTTGCTTGAATCGTTCAGCTTAGGGTCACTGCAGCAATACAAATGCTTCTGGGGGCAAAATGCTATTTTGATGCATGCATATCCTTCTTAAAATGTGTGAATGTCTATTAAAAGAAACAGCAACCAACAAATAGTGCAGTAATAATCCAGTATCCTAATTTCTGTTCTCAGAACATTATTGCTTTGTTAATCAAGCTTCGGAAGAGAAATGTTGCTTATCCATTTTTCCCCAATAATAGATGTTAGGTATGAAACTTCTCTGCAATCTTATTTAACTTATTCCCAGCCAGTAGAAAACTAAACTTTTGGCCTCAAAAAATCTAGGAGTAAGTTTGGAAAATTTCCATTTCCTTTTGGAGCACTTCTCTATCTTTTGTGTTTCCTGTCACCTGGAATTAAAGCAGGTCAATCTGTTTGGCATTCATATGACCTAAATTTCATTAAGTTGTAAATTGTTAATCACCTAGGTGTCCAGGTGGGACCCAGCGTTTTAGATGGAGAAATCATTGAAAAAAAGGGAAGAAGACTGGGATGCAGCTACATTCTTTGGCATTAGTTGGGTATCAGTAGACGGTCTCCAATCTAAAGGCAACTCCAGAGCCATTCTTGTCTTATTCATAGCCAAGCATATCACTATAATTTGAAATTATGGTGGAAGTAGGTGTTTCAATTTGGGGGGAATTATGCTTTATAAACACCCACGGATCAAGCCCTTTCTGTGTTGCAGTCCCTCTGTGGTGAAATCAAACAGCGACGACGTGGAGTGGCCTCCATCCTGCGATTGTGCCAGCATCTTCTGGATGACCGGGACACTTGCAATCTGAACGCAGACCACCAGCCCATGCAACTGATCATTGTAAATCTTGAAAGAAGATGGGAAGCCATTGTCATGCAAGCTGTTCAGTGGCAAACACGGCTACAAAAGAAGATGGGAAAGGAGTCTGTGAGTGATACTTTTTTTTTTTTAAGCATAATGGTCTCTTATTTTTCTCAGAAAAAAATTATTTCAGAACTTGGAAAATGTATTCATCTTACAAGTCGTTTTGTGAAAGAAAGAGATAGATCTCTCCAACCACTAGATGAAATTCCATTTGTCATAGCACAGAGATTTATTTGCCTACCAATAAGAAGTGTTTCAGTGTATCTCATTGTCTTGAAAAAAATCACAGGAAGAGTTGGCTTAATCTTGCCAAACTAAGCCATTAATTCCTTCAGTCATTCCTTCACCAGTGATACTCTTTAATCATAAAATACCCCATGAAGATTTTGTTAGAAGGCGGCTTTCTACTCTGAAAGCACGTGTAGCAATGTGTATGCTCTATGAGGCATTGCTCTATGAGGCAATGACATAAAGTATACTGCTTACCTTTTCATTACATGATGACTCAACACTGTTCGTACAACAAACTCCATTTCTTTTGCTTAGAGCTTCTTTTGACAGATATGCATTGCTGAGAGCTAGAAAGTTTCCTCTGTAAATTCTAATGCAGTGTTCAAGGTAGGGGTAGGGTCCCTTTTAAGAATTTTCCAAGTTGATTATAAGTTCAAACCATTGATACATGAAGGAAATATATGTGACTAAGGTTGTTTAATAATAGTAGAGAATAAGTTCTTGTCCAGAAAACCTTCATATTCTTAATAGAAAAGATTTATTGATAAAAAATTACATTCCCCAAATGACTTTGAAGTCACTGACCATTAGTTGAATACCTAATTTTCATGTTTGACTTACATAAATGAAACACATACATACATACATGGAATGGAAAGTTATTGTTATATGTTTATATTATCAGTTCTATGGGTTTGGAAAGTCCAAGATTCAAAACTGAAAAATCAAATGTAATAATCCTGCCACTGAAAAAAGTCTTCTCCTGTGAATTCTAATTTTAACAAATTCTTAATATTTGCTGTCTGATGTGTTTGGCATTGGGGACTGGGAACAGAAGGGACCATGAATCAGTAAGCCTTCTCACTTTTTCTGCATCTGCAGCTATGTTGAGTCTAGGGGGTGATAGTATCATCAACAGTTCAATTTAATTGTTTTGAGCTGAAGTTGTTAAATTTCTTAAGACTTCAAGTTATTACCAGTAATCAGAGTCTATATAATTGGATGTCTTTCCTGGAAAAGACCTATGAAGCTATTTAGCTAGTGTGTTTTTTCTTTCTTTCTTTCTTTCTTTCTTTCTTTCTTTCTTTCTTTCTTTCTTTCTTTCTTTCAGTGTTTGGAAGGGCAAAAGAGGTTATTTTTTATTCTATAGTTTTGAAGCCTCTAAGCATAGTAGTGACCATAATAAAACTTACACAAAAACCATCTGCACCTGGAGAAGCTCTGACATTTTGGAAGCATTCAAGCTGCTTTGGAGGAGACAAAAATGGCTTTCTTTGGGGATTTACTTGAAATCATATGATCAGGGTTGCAGGACTAGATCTCTGTGGACTAGATGTAGACATTTTTATCCTGCTTCTGTGGTAGAAGTAAGCTTTCATTTTAAAACCCCGGCTACTTCTTAGAGGCTCAAGCTAACACATAGAGGTAGATATAAATTGCAGGTAGAGAAAAGTCTCCCCTTTTCTTTAGGTTGTCTACTGAGTGTGTAGGCTTTTGGAATGATGGAGGTAGCAAATAAGGTCTGTGCTAAACAAGGTTGAAAATCACTGTCAAGAAAAGGATAGAGCAGAGTAAGACTAATGGCAACAATTCAGTCAGCAGAGGGTACCTAATTAAGTTGGAGATAATTCTTGCTTCTGATCTCTGTTGTTTAGTAAAGAGTCCATATTGCTTTGATGGGCAAGCAACCATTGACCATTGTGGGAGGCTACCTATGCAGAAAATCAGAAGTCTCTAACTGGTCTGTTTGCTTGTTTATCATATGCCTCACCCTCATGCCATCCCCTTGGTCCTTCATGCACAGGGACTTTCAGTGCCTGTTTGCAAGGCCTGGGACGTACTTGCACATGGTAGATGTTTGACAGATATTTGCTAAATGAATGAGTACATGCATTTATTTAATACATTTTCTTTTATTCTGACATTTGGTTTAAAACTATATCTACATTCATGATCACGGTTCGTATTCCCCCAACATGGCTTTGAGTATTATTACATTTCTATAAGGCTATTCACCTTCATGAGACCACCAAGAAGATGCCTTTTGACCTGTGTGATGGTGGTGTTTCCAATGACAGTGACAATGTTTCCAAGTTCTAAAACATGATGTGAAGTATCTGGTGGTATACTC
This sequence comes from Neofelis nebulosa, assembly GCF_028018385.1. Taxonomy (NCBI): domain Eukaryota; kingdom Metazoa; phylum Chordata; class Mammalia; order Carnivora; family Felidae; genus Neofelis; species Neofelis nebulosa. The sequence continues at coordinate 83,247,410 of NC_080788.1, forward strand.
TTTTCTTCAAAAGTTATTTCTGAAGGAAATTCTGTATGAGCTATTGGATAAAAATGTGGACTAGGTCAATTTGATACCACACATTAGTAAAAGAAAGTATAAGAACCGCATAATCCTCTCGATAGATATAGAAAAAGCATTTGACAAAATACACAGCATCCTTTCTTGATAAAAACTCTCAAGAAATTAGGGATAGAAGGATCATACCTCAAGATCACAAAGGCCATATATGATAGACCCACCACTAATATCATCCTCAATGGGAAAAAACTGAGAACTTTCCCCCTAAGGTCAGGAACTCAACAAGGATGTCCACTCTCACCACTGTTATTCAACATAGTGTTGGAAGTCCTAGCTTCAGCAATCAGACAACAAAAAGAAATAAAAGGCATCCAAATTGGCAAGGAGTGAGTCACACTTTCACTCTTTGCAGACAACATGATACTCTATGTGGAAAACCAAAAGACTCCACAAAAAAAACGCTAGAACTGATCCATGAATATGCTAGAGTCACAGGATATAAAATTAATGCATAGAAATCGGTTGCATTTCTATACACCAATAATGAAGCAGCAGAAAGAGAAATCAAGGAATCAATCCCATTTACATTTGCACTAAAAACCATGAAAGGAAATAAGCCTAACAAAAGAGGTGAAAAATCTATACGCTGAAAACTATAGAAAGCTTATGAAAGAAATTGAAAAAGACACAAAAAATGGAAAAAAATTCTAATCCATGCTCATGGATTAGAAGATCAAGCATTGTTAAAATGTCAAAACTACACAAAGCAATCTACATATTCAATGCAATATCTATCAAAATAACACCAGCTTTTTCACAGAGCTAGAACAAATAATCCTAAAATTTGTATGGAACCAGAAAAGACCCTGAATAGCCAAAGCAATCATGAAAAAGAAAACCAAAGCTGGAAGTATCACAATTCTAGACTTCAATCTATATTACAAAGCTGTAATCATCAATATAGTATAGTACTGGCACAAGAACAGACACTCAGATCAATGGGACAGAATAGAGAACCCAGAAATGGACCCACAAACATATGGCCAACTAATCTTGGACAAAGCAAGAAAGAATATCCAGTGGAATAAAGACAGTCTCTTTAGCAAATGGTTTTGGCAAAACTGGACGGCAACATGCAGAAGAATGACCAGGACCACTTTCTTACAATGTGCACAAAAATAAACTCAAAATGGATGAAAGACCTAAGTGTATTACAGGAAGCCATCAAAATCCTAAAGGAGAAAACAGGCAACATCCTCTTTGACCTTGGCCACAGCAACTTCTTACTTGACATGTCTCCAGAGGCAAGGGAAACAAAAGCAAAAATGAACTATTGAGACCTCATCAAGATAAAAAGCCTCTGCATAGTGATGGAAACAATCAGTAATACTAAAAGGCAACCAATGGAATGGGAGAAGATATTTGCAAATGACATATCAGATAAAGGGTTAGTCTCCAAAATCTATAAAGAATTTGTCAAATTCAACACCCAAAAAACAAATAATCCAGTGAAGAAATGGGCCAAAGATATGAATAGACACTTTTCCAAAGAAGACATCCAGATGGCTGACACATGAAAAAATGTTCAACATCACTCATCATCAGGGAAGTACAAATCAAAACCTCAATGAGATACCACCTCACACCAGTCAGAATGGCTAACATTAACAACTCCAGCAATGACAGGTTTTGGCAAGGATGCAGAGAAAGAGGGTCTGTTTTGCATTGCTGGTGGAAATGCAAACTGGTGCAGCCACGCTGGAAAACAGTATGGAGGTTCCTCAAAAAATAAAAAATAGAACTTCCCTACAACCTAGCATTTGCCCTACTAGGTATTTATCCATAGGATACAAAAATGCTGATTTGAAGGGGCACATGCACCCCAATGTTTATAGCAGCACTATTGACAATAGCCAAAGAATGGAAAGAGCCCAAATGTCCATTGAGTGATGAATGGATAAGGAAGATGTGGTATATATATAAAATGACATATTACTCAATGAAAAAGAATTGAATCAAAAAGAATAAATCTTGCCATTTGCAACAGTGTGGATGGAACTAGAGTGTATTATGCTAAGTGAAATAAATCAGTCAGTGAAAGACAAATACCATATGACTTCACTCATATGTGGACTTTAAGATACAAAACTGATGAACATAAAGGAAGGGAAGCAAAAATAATATAAAAACAAGGAGGGAGACAAACCATAAGAGACTCTCATATACAGAGAACAAATGGGTGTGGTGTTGGGCGGCAGGGGGGATGAGCTAAATGGACAAGGAGCCTTAAGGAGGACACTTGTTGGGAAGAGCACTGGGTGTTATATACAAGTGATGAATCACTGAATTGTATTCCTGAAATCATTATTACACTATATGGTAACTAACTGGGATTTAAATTTTTTTTAAATGTGGACTAGGTTCTGATACTGCAAATTAGAAGCTCTGATTCAGTCACTGTGTTATAGGATTGTCTTCATTAGTCATTTTGGAAATAGCTTATATAAGAGATGTCACTTAATCACATATGCAGTATTCCTTATGGTTCAATTGACATCTGTTTATGTGATGATTCGATTACTATTGGTCTTCTCCATTGGTCTGAAGAAAGCAGCCACATAGACAGTTTCTGTTCACCTCTGCATTCCTAAAACTTCACATATGGTTTAATAGGTACTTCATAATATTTGTTAAATAAGTGAATTTTCTCTAAGAGATACTCTATAGTAGTCAGTGTTAGAGATCCAGCAGTAAATTAGATCCCTTCCCCTTCCTTAAAAAGCACAGCTCGAAAGATAATACAAATGTACAAATAACTATCATACTAGGTAATATTCATAGCTAATTACAGACAAAAATATGGAAAAACTTTCCATAATATTCAGAAAAATTTAGGTAAGTGTATAAATGTCAAACTTCCCTATTACCCCTAACTAGGTAAATAATGAATATATTTATCTCTTTTTCAAAAGTTACAAGAAAGCAAGAGATCTTGCATAAAACCTCCAAAGCACCTTTCTCCCTTATCAAGTATCTTGACAAATCCCAAAAGTATCTTTTTCCCTTATCAAGATTTTGAAATTGCATAATTATTTTACATTACACTTGTTCTTCATACATTTAAACTCTTTACCCAGACTTACTTTTGTGTGTTTGTGTTTGTGTGTGTGTGTGTGTGTGTGTGTGTGTTAACTGTAATATTGATGTGTGTCCATACTTTTCAAGCTTTAATTCTAATTTTCATTTGAATTGTATCTTTTGGTTTTTTTCTTTCCTAGTCTTCTGCCTTCTTTCTTTGTGAGCCAAAGAAACTTGAGCTTTGTTCCTTTTATTCCTTTCGTTGATTCAGGCCCATATCTTGACTGACAGTACTATACATTTATGTTACCTTAAGCCATCCCATCTTCCAAAATAGCATTCTGAATTTATTATGTGTTTATTATAGAGAACCAAGATTTTACCAGTTTAAATAACACTTCTTACAATAGATGAAAATTAAAATGTATAAGACAATCCATTGTAATGACAATCATCCATACCAATAATCTATAAATTTACTCAGAACAGTGTTTCTTATCTTTTAATAAAGAGGCCATAACTCCTTGATGAAGGCTGTGGGCCTTCTTCCTCTTAAAATACATAAGCAGATATCCACTTTCAGCCAAGATAAAGTATGAGATCATGTTTACCCTTGTACCTGAAACAACTAAAAAACTGGGTAAAATCACATTAATTTTTTTTTTTTTAGTTTTGAGAGAGAGAGAGAGAGAGTGAGCAAGTGGGGAGAGGCAGAGAGAGAGGAAGACACAGAATCTGAATTGGCTCCAGGCTCTGAGTTGTCAGCACAGAGACCAATGTTGGGCTTGAACCCATGAACCATGAGATCATGACCTGAGCCGAAGTCATCCACTTAGCTGACTGAGCCACCCAGGTGCTCCCAAAATCACAAATTTTAACCTTGCATGTGAAATGAATGAAGTGATACTATGGTTACCCAATTTTCTGCCTAGAAATTCCAAGGCACAGCATATGGAGAGGAAGTCTATGCAGATTCTGGCAGTCTCACTGAGTTGAGGAGACAGGTCTGGGAGTCTGAGGAGGCCAAGACAGCTAAATGTGCTATAGGACTATATCTATTTTGCTATTTGCTATAGAGTACTAGAGAGGAGAGAGCTGCGGAGAGAAGCTAACTTCCAAGAAGTTAGACAAAAATATTGTGCATATTAAGTATAAACATTGAAGATATCTGTCAAAAATCAAACTTTTACAGATAAAAACTATGATAACTGAGATGAAAACTACACTGAGTGGTATTAACAGACAATTAAATATTGTAGAAGTGATTCATAAACCTGAAAACGTAACAATAGAAACTGTCTAAAATGAAACACAGAGGAAAATAAGACAAAATAGAAAACAATGCATGAGTGAGCTGTGAGATAACTTTAAGCAACACAATATATATGTAATTGGAATCCCTAAAAGAAAGGACATAAAGAGAAGCAATTTTTGAAGAAATAATGGCCAAATTTTCCAAATTTGATGAAAAGTATAAACTTATACTTGTCAGTAGACTTTAGGCACAATAAACATGAAAAAAGTACACAAGGGACATCATAACCAAATTGATTAAAACCAGTGATAAGGGAATACCTTCAAAGCATGCAGAGAAAACAGAGTTATTATTAAGAGTTATAGCAGACTTATTAAGAGTTATTATTATTAAGAGTTATAGCAGAAATCTTTTTCAAAACAATGCAGATCAGGAGACAGTGGAGCAACATCTTTAAAGTATTAGGAAAAAATAACAACCAAGAATTCTACACACAGAGAAATATTCAAAGAGAAAGATAAAAACAGTTTTCAGACATCAAAAGAAGAAAAAAATTATCACCAGCAGAGCTGCATTACAAGAAATGTTAAGAGAAATTCTGCAGGCAAAAGAAAAATGCTATCAGTGGGAAACTTGAATCTGTACAGAGGAATGTTAAGTACTGGAAATGGCTACTATGTAGGTTAATATGAAACTATTTTTGTATTATTTAAATCTCTTGAATTGATAATAGGTTGTTTAAAACAAGATAGTAGCAATGTATTGTGGGATTTACAAAACATGTAGAAGTAAAACATATGACAACAATATCACAAAGACCAGGAAATGGAATTATACTGTTGAATGGTTCTTATACTACATGTGGTAGTATAATATCATTTAAAGATAGATTGTGAAAACATAAAATGTATACTATGACAAGAAACTGTATCTAAAAGTCCATCAAGGGAAATGAAATCATTAACCATAAACACACACACACACACACACACACACACACACACACACAATGCAGGAAAAAAGGGAAAATGGGAATAAAGCACAGGTGTAACAAAGAGAAAGAAGTAAGGTGGAAGATTAAACCAATCATATAAGTAATTCTACTAAGTGTAAATGGACTAAAAACTTCAATTAAAAGGCAGTAATTGTCAGGTTGGATTAAAAAAACAAGATTGAGCTATATGTTGTCTATAATAAACCCACCTTAATTATAGACAAAATAGGTTAAGTATGGAAAAACATACATTAAACTAACACAACTGTTAATATGTAACAGATTTGATTTCAAAGCAAAAATATTATAAGATGTAAAGAAGGACACTTTTTTTAATGATAAAGATGTTAATTAATTTAGAGGACACACCATTAGTAAATGTTGATGTTCTAATAACAGAACTTACATGAGTCAAAAACTGATACAAGTAGGCAGGGATACACAGTTTTGGAAAGAGATTCCAACACTTTTCCTCAATAATTGGCAGAATAAGCAGACAGAAAATCAGTAAGAATATAAAAGCCATAAACACTCCATAAATGAACTTGATCTAACTGACATTTAAAACACCTCATCCCACAACAAAAAATATACTTTATTTTCAAGTGCACACAGAACATCTACCAAAAATGACTCTTTTCTGAACCACAGAATAAGTCTAAAATGTAAAAGGACTCATATTATACAAAGTATGCTCTCTTATTATAATGGAATTAATTTAGAAATAAATAATAGGCATATATTTATAAAATCCTCAAATATATGGAAACTAAATAGCAAATTTATATACAACTCATGGAACAAAGAAGAAATTAGAAGGGGAAATTATCAAGTGTTTTTGTACTGAGTAGAAATAGAAAAAAATTAAAATTTGTGCCACCAAAATTTGCTATTAAAATAATGATCTTAGCTTTCACCATATGCAACTAGAAAAATAAGGGCAAATTAAACACAAAGTAGGTAGAAGAAGGGGGGGCAAGGAAATAAATATCAGAGCAGAAATCACTGTAATTGAAAACAGAAAAACAATAGAGAAAAAAATCAATGAAATAAAAAAACCTGTTTTATTGAAAAGATAAAAGCTTTATCAAGACTGATCAGGGAATATGGAGAAAATACACAAATTATCAACATCAGGAATAATAGATAGACATCACTACATATTCTACTAATATTAAAAAATATGAAGGGAATATTATGAATAATTATGCCATTAAGTTCAACTATTTAGATAAAATAATGTAGAAACTTTATCAACTTAATAAAGGATGTATACAAATAATCTATTTTTTATTTTTTATTTATTAAAGTTTATTTATTTTTTTAGAGAGAGAGAGTGAGTGGGATAGGGACAGAGAGAGAATCCCAGGCAGGCTGTACATGGTCAGCATGGAGCCCGATGTGGGGCTTGAACCCATGAACCAAGAGATCATGACCTGAACCAAAATCAAGAATTGGATGCTTAACAGACTAAACCCACCCAGTAACCCCTACAAATAATCTAAAGCTAGCATATTTAATGGTAAAAGACTGAATACTTTTCTCCTAATATCAGTAGAAGGCAATGATGTCCATTTTCACCATTTCTATTTAACATCGCACTGGAAGTTTTAGCCCATACAAGAAAGCAAGGAAAAAAGGAATTAAAGGCATGCCACTTGGAAGATAAGGGACCAAATTATCTTTACTCACATGCTTCATGATCATCTATGTAGAAAATGCTATAGATTCTCCAAAAAAAAAAAAAAAAGATCCTAGGGCTAGTAAAAGACTTTAACAAAGTTATAGTATACAAAACCAATATACAAACATCAATTGTATTTTTATGTGCTATCCATGAACAACCAGAATTTGAAATTAAAAAACCAGTATCATTTATAATAACAGCAAAAATACGAAATACTTAGGGATATATCTCACAAAATACATGAAGACCTATTCTCTCAAAATTACAAAATATTGGTGACAGAAATTAAATAACTAAATGAGTGATGAAGTATACTGTGCTCATGGATCATAAGGCACAATATTAAGATATCAATTCTCCCCAGATTTATCTGTAAGATCAATGTAATTCAAATGACATTTCAAGTAATGTATTTTGTAGAAATTTATGAGCTGATTCTAAAATTCACATGGAAATGCAAAGGCATTAGAATAGTCAAAACAATTTTGGAAAAGATGAATAAAGTTAAAGGACTTACACCTCCTGATTTCAAGACTTAAAGCTACAGTGTTTGGGAGAGTATGGCTTTAGTGTCAAGGCCAAGAAATAGATCAATAGAACAGGGTAGATATTTCAGAAATAGAGCTGCACAAAAATGGTCAATTGATTTTTGACAAAGATGCAAAGGCAATTCCAAGGGTAGTCCTTCACCAAATGATCCTGGAACAATTTAACATCTATATGCACAAATATGAAATTGAACTCCATATTGCATGCACCATCCTGAAAAATTGAAGTCAGGGAACCTGGGTGACTCAGTCAGTTGAGCATCTGAGTCTTGATTTTGGCTCAGGTCATGATCTCATGGTTTGTGAGTTTGAGCTCCGCACCAGGCTCTGCACTGACAGTGCGAGGCCTGTTTGGAATTCTCTCTCTCCTCTCTCTTTTCCCCTTCCATACTCTCTCTCTCTCTCTCTGTCTCTCAAAATAAATAAATAAATAAACATTTTTTTAAAAAGTTTAAAAATAAATGAAGTCAGAATGGATCATAGATGTAAATGTAAATGTAAAACAAAATAGAAAAAAAATTATAGGGTAAAATCTTTGTGACCACTGGAGGAATTATGAAGTGTAATGAGGAAGATTTTGGGGATGGTAAATATAGTCATGATCTTGATTGTAGTGATAGTTTTGTGGGTATATTTATATGTCAAAATGTATAAAATTGTACATTTTAAGTTATGCAGTTATTTTATGCCAATTATACCTCAATAAGACTATTTTAAAAACACATGGGGATATACAGAATTTTACATGTAGTTATAAATGGGTTGATAGATTGCCCTGAAGCCTGACAGTGAGTATCCTTGCTTTGGAGTAAGTAAATAAAATGAGCATCCCTTTTCTGAAGGGCCAAAAAACAACAGCAACAAAAATAATAATAGCTAACATAGTAACACTTACTAGGTGTTAGGCCCTTTTCTGTTACATGTTAATTCATCTAAGACTTTTAATAGTCATATGATATATGTACTATTATCCTCTCAATTTTGCATAAGAAAAGTTGAAGCAGAGTTTCAGCAACTTTTCCAAAGTGACCCAGCTAGTTTGTAACTGATCTGTCAAAGCCTAGACATCTTGGCTCCAGAGTCACTGTCCTGAATCAGCATCCTAAATTGTCTCTTTAAGATAAGTTCTTTTTTAATGATATGAATGTTGCATATGCATCCACTCTTGTTTTAATTAAGTAAATTAACAGGAGTTTTATAAATACGTATTAAGTCTATTGGATTTTGAAATTAGGTAATTCCATTTTTCCAATACAATTTAGGAAATTATGGATCAAATTTATTCATTATCACAAGTGATATGTGAAGAAGTTTTAATTGCCAAAAATTAACCATCTCTAACTCATTTATGAAAAGGAGTAATTTTTTTTTACAAGTATCAATGTATTATGAGGGTCCTATAACCTTTGGCAAATGAGATAAAAAGAACAAATGTCCCAAAGCTTCAGAAGGCATACATTGTTCCCATAAATACGTTTGAATAAAAAGTTACAGCTGCAATGTAGAATATGGTATCCACTGGCCATATGTGGCTATCGAAATTTAAATTAATTAAAATTACATAAAATAAAAAGATTAGTTTCTTATTGGCACTAGCCATATTTGAAGTTCTTATAGTTATATGCAGTTGTTGGTTACTGTACTGAATAGCACAGGCAATTTCCATCATTGTACAAAGTTCTATTGGACAGCACTAGTTTACAGTGCCAAGATTTGTAACAGTTGCTCTCAGAGTCTAGTGTACATATGAATTACCTGGGTATCTTGTGTATTTTTTTTTATTTTTTTATTATATGAAATTTATTGTCAAATTAGTTTCCATACAACACCCAGTGCTCATCCCAAAAGATGCCCTCTTCAATGCCCATCACCCCTCCCTCCCACCCCCCATCAACCCTCAGTTTGTTCTCAGTTTTTAAGAGTCTCTTATGCTTTGGCTCTCTCTCCCACTCTAACCTCTTTTTTTTTTTTTTCCTTCCCCTCCCCCATGGGTTCCTGTTAAGTTTCTCAGGATCCACGTAAGAGTGAAACCATATGGCATCTGTCTTTCTCTGTATGGCTTATTTCACTTAGCATCACACTCTCCAGTTCCATCCACGTTGCTACAAAAGGCCATATTTCATTCTTTCTCATTGCCACGTAGTATTCCATTGTGTATATAAACCACAATTTCTTTATCCATTCATCAGTTGATGGACATTTAGGCTCTTTCCATAATTTGGCTATTGTTGAGAGTGCTGCTATAAACATTGGGGTGCAAGGGCCCCTATGCATCAGTACTCCTGTATCCCTTGGGTAAATTCCTAGCAGTGCTACTGCTGGGTCATAGGGTAGGTCTATTTTTACTTTTTTGAGGAACCTCCACACTGTTTTCCAGAGCGGCTGCACCAGTTTGCATTCCCACCAACAGTGCAAGAGGGTTCCCGTTTCTCCACACCCTCTCCAGCATCTATAGTCTCCTGATTTGTTCATTTTGGCCACTCTGACTGGCGTGAGGTGATATCTGAGTGTGGTTTTGATTTGTATTTGAAAAGGAGTAATATTTTATACAGAACCTTAAGAAAGAGAACTAAGCAAGCATTTTCCCTTTTACAATACCAGGAAAAAATAAAAAAGAGAATTTGGTTTGCCATGTGAGTTGGTTAACCACTGATATTTCATTGACACTTATTTATTTAAACATTTTTTTTTTAAGAACTTGGAGGTTCTTATTAATTCACAATTGCTTCACAGAAACTCCTGACTTTCATGGAATTTGTACCAAGAAGGTCAGTTTTCCAGTGGTGAATTCTATATATCACAAGTCAGATTTCTTTTTTCAAATGCCATCTCAATAAACCTTTACCAGACAGGTTTGGTCTAATATTGACCAATTCCCTTAGGGAAACCCAACATTCCTAAAACAAGGTATCAAACATTGTGAGGGCATGTGTCTCTCAGTTTATTTTATTTTCTCAAATTATTTTTTTTTTATTTTCTGGACAATATCCCTATAAAAAGCCAAGGAATATTAAGTGTCAGTCACTAAAAGGATGGGGCTGTTGTGTTATTTGCTAGCAGTATTGAATGTGTACTTTGTCTTAGTCACTGGGTTACCATCCATTGTGTCATTTAATCGTGATAACATTGTAGATGACGAAACTAACTTTTTGAAAGATTAATTACCCACGGTCATAGAACTAGTAAGTGGAGGAAAAAGATCTGGATCCATGAATATGTGACTCCAGGGCTTTAAGCTCTTTCACAGCTCTTAAAGGCTTTATTGATATAATTTCTTGCCTCACCACCACCCCCAATAATCTTATTTTTCCTTTATATTAGAAATTTCCTAGAAATCTTTTTCGAATTGCATACAAGAAAAATCATATAAACAAATGGCAACACAGTAATTTCTGTTAACATACTATTTTTTTTTTTTTAATTTTTTTTTTCAATGTTTTTTATTTATTTTTGGGACAGAGAGACACAGAGCATGAACGGGGGAGGGGCAGAGAGAGAGGGAGACACAGAATTGGAAACAGGCTCCAGGCTCCGAGCTGTCAGCACAGAGCCCGACGCGGGGCTCGAACTCACAGACGCGAGATCGTGACCTGGCTGAAGTCGGCCGCTTAACCGACTGCACCACCCAGGCGCCCCTAACATACTATTTTTTATTAGATGGTCAGTCCTAAGACTTTGTAAATGATATGTTGAAGATCTAAAGACTCAAGCTAAGTTGGATTTAGTTAGAGGATTCCATTTGAAAGTAAACCCAGTGCTTCCCTGCACTCTTATCCATTGGCTCTCATGTAAAGAAAGAATTGGATTCATTGGAAAAAATACACGGGTATAGTTAAGTATTGGATTATTTGGAAAAAATAAATCAAATAATGAAAAATCACTGAATAAAAAAGAAAAATATTTGATAGGAAAAAAGTTGCTTTTGAAAAATGGAAAAGTTTGAATAATAGAGTAAAGTTTAGATTTCGGCACGTATTTTTATGACTGAAATGTTTTGGTTATGATCATCAAACATCATCATTCCATATTTTTTTACTCTAAAAGTATTTCTAAAAGTAATTGGATGACTTCTTTGTAAAATTTTCTTGAGTTTGCTATTGAATTCAAAGACAAAACTAAAGGAGAAAATGATATGACAGTTAATCTATGCAAGAAGCTAGATTAGAAAAGACTTCAAAAGTGTTGCAAATACAAGGCTTTTGGGATGTTGATTGGAAATAAGTCTGGGATTCTGCCATAAGTATGCCTGCATTGCCAGTTTTTAAAAGTTGTAGTAATCAAAACAGTATGGTACTGGCACAGACATAGACACATAGATCAACAGACTAGAATAGAAAGCCCAGAAATAAACTCATGATTACATGGTCAATTAATCTTTGACAAAGGAGACCAGAATACACAATGGGAAAAAGAGAGTCTCTTCCTCACATGGCATTGGGAAAACTGGACAACTACATGTAAAAGAATAAAACTGGACCACTTTCTTACACCACACACAAAACCAACTAAAATGAATTAAGGACCTAAATGAAACCATAAAATTCTAGGAGAGCACATACAGGAATTTCTCTGACATTGGCTGTGAGAATATTTTTCTAGATATGTCTCCTGAGGCAAGTGGGGAAAAAAAGCAAAAATAAGCTGTTGGAACTTCATCAAAACAAAAAGCTTCTGCACAGCAAAGGAAATGATCAACAAAACTAAAGGACAACTTACTGAAGGGGAGAAGATATTTTCAAATGTCATATGTGATAAAAGATTAGTGTCCAAAATATATAAAGAACTTGTACAGCTCAACACCCAAAAAAATTTTTTTTATTTAAAAAAAGGGGCAGAAGATATGAACAGACATTTTTCCAAAGAAGACATACAGATGGCTAACAAACCCATGAAAAGATGCTCAAAAGCACTCATCATCAGGGAAATACAAACCAAAACCAAAATGAAATACCATTTCACACCTGTCAAAATAGCTAAAATCAAAAATTCAAGAAACAGCAGGTGTTGGCATGGATGTGAAGAAAAAGGAACACTCTTGCACTGTTGGTGGAAATAGAAATTTGTGCAGCCACTGTGGAACACAGTATGGAGGTTCCTAAAAAAATTAAAAATAGAACTACCCTATGATCCAGTAATTACACTATTGAGTATTTGCTCAAAGAAAACAAAAGCACTAATTCTAAGGGATGCATACACCCCTATGTTTATTGCAGCATTGTTTACAATAACCAAATTATAGAAGCAGCCTAAGTGTCCATCAATAGATGAATGGATAAAGAAAGTGTGCTATAAATATACAATGGAATATTATTCAGCTATCAAAAAAGAGTGAAATTTTGCCTTTTGCAACAATATAGATGGATCTACCAAGTATAGTGCTAAGAGAAATAAGCCAGTCAGAGAAAGACAAATACCATATAACTTCATTCATATGTGGAATTTAAGAAACAAAACAAATGAACAAAGGGAAAAAAAAAAGACAAACAAAACAAAATTTTAACTATAGAGAACAAATAGAAGGTGATAGGTGGGGGAGATGGGTGAAATAGGTGAAGGGCATTAAGAGTACACTTATCTTGATGAGCACTAATATATGGAATTGTTGAATTGCTATATTGCACAACTGAAACTAATATAATCCTGGATGTTAACTACAGGAATTAAAATAAAATAATTGCAGATAGTGATAAGTGTTATGAGGAAAAACAATAACTAAATAAACATACATACAGTTGACCCTTCAACAACATGGGTTTGAGCTGCACAGGTCCACTTATATGCACATTCTTTTTCCAGTAAATAGGAAAAATTTTTAGAGATTTGCAACAAATTGAAAAAACTTGCAGATGAACTGTGTAGCATAACAACACCAAAATAAATAAATAAATAAATTAATAAATTAATTAAAATAAAATAGAGTGAGAAAGTTAGGTAAAAAAATCTTTGCTCAAGACAGTGGCATAGGAGGGTCTTGAGCTTACTTCTATCCACGGACAAAATAAATATACAACTACATATGGAATAATTTCTTCAGAAAAAAGCCCTAAGAACTGCATAAACAGAGCCTCCCCAATGAGAGACAAAGGGATAGCATGAAGATGGGTGGGAGTGGCAGAGACAAGGTCTTGCCAAAGAAAGAAAAACTGCATCTCAGGTGTAGCAATCCACAGTTGGGAGGCATATTAGAAGGACAGAACTTTCCTCTAAGGACCAAGGTACCCCACATCAGGCACTTCAACCCTTAAATCCTGCACAGGAGAAATGAGCCCCCCAAAAGCTAGGTTTTGAAAACTAACAGGGATTATGTTCAGGAGAACCTACTCTCAAAGAGCTCATGTGCCGTCTCATGCACCCTGACAATGATAAAACACCAGTTTTAGGAAGAGGACCTAGAACACAGATGGGAGAGACCCACTTTCACCTGCGGTGTTAGCCACACAGGGAAGAATCTGCTGAGACACTCTTTGGGGATGTAGACAATGTTGGATGCCACTTTTGCAGTCCTATTCTACCTTACCAGTGCCAATACTGGTGGGCACGATCTGGGAGCTCTCACTCTAGCCTGCTAATGTGGGCAAGTGCAGTTTGCTGACAGCCCAAGCCACTGCCACAGTTGCAGCAGCACCATGGTGTCTCAGCCAGCTGGGTCCGGGGGACAGACCTGCCCACCACTGTGGTCACAGTGGCAGTTGTAGTGCCCTAGCTAGCTAGACCAATGTGGAGCCCTTCTCATGGCTACAGTGGGGTGCGGGGTGGCATTGGGGGGTGAGGAGAGACCTCACCCACTGCTATAGCCACAACAAAAAATGCGGTGCCCCAACAACCTGTGCCAGGGAGAGAACATGCCCGTTACCACATCAGCATCCACAGTGGCAGCCACAGCACCCCAACCAGCCTAACTAGGACAGAGCCTTTCCCTTAAGTGCAACCCCAGCCTCCTGGGTCAGGAGAGAACACTTCTTCCACTTCAGTGGCAGCTGTAGTACCCCAGCCAGCTGGGCAGGGCAGAGAGCTCTGTCCACTGCTACACCACAGCCACTGCCCCACCACAAAATGTGGGCACACATAGCACACACAGGAGATTTCCTTTGAGCACCTGGCTCTGGTGATCAGGGGAAGACTATGCTTCTGATCCCCATAGGACACCTATATAAGATCACTTCTTCAAGACTGAGAGAGGTAGCTGATTTGCCTAATACTCAGAAATAAACACATAGAGTCAGACAAAATGAGGAGACAAAGGAATATATTTCAAAAGAAATAATAATGCAAAACCTCAGAAAAAGACCTTAATGAAACAGAGCTAAGTAATCTACCTGATAAATAGTTCAAAGTAATGGTCATAAGAATGCTCACAAGACTCAGAAGAATGGATGAACACAGTGAGAACTTCAACAAAGAGATAGAAAATATAAGAAAGTACCAATTAGAGATGGACAATATAGTAACTAAAATGAAAAACAGACTAGAGGGAATCAACAGCAGATTATATGGTACAGACCAGATCAGTGACCTGGAAAACAAAGTGAAAAAAGAATTTTAAAAAATGAGGAGGGTGTGTGTGGGGGGGGGGGGGGGACACCTGGGTGTCTCAGTTGGTTAAGTGTCTGACTTGGGCTCCTGTCAAGATCTTGCAGTTCCTGGGTTTGAGTCCCATGTCAGGCTCTATGCTGACAGCTCCAAGCCTGGAGCCTGCTTCAGATTCTGTGTCTCCCTCTCTCTCTGCCTCTTCCCCACTCATACTCTGTCTCTCTTTCTCTCAAAAATAAATGAGTTTAAAAACATTGTTTTAAATGAGGATGGGACACCTGGGTAGATCAGTTGATTAAGCACCCAACTCTTGGTTTTGGCTCAGGTCATGATCTCACAGTCAATGGGATCAGGTCCCACATCAGGGTCTGTGCTGATAGCACAGAGCCTGCTTGGGATTCTCCCTCTCTCTCTCTCTCTCTCTCTCTCCCTCTCTCTCTACCCTTCCCCCACTCATACTTTCTTTCTCTCTTGAAAATAAATAAATATATTTTAAAAAATTAAAAAATGATAATATTTTAAGGACCTCTGGGACAACACCAAGCATACTAACATTAGCATTTAAGAGGTCCCAGAAGGAGAGGGAAAAGAGAAAGGGGCTGAAAACTACCCTAACCTAGGAAACAGATATCCAAGCTCAGAAATCACAAGAAAGTCTCAAACAAAATAAAATCAAAGAGATACAGATCAAGCAAGACACATTATAATTAAAATGTCAAATTAAAAAAAAAAAGAAAGAATCTTAAAAGCAACAAGAGAAAAACAACTAGTTAGATACAAGGGGATTCTCATAAGGTTATCAGCTTATTTTTCAGCAGAAATTTTGCCGGCCAGAAGGGAGTGGCAAGGTATATTCAAAGTGCTGAAAGGAAAAAACACAGCACAGATTATTCTACCTCACAAAATTATCATTCAAAATTGAAGTGATAGTTTCCAAGACAAGCAAAAAGTAAAGGAGTTCATCATCATTTAACCAGTCTTACAAGAAATGTTAAAGGTACTCCTTTAAGCAGTAAAAAAAAGACCATAAATGAAAGACAAAAATTTCACTGGTAAAGGCAATTATATAATAAAGGTAGTGGATCAACCTCTTATAAAACAAGTGTGAAGGTTAAAACACAAAAGGAAAATCAACTTTTTCTATAATAATTATTAATTTTGTAATACACAAAATAAAAAGATGTAAAGTATGATGACAAAAACATAAAACATGGGGAGGGGCTCAGTAAAAATATAGCACTTTTAGAATGTGATTGAACTTAAGCAACCATCAGCCTAAAATAGACTGCTATACATCAGATTTTTCTATATGAATGTATGGTAACCACAAACAAAAAACCTATAATAGGTCCTCAGAAACAAAGTGAAGGGGTCCAAACATAGGAAACTAAAGAAAAGAATTAAGCCAGAAGGATGAAGAACAGGAAATAAAAGGAATAAAGAAGAGGAGCTACAAAACAACCAGAAAACAATTAACAAATGGCAATAAGTACAAACCTATAATAATTTTTTAATGTAAATAGACTAAATTCTCTAATCAAAAGGCATAGGGTGGCTGGATGGATTAAAAAAAAAAAGCAAAAACCATCTATATGTTGCCTACAAGAGATTCACTTCAGATCTAAAAATACACAAAGACCACAAATGATGTTATGAAAAAAGATATTCTATGCAAATAGAAAGAAAAAGAAAACGGGGGTAGCAATACTTATACTAAAAAAATAGACTTTAAAACAAAGACTGCAATAAAAGACAAAAAAGGACAAATAAAAGGACAATAAAAGACAAAAATGGCAAATGGGTCAATCCAACAAGAGGGTATAAAATTGGTAAATATTTATGCACTCAACAGAAAGCACCTAAAATATATAAGGCAAGTATTAACAGATATAAAGGGAGAAATTGACAACAAAACAATAATAGTGAGAGACTTTAACACTTCACTTACATCAATGGGTAGATCACCCCCAGCTAGAAAATCAAAAAGAAAACACTGGCTTTAAATGACACATTAAAACCAAATGGATTTAATAGATATATACAGAACATTTAATCTAAAAACAGGAGAACATATTCTTTTAAGGTGAATGTGGAACATTCTCTAGGATACACCACATGTTAGACCACAAAACAAGTTATCAATAGATTTAAGAAGACTGAAATCATATCAAGCATCTTTTTCTGACCACAACAGTATGAAACTAGAAATTAGTTACAAGAAGAAAAATGCAAAACAAAACAAACACATGGAGACTAAACAACACACTATTAAACAACCAGTGGGTCAGTGAAGAAATAAAAGAGGAAATCAAAAAAATGAAAATGGAAACATAATATTCCAGAATCTATGAGACATAGCAAAAGCTGTTCTAAGAGGGAAATTCATAGCAATACAAGCTTACCTAGAATATCAAGAACATTTTCAAATAAACAATCTACTTTACACCTAAAGGAATTAGTAAAAGTAAAAACAAAGCCCAACATTAATAGAAAGAAAAAAATAAAGATCAGGATGGAAACAAATGAAATAGAGAGACCAAAAAGGAGAAAAAGTCAATGAACCAAGAGCTGGTTCTTTGAAAAGATAAACAAAATTGATAAACCTATAACCAGACTCATCAAGATAAAAAGAGGGAGGTGCAAAATAAATAAAATCAGAAATGAAGGAAGAAAAGTTACAACCATAGAAATACAAAGGACCTTAAGAGATTACTACCAACATTATTTACTGACAAAGTAAAGTAAACCTAGAGGAAATGGCTAAGTTCCTAGAAACACACAATCTTCTAAGATTGAATCTTGAAGAAATAGAAAATCTAAATAGACCAATTACTAGCCAAGGAGATTGAATCGGTAATCAACCACCACCCTTCATCCCCCTGCGGCAAAAGTTCAGGATCAGATGCCTTCACAGATGAATTCTATCAAACATTTAAAAAGTGTTATTACCTATATTTCTCAAATTATTCCAAAAAAATTGAGGAGGAAGGAATGCTTTTAAACTCATTTAATGAGGTCAGCATTACCCAGATACAAAAGCCAGACAAAGATGCTACAAAAAAAGGAAATTACTGGCCAATATCCCTGATGAACATAGATGCAAAAATCCTCAACAAAATATGAGCAAACTGAATTCAACAATATATTAAATGGAGTATAAATCATGATCAAGTGGAATTTATTCCAAGTATGCAAGGATGATTTAACATCTGCAAATCAATCAACATGATACAGCACATTAACACAAAGAAGGGGAGAAAAATCATATAGTTATCTCAGTACATGCAGAAAAAGCATGTGAGAAAATTCAATATCCGGTTATGATAAAAAGTCTCAACAAAGTAACTATAGAGAGAACATACCTCAACATAATAAATGCCATATATGACAAACCCAAAGGTATCATCACAGTGTTTTTTCTAAGACCAGAAACAAAGAAGAATGCCCAATCTTAGCACTATTATTGAACAATGTGTTGGAGTTGCCCCCCACCCCCCCTCACTTAGGCAAGAAAAAGAAAGAAAACGCATCCAAATTGGAAAGGAAGTAGTAAAACTGTCACTATTTGCAAATGGCATGATACTATCTAGAGAAAGTCCTAACAATCACACCAAAAAACTGTTAGAACTAATAAATGACTTCCGTAAAATTGCAGGATACAAAATTCATATTCAGAAATCTGTTGGTTTCTATACACTAATAACAAACTACTGAAAAGATGAATTAAGTAAACAATGCCACTTACAGTTCCATCAAAAAAGAATAAAATACTTAGGACTAAAATTAACTAAGGAGGTGAAAGACCTTTACTCTGAACACTTTAAGACATTGATGAAAGAAACTGAAAATGATACACATATATGGGAAGATTACTCATGGATTGGGAGAATAAATATTGTTAAAATGTCCAGACTTTCCAAAGCAACCTAAAGATCTACAATCTCCTATCAAAATCTCAGTGGCATATTTTTCACAGAACTCAAATTTGTATGAACAAATAATCCTATAATTTGAGTGAAAACACAAAAGATCCCAAGTAGCTAAAGCTATCTTGATAAAGAAGAGCAAAGCTGGCAGCATCACTCTTGCAGATTTCAAACTATACTCCCCAAAACTATAGTAATCAAAACAGTATGGAGCCGGCACAAAAAGAGACCCATAGATCAATGAAACATACTACAGAGCCCAGAAATAAACACACGTATATATTCAATTGATTTACAACAAAGGAGTCAAGAATATACAATAGTAAAAGACATTCTCTTCAATAAATGGTGTTGGGAAAACTGGAAAGCTACGTGCAAAACAATAAAATGGACTGCTTTCTTACAGTATATACAAAAATAAACTCAGAATGGATTAAAGACCTAAATGTGAGACCTAAAACCATGAAATTCCTAGAAGAAAACATTGGCAGTAATTTCTTCGACATTGGTCATAGATTTTGGCTAACATGTTTCTAGATATGACTGCTCAGGCAAGGGAAACAAAAACAAAAATAAACTACTGGGACTACACCAAAATAAAAAGTCTTTGCACAGTGAAAGAAATCATTAACAAAATGAAAAGACAACATACTGAATAGGAGAAGATATACAGAGAACTCATACAACTCAACACGAAAAAAACAAATAATCCGATTAAAAAGTGGACACAGGGCTTAAACAGACATTTTTCCAAAGAACACATACAGATGGCCAATAGACACATGAAAAGATGCTCAACATCACTAATCTTCAGGGAAATGCAAATCAAAGCCACAGTGCAATATCAACTCACACCTGTCAGAATAGCTAGAAGCAAAAAGATAAGAAATAACAAGTATAGGCAAGGATGTGGAGGAAAAGTAACCTTTGTGCACTGTTGGTATGAAAGCAAATTGGTAAAGCCACGATGGAAAACAGTATGGAGGTTCCTAAAAATATTAAAAATAGAACTATCATATGATCCAGTAATTCCACTGCTGGGTATTTACCCAAAGAAAACAAAAACATTAATCTGAAAAGATATATGCCTATATATATCAACTCACCCCTATGTTTATTGCAGCATTATTTACAATAGTCAAGTTATGAAAACAACTCGTGTCCAGTTATGAAAGCAACTCGTGTCCATCAATAGATGAATGGATAAAGAAAATGTAGTATATGTATATATGTAATGGAATATTAATAACAGTAAAAAAATGAGATCTTGCCATTTGCAGCAAAATGGATAGACCTAATGTTAAGTGAAATAAATCCGAGAAAAAAACACTCTTACATACAGAGAACAAACTGGTGGTTTCCAGAGAGGAGGTGAATAGGGGAAGAGATAGATGATAGATAGATTGGTAGGTAGGTAGGTAGGTAGGTAGGTAGATAGGTAGATAGATAGATAGGATTAAGAGACACAAACTTCAAGTTACAAAATAAATAAGTCAC
Source organism: Neofelis nebulosa (assembly GCF_028018385.1). NCBI lineage: Eukaryota > Metazoa > Chordata > Mammalia > Carnivora > Felidae > Neofelis > Neofelis nebulosa. The sequence goes on from NC_080788.1 coordinate 83,267,946, forward strand.
AGAGATGAAAAATGCAGTGTAGGTGTAGGGAATATAGTCAGTTATATTGTAAAAATGGTGTTTAGTGACAGATGATTATTACACTTGTCCAGTGAGCAGTGAGTAATATATAGAATTGTTGAATCCCTATGTTGTATCCCTGAAACTAATATAACACGGCATGGTAATTATATTTCAATAGAAAGTTTTTTTAAAAAACTAAAAATGGATTAAAGATATAAATGTAAGACCTGAATCCATGGAACTCCTAGAAGAAACATAGGTGGTAAGTAAGCTATTTGATGTCAGTCATAGCAATATTTTCTTGCCTCTGTCTCCTCAGGCAAGTACAACAAAATCCATGAAACAAATGTGACTGCACCAAACTAAAAAGTTTTTGCACAGTAAAGGAAATCATCAACAGAACAAAAAGGCAATTTACTGAATGGGGGAAGATATGTCTGATAAGAGGTTAACATGCAAAGTACATATATAAAGTACTCACACAATTCAATATTGAAAAAAATATTAAAAATGGGCAGAAAAACTAAATAGACATTTTCTAAAGAACACATACAGATGGCCAACAGGCACATGAAAAGATGCTCGACATCACTCATCATCAGGGAAATGCCAATCAGAACCATAATGAGATATCACCTCACACATGTCAGAATGACTATTATCAAAAAGTCAAGAAATTAATGTTGGCAAAGACATGGAGAAAAGGGAACCCTTGTGCACCGTTGGTCGGAATTGAAATTAGTACAGCCTCTATGAAAATCAGTATGGAGTTTCCTCAAAAAATTAAAAATAATACCACCACATGATTCAGCAATTTCACTTCTAGTTATTTATTTGAAAACAATGAAAACACTAATTGGAAAAGACATATGTACCTCAACGCTCATCACAGAATTATTTATAATAGCCAGCCAAGATATGGAAGCAACCTAAGTGTCTGTTAATAGATGAATAGATTAAAAAAAAGTGTGTATATATGTAATGGGATATTTCTCAGCCATAAAAAAGAATAAAATCTTGCCATTTGTGATGACACGGATGAACCTAGTAGTTTTATACTATGTGATTTAAATCAGACTGAGAAAGACAAGTAACATATAATTTCACATATTTGTGGAATCTGAAAAGCAAAACAAATAAACGAACAAAACAAAGTAGAAACAGACTCATAGATAAAGAAAACAAACTGGCGGTTGCCAAAGGGGAGGAGGGTGTGAGTAGGGAAATTGGTGAAGACAATTGAGAGATACAGTCTTTCAGTTATGAAATAGATACAACCCGGGAGTGTAATGTACAGCGAGGGGAATCTGTCAACAGTATTCTAAAAACCTTGCACGGTGAGAGAAGGTACCTACGCTTATTGTGGCAATTATTTTATAATGTATATAAATGTCAAATCACTGTTGTACACCTGAAAATAATATAGTATTGTATGTCTTTTATATTTCAATTAAAAAATAAAAATTGAAAAATAAAATAGATCTTTGAACAGTACAATTCCTCCTTTCTCTTACCACTTTCCCAATTTAGTTTCCTCTATCATCTGCAGCATATGAACAAATGTTTTACCAATTTGGAAACACTCAAACTAAATCAAGATATAAACTAATAAGTAAAAGGACAGAAAATTTTCTTCCACTTTTAGAAATCTGAAAATGTGATTTTTTTCAAATATAAAACCTTGTGAAGACACAGGGATCATTCTCAGAAAATGAAACTGGTTTGACATAGTGTTAAGTTATATTTATGGATAATGGCCCAAATAATTTTCTAAGTCATTCCTAGATTTTCATGGAGAATGACCAGGAGTCATTCATCATGACTACAGACACCACTGGCATTGGATGGATGGGTTGGGGAGACAGTAAGAGTGCATAGAACCAACAATGGCTTTTTCCCGACAAACATTAGTCGTGTCCTCATTGGGCAACACTATGTATTATAACCATTGTATAGTGGTCTCACCTTCACATTCATGCTGGGACCAATCTCTGTAAAATATTATCATGCTTGTAATAGAAGTCTGTAACATACTCAGTACAGTTCTGCTTAGCCCTTTTTGAAACCCAAACTGTTAAAATTTATCTTTTCTATCTCTGTTTCCTCACCTAACTCATCATATAAGGTTTCTGAATGGTCCCATCACTACTTTCCTAGTTAGGAGGAGTAGTTGTCAGTAATAAATAAATCATTATTGCTTTTCAAACCGATGTTTTAAACAGAAAAATCTGTATTCTTTTGAAATACCTTTAGTTTAGCAAATGTACCTTTGACTCCTTACTGAATTTAGGATTTTACGTTTTTATTCTTTTTTTCCTTTTGCCTTGGCATTCCAGAGCTCTGGCATTGAAAACAGAACCTTGCATTCAGAAAACCCTTGCACAGTTATTGGCCTTGAAAGTATGCAACACATCTAGCCACATAATTGAAAATAATAAGGCCACGATAAATGGGATGGCCCCAGGGTAAAGCACCCAAGGGATTCAATTGGTGTCACTTTGCATCAATGTCCATGCATCATGGTAATTGAGGTAACATAACCAATTACCACATTTTAATTAGAGTTCTAAGAACTTGAGAAAATTTGCAATGATGAGACAGCTTACTTTTAAAAGGAAAAAGAAAAAGAGGGAAGGAAAGAAGGATGGAAGGTTGGAAGGAAGGAAGTGAAGGAAGGAAGAAAAGGGGGGAACCTATATATTTTGTTACTCAAGCTTATTTCATGCAAGCCAATGTTACATAAAATTGTATTTTGTGAGTCTTCTTTATTTCTAATGATTTTTCTCTCTCTTGATCTTATTTGGTGATGTGCTTTGAAAAACCAAGTATTTTAAAATGCTATTTTGTGAGTAAAGTAATAGCACTCTCACCCAAATATGACTGATGGTTTTAGAAATTTATGACCAAGGAAATTCTCTAGAAAGTGGCCTTGGCTTATGATTTCATTTCCCAACTGTTTCTCACCATTGTAACTTGGAGATTCATTCTAAGTTTCAAGTCAGTGTCTGAACACAGTGACACATTGTTAAATTACATATTTCTCTGGCTCTGGTTGATAAACAAAAATAGACCTAGATTCCTTGCCCCCCCCCTCAAAAAAATTAAAAGCAGAAAAAATTACTGCATTTAGAAAATAATTTTGACTTGTGGCAATTATTTTTATAAGGCTAGAGTTTAAGTGAAAAACCTCCTGTAAAATTTTAGTGCTGCTACATAATCAAGTAATTATGTAATTACTTGTACTTAATTACTTACAAGAGAGATGGTTGTTAAAAAATCTTTATACATGTCAAAAACAGCTTTCTTCTTTAGAGTATTTCTAGCCAAGCTTTAAATACCAAAAAGCTCTTTTAAAAGTAATTTCCAATAAATTTCTTTTTCTTTCATGAATTCCTTACTATTTTTTTTTCAAGTAGATGAAGTGCATTATATACAGTTTTATATGCCCCCCCTCCTGTTTCCACTCAGCCAAGAAAGAAAGAAAGAAAGAAAGAAAGAAAGAAAGAAAGAAAGAAAGAAAGAAAGAAAGAAAGAAAGAAAGAAAGAAAGAAAAGAAAGAAAAGAAAGAAAGGGAGAGAGGAAGGAAGAAAGAAGGAAAGAAAGAAAGAAATGACTTTTTAATGTTTATTTTTTGAGAGAGAGATAGAGAGCAAATAGGGGAGGGGCAGAGAGAGATTGGGAGAGAGAAAATCCCAAGCAGACTCCACACTATCCGTGCAGATCCAGATGCAGGGCTCGAACTCAGGAACTGTGAGATCATGACCTGAACTAAAACCAAGAGTTGGATGCTTAACCATCTAAGCCACCCACGTACCCCAAATTATAGTTGAAGGGGTTAATGTTAAATATAAGATCTGTGTCCTTAATATAAGGATTTTCAGTAGACAGAGTAGGAGAAATTACCTCTCCTTGAATATTGCTGCAGTAGAATGTGGTAACTAAGAGCTTGGGCCAGACTTGGCCCCTTAGCAGCAAAGTGATTATGGCAAATTATTTAACTTTTCTATGCCTCATTTTCTTCATCTGTAAGATAGAGATAACAACAATATCTACCTCAGTTTATGTGAGGTTTAAATGAATTAATAGTTGGGAAGTTCTTTTTTTTTTAATGTTGTTATTACTTACTTTTATAGAGAGCGAGTGGGGGAGGGGCAGAGAGCGAGGGAGACACAGAATCCGAAGTAGGCTCCAGCCCCTGAGCTGTCAGCACAGAGTCCAACTTGGAGCTGGAACCCACAAACTCGAGATCCAGATCTGAGCTGAAGTTGGATGCTTAGCCAACTGAGCCACCGAGGCACCCCAATAGCTGGAAAGTTCTTTGAACAACTGCTACCTCAATGAATGTTAGCAACTATTATTATTTACTACAGGGGCTGAGTCTTATTTACCTTTGTAATTGTCTAGAAATTAATACATTGCCTGGCATACTGAACAATCAACATATTTTTACTTAATAAACACATGAACAAATGGCAGAGAAGTGAGTAGTTAAGGAAATCTTGAATGATAGATTCTATGGTTAATATAACCTCCTCTCATCTTTAGCCTCCTTTCCAGCCAGAATTGGCCAAACCTAAATCAGTTGAATTAATTCCAGACACACCCCTCTCAGCCCTGGTTGATTTGATTTTCTCCATTGTTCTCTTATTTCTACTTTAATTGATGTCTCCTTCCGCATTAGGCTTAAATTGCTTTCCCCCCCCCCCCACCTCAGTTTTCTAAAATAGGAGCTTAGTTTATTAATTTTTAGGTCTTTCTTCTTTCCTAATATATGCATTTAATGCTATAATTTCCCTCTAAGCACTACGTTTGCTGTATCTCATGATCTTGATGAATTGTATTTTAATCTTTAGCTTTAATATTAAAAAAATTCTCTTGACACTTGCTTAACCCAAATGTTGTTTAGAAATACATTGTTTTGGGGTGCCTAGGTGGCTCAGTTGGTAAAGCGTCCAACTTCGCTCAGGTCATGATCTCGGGATCTGTGGGTTCGAGCCCTACATCAGGCTCTGTGCTGATGGCTCAGAGCCTGGAGCCTGCTTCGGATTCTGTGTCTCCCTCTCTCTCTGCCCCTCCCCCACTCATGCTCTGTCTCTCTCTCTCTGCAAAAATAAATAAACTTAAAAAAAAAAGAAAGAATGTTGTTTAATTTCCATAATTTGAGGATTTTTCAGCTGTCTTTCTGTTAATGATTTCTAGTTTAATTCCACTGTGGTCTGAGAGCATACATTCATTGTATGTAAGATCTTTGTTCTTTTAAATTTGTTAAAGTGTGTATTATGGCTCAGAATATGGTCCGCCCTGGTGAATGTTCCATGTGAGTTTGAGAAGAATTTGTATTCTGTTGTTTTTGAATGAAATTTCTATAGATGTTAATTAGAACCAGTTGCTTGACAGTGGTGTTGAAGTCAACTGTATCCTTACTGGTTTTCTGCCTGATTGATACATTAATTACTGAAAAAAATAGAACTAAAATTGAAATTTACTATAACAAAGAATTTTCTACTTTTCCATGCATTTCTCAGTTTTTGCCTTACATAGTTTGATGTCTTTTTGTTAGAAGTCTAGGATTGGGAATTCTTCTTGGATCCTTGGATTCTTCTGATCCCTTTATTATTATGTAATGCTCTTTATCTCTGATAACTTTTCTTGTTTTTGAGTCTGCTTTGTCTGAAATTTATATAACTACTCCAGCTTACTTTTGATTGGTATTAGCGTAGTATATCTTTTTCTACTCTTTTAACCTTTCTGAGTTTTTGTATTTGAAGTGGGGTTCTGTAGACAACATGTAGTTGGATCTTATTCTTTTATCTACTCTGAAAATCTTTTATTTTATTTTTTATTTTTTTTTCAATATATGAAGTTTATTGTCAAATTGGTTTCCATACAACACCCAGTGCTCATCCCAAAGGGTGCCCTCCTCAATACCCATCACACACCCTCCCCTCCCTCCCACCCCCATCAACCCTCAGTTTGTTCTCAGTTTTTAAGAGTCTCTTATGCTTTGGCTCTCTTCCACTCTAGCCTCTTTTTTTTTTTTCCTTCCCCTCCCCGATGGGTTTCTGTTAAGTTTCTCAGGATCCACATAAGAGTGAAACCATATGGTATCTGTCTTTCTGTGTATGGCTTATTTCACTTAGCATCACACTCTCCAGTTCCATCCATGTTGCTACAAAGGGCCATATTTCATTCTTTCTCATTGCCACGTAGTACTCCATTGTGTATATAAACCACAATTTCTTTATCCATTCATCAGTTGATGGACATTTAGGCTCTTTCCACAATTTGGCTATTGTTCAGAGTGCTGCTATAAACATTGGGGTGCAAGTGCCCCTATGCATCAGTACTCCTGTATCCCTTGGATAAATTCCTAGCAGTGCTATTGCTGGGTCATAGGGTAGGTCTATTTTTACTTTTTTGAGGAACCTCCACACTCTTTTCCAGAGTGGCTGCACCAATTTGCATTCCCGCCAACAGTGCAAGAGGGTTCCCATTTCTCTACATCCTCTCCAGCATCTATAGTCTCCTGATTTGTTCATTTTGGCCACTCTGACTGGCATGAGGTGATATCTGAGTGTGGTTTTGATTTGTATTTCCCTGATGAGGAGCGACGTTGAGCATCTTTTCATGTGCCTGTTGGCCATCTGGATGTCTTCTTTAGAGAAGTGTCTATTCATGTTTTCTGCCCATTTCTTCACTGGGTTATTTGCTTTTTGGGTGTGGAGTTTGGTGAGCTCTTTATAGACTGAAAATCTCTTTTAATTGCAGTACTTAGACTATTCACACTTAAAGTGATTATTAATAGAGTTGGATTAATATCTGTAATTAATATCTGTAACTGTTTTCTGTTCATTGAGTTTGTTCTTTGTTTCTTTTCCTCATTTTCCTGCTTTATAAAATTTAAAAATTTTTTAACATTTATTTATTTTTGAGAGACAGAGCATGAGTGGGAGAGGGGCAGAGAGAGAGGGAGACACAGAATCCACAGCAGGCTCCAGGCTCTGAGCTGTCAGCACAAATCCTGACGTGGAGCTCAAACTCATGAACTGTGAGATCATGACCTGAGCCAAAGTCAGACGCTTAACTGACTCAGCCACCCAGGCACCGCTGCTTTTTAAAATTTTAATGGAACATTTTACCTTTCATTTTGTCTTCTCTTTTAGCATATCAGAACATTTTAGTGGTTGTCCTAGATCTATCAATATATACATTTAACTAATCCAAGCCTGCCTTCAAATAACACTCTTTTCACATATGTAGTACAGATGACTTATAACATAGTATTCTCTATTCCTTCCTCCTATTCCTTATGATATCACTGTCATTCGTTTCCTAAAACATTGTTACTATTACTACTTTAAGTAAACAGTATCTTTTAGCTCAGTTAAGAATAGGAGAAATGATTTTATTTTACCTTCATTTATTCCTTCTGTATTGTTTTTTCCTTTACAGAGATTCCAAGTTTCTGATCTATGTAATTTAACTTATTCCTGAAGAACTTCTTTTAACATTTCTTGCAGGGAAAATCTGATGACAATGAATCTCCTCAGTTTTTGTTTGTCTGGGAAAGTCTTTATTTCTCCTTCACTTTTTAACAAATGATTATTTATTTTGAGAGAGAGAGAGAGAGTTTGCACACACATGAGCAGAAGAGCAGATACAGAGGGAGAGAGAGAATCCCAAGCAGGTTCTACACTGTCAGCACAGAGCCTGATGCAGGCTCAATCCCATGAACCATGAGATCATGACCTGAGCTGTACCTCACGAACCGTGTGATCATGACCTGAGCTGAAATTGGACCCTCAACTGACTGAGCCACCCAGGTGCCCCTCTTGTGATAATTTAAACATTTCATTCCAATCTCTTCTTGCTTGCATGGTTTCTGATGAGAAGTTAATTGTATTTCTTGTCATTGTTTTTCCATAGGTGAGGCTTTTTTCCCTCTGACTTCTTTCAATTTTCTCTTTATGTTTGGTTTTCTATGGTTGAGAATATGATAGACCAGTTTGGTGTTTATCCTGATTCCTGGCTCTGGGTTTGGTGTGTGCCACTAATTTTGGAATATTCTGTCATTCCACGTCAAATATTTCTTGTCCTCCATTCTCTCTGTTCTTTCTGGTACTCCAATTACACATCTATTGTATCCTTTGAAATTATCCCAAAGTTCTTGGATGTTTCATTCTTTTTTTAATCACTTTTTTTTTCTCTTTGCATTTAGGTTTGGAATTCTTTATTGATTTATCTTCAAGTTTATCAGTTATTTCCTTGGCCATAACCAGGCTAATGATAAGTCTATCAAAGGCATTCATCATTCATTCTACTGTTTTTTTTCCCTAATGTTTTCTATTGATTCATTCCTAGAGTTTCTATCTCCCTACTTACACTGCCCTCTATTCTTATATGTTGTCTACTTTTTTCATTATAGCCCTTAATATATTCATCATAGTTATTTAAAATTTCTGACTGCTAATCTCCAAATCTGTGTCATATCTGGGTCTGATTCTGATGCTTGCTTTGTCTCTTTAGACTGTTTTTTTTCCCTTTCCTTTTAGCATGCTTTATAATTTTTTTGTTGAAAGCTGGACATGGTGTGTCAGGTAATAAGAATTGAGGTAAATAGGGCATTAATGTAGGGTTTGATGTTAATCTGGCTAGGAGTTGACCTGAATTTCATGTTTGCCATAGCTGTAATTCTTTTATGCCACACTTCAAACTTCTTTAGTGTCCTGTTTTTGTTTTCTCTATTGCCTTTGAGGTTTCCTAAGGATTTTTCAGATATTTTTCCACTCTTTTAGCTCTAATCCACTGTTACTTCACTGGCACCCTATGTGGTGTAGGTAATAAGTGAGGGAGGAGAAGTGTTCTATAATTTTAAGATTAACTCTCAGTTCAGTGGCTTACGCCCTGGGGCGACATCCTTCATAAATGTTTCTTAGCTTCTCCACCCCTTAGGAAAGACAGGAAAGCTAAAGGGAGTTCCAGCCAGTTTATGGCTCTAGTAGCTTCTGCTTTAGGTGAGTAGATCTTATCTATGATTATCTGGACTTGCCTAAATCTATAGATTTAAGGATGACAGTTTTCCTGGCAACCTTAGACCTTGGAAGGGTCCAAGAGAAGTCATTGGATTTCAGTTTGTTTAGCTTTTCCTTCTTTTGAAGGTGGGAGTGACAACATCCAAAGCTCTTTACCTGCCAGAGCTAAAATTAGCTAGTTGAAATGTTCTAACCCAAACTAGCTAAAATTAGCTAGTTGAAATGTTCTAGCCCAAACTAGGACTCCAGAGTTTCATACTAGGTGCAGGAGAAGGGCATACAAGATCCAAGGCTGCAGGATGTAAGTTCAGGAGAAATCTAAGATGCAGGATCAGGATCAAGCCAAGCTAAGAATCCAAATCTTGGCAAACATCGATCCAAGAGGTCCCAAACAGGAGGTTGAAATCTGTATTGAAGCAAATGGACTATATGCACAGTAAGCTCAAGGGCAATGAGAGTGATTCCCAAAGGAGTGCAGACGTTTTTAAGAGAGAATCTGTAGAAATGCAACTGTTAATGGTGCAAGTGGTTTGGGGCTGGATGTATGTAAGGGTTCCATTTCCCTTAGTAACTTTTAAGTGGAGTTGGTGAAAATTCACACTCTCCTTTTTCTGTTTTCACCCTTTTAACTCTAATCCACTATTGGCACAGCCTAATGGCTAGTGTCTACTCTTTGTCAGTGTGTTTATTTCCAACTAGCCTCTTCAGTTTAGTCTGCTCAGCATACCACTATGTGGCTTTAATGACAGACATGCTGTTGTAATGATGTTATCTCCCTGAACAAGTACATGTTATAGCTCCATTTTGCTTAGAAATTAGAGTTCATAACCTTCCAAGCCACCATACGCTGGCCGTGCTCTTGACTACTGTCAACCTAAAGAAGGAGGTGAACTGAGGCAAGCTTGAATTACCAGAAATTGAGTTTATTCAGGAATAGTGGAGGAATTGCAATTCAGGAAATGCATGATGTAGCAAGCTACAGGTAAGTCCCCTTGAGGGTTTGGGACGAGCTGTCTTTATCTGCAAAGAGTGCAAATGTTGGGAAATCCAGCCAGAGTCCAAGAAGTAAGTTCATTGGCTTGAGGATGGGGAGAGATTCATTGGTCAGGAGAGAAGTTTCAATTTTCTGTAAATCAGGAACTTAAGAGAAATCAGTTTCTCAGTTCTTAAGTCCTGTTCTTCTGAGGGAGCATGTGTGAGATTCTCCATTCTGTATACTCCAGTTTCATTTTATATTAAAATTCTTTCACACTACATAAACTGTTTACCCTAATAATTGTCCATCCAGTTAGTTCTAAATACTCAAAAATTTGGCAAAGGGTATGATCAAATAATAAATAAATACAATTTAATAAATACAAATGGTTACTAAACCCATGAATAAATAAATATCCAATCTAATGACAAATTCCAGTGTTAGAGAGGTTAAAATGAGTTGCAAACTGGTGTAATTATTTATTTAGCTATTTATTAATATCCTAAAAAGTGTGACACCCTTTGGTCTAGTATTTATTCTTCTCAAATTTACTCTCAGAAAATAATCTGAGCTATTTATATGAATAGGTCTATCATACTTTAAAAAAAAAATCAAACAATTGGAAACAATAGGGATTTGTAATAATATGTATTTAAGTAAAGTGTAAGTTGATGGAATATTTAAGCCCATTAAAAATCATGTTTTTCAGGTCCTGTTAGTTGTAATTTCTAAATAGCTCTGAAGTCCATCCAGTTTTCCCTAACGGTACACCACATTAGTCCAAGCTAGTGGCACCACTCATAAGATGTTTAGGATATTACCTGGCACAGAAAAAGTGCTCAGCAAATGTTAGTTATTATTTTTACCTGTACCAATGCAGTAGTCTCTATGGTTGCCTGCCTTGTATCAACTTTTGCCCCCTTTCCTGTCCGATATCTTACCTTACAGCCTATGTAATCTTTTAAAAATACTCATCTGATCATTCCACTTTGTCTGCTTCTCCAGACTTATTTCCAGTCTCTGCATTTCCTCTCTCTGCAGGCCAGACCCACTGCCTGCTGTCAGGCCCCCAAATGTAGCATGTTCCCTCCTGCCTAAGAGCCTTGTTCCTTCTGCCTTCACCACACACCATGCTGTGAGTTCCCTCCCAGAAAATTCTTATTATCCTGCAGAAATCAGTCGAAGAGCCACTTCCTCTGGCAAGCTTTCTTGACCTCCTAGAGTAGATCAAGTCTTCCTCTTATATCTTATCACAGATTATAATCTTACCTACTAGTAAATCTTACTCACTAAAACCTGTCTTTTTTATTCAGTAAAGGACATTCAATAAATATGTGCAGAATAAATTTACTGAATATATATTTATTGAATGAATGACATTTTCTAAAAAGTTCATATCAACTTTCTTTAGTCTACCTATTTATTTTTTTTCCTATATCAAACTGCCATAATTTCAGTCTTCATCGACCCATTTCTCCATGTTCTCGTATATTCATGGTTTTCCCAACCAAAGAAACCTCTAATTATATTTATGTCAAATATAGCTTCCCACCCATGTACCTTAAATTAGTTAGAGGTGAGCTAAGATATTGAAACCGTTATTCCTCCTGGCGTGTGGAAGGAGGGGGGAAATGCTGGATAGGGCATGGGAGGAGTCCAGGTCATCTGCCTTCTGTAGTAACCTCTTCCTTCCTTCCTGGTAAGCAAATATATATTAGCATTTTCTATATGTCATGACTGGAAAAAGATTGGGAAGCACTGGTCTAGAAATAATAGGTATTAAGCCTCAATACCAACCCGCTGATCTTGAAGCAACAGTCACATTTAAATTTTGATTGAAGAGAAAACATTTAATTGAAAATGCCACTGGGGTTAAGGAATTTTCTTAACCCCCTAGAAGATGATCAGATTTACTCTAGTCTTCTATTTTATTCAGGTCTAATATTTTAGGTCTGTTGTTTCACTTGAATTGTGTTTACGATTTTTTAACATATAAATGGCTAAGTTTACTGAACATCACAGAAAAGATTTTATGTTTTGTCATCCAGGTGGTTAAAATTGATACCAGTACTGAAAAAGCTAACTTTTGCATAGAAGAGTATAGTAGTGCAGTATAGTAAAGGCAGATCCATAGGCCCTAAGTCTGAAAAACTAAAGCTATCTTAACCTAGGTTAAATATTCTTTCCATTGCCATAATACCATCAGTATATCACTGCTGATTATGCAAGAATTGGATTCTGAATATTTGCAAGGATGGTTTCTCATCTGATTCCACTGGGTCATGGAATTGGAAGGGACTGAACCCATAGACAGATAATCAAGAGTACCTTGAGTACTTACTATATGCTCAGCATTGCCCTGAGATTTATCTACACAGAAGTAGTACAGGACATGATCTTCACTCTGAAGAAATTTGCAAGCTGTATTGATGGTAAGGTAATATTGATATAAATGAGATAATAATTATTCCAATCTGTGTTTGGGTTGAAAATGACAGCACCAATTACAAAACTAAATATAAAGCTGCAAGATACTTGAGAGGTGAGTCTGTGCTCAATTCATCTGTGCTCAGTGATTGGGTGGTAGGTCATAGTAAGTATTCAGTGAATGTTTGTTGAATGAATAAACAAATGTAAATACTAAGTTACATGATTCTATAACTGGTGTATGAATCAAATGAGAAACCACTGAGGGCAGAGTATCCAGATAAATTTTTATAGGAGAGTTTAAGACTGAATTTTGAGAGACTTGGTGAGGGCAATAGAAACCATATTCATTCATTCATTCATTCATTCATTCATTCAGAAAATATTTATTGAATACCTGTTATGAACAGGTATTCAAACTCAATACCATAAGTGAGTGAGGGATATTCATGAGGCAGTTACTGTGGTGAAGATGAAATTTGGAAGCATTAAATTAAATTTCAGTCATTAAAAAAATTTTTTTTAATGTTTATTTTTGAGAGAGAGAGAGAGAGAGAGAGCATGAGCGAGGGAGGGATAGAGAGAGATGGAGACACAGAACCCAAGCAGGCTCCAGGCTCTCAGCTGTCAGCACAGAGCCCAACTCAGGGCTTGAATCCATGAGCCATATCATGACCTGAGCTGAAGTTGGACGCTCAACAGACTGAGCCACCCAGGAGCCCCAAATTTTAGTCATTTTTATATGACCAGATTATGGAATGCCTTAAAAGTCAGTCAGAATAATTTAAAAGAGAAAATAGCAACTGAAAGTTGTTGTTTGTATTTGTTTTGTTTTTAATGACAGGGGTAGTACCATGAAAGGATTTATTTTAGGAAGCTTGGTTTGAAAGTGGTGAGTAGGATTATCCTGAACACATTATTCTCCCTTCTGTTTTTAAAAAAGTCTAGGAATAGATTTTTTACAAACTTTCATGGGAGTCTATGAGAATGTTTAGTTGCCCTTTTATTTATTATTATTATTATTTTAATGTTTATTTATTTTTGAGAGACAGAGAGGCAGACTGCAAGCAGGGGAGGGGCAGAGAGAGAGAGGGAGACATAGAATGGGAAGCAAGCTCCAGGCTCTGGGCTGACAGCTCAGCACGGGGCTCAAACCCACGAACTGTTAAATCATGACCTGAGCCCAAGTTGGATGCTTAACTGACTGAGCCACCCAGGTTCCCTGCCCTTTTATTTTGTTTTGTTTTGTTTTGATTTATTTTGTTTTATTTTATTTTATTTTATTTTATTTTATTTTATTTTATTTCATTTCATTTCATTTTATTTTACATTTGTTTTTGAGAGAAAGAGACAGAGTACTCATGGAGGAGGGGTAAAGAGAGGAGGAGACAGAATCTGAAGCAGGCTGCAGGCTCTGGGCTGTCAGCACAGAGCCTGATAAGGTGCTTGAACTCATGAACTGCGAGATCATGACCTGAGCCAAAGTCAGTTGCCTAACTGACTAAGTCACCCAGGTTCCCCTTTTGTTGCCCTTTTAATAACAAATCCTTTTGATGTGTCTTACCTTCTTTTTCTTGCTATATTGTAATTCTATTTCTTAAGCTTGGAGCTTTGGAAACAGAGAACTGTTTTTCTGGTTTTGTTTTTTAAATGCTTATTTATTTATTTTGCAAGAGAGAGTAGGTGAGGGGCAGAGAGAAAGTGAGAGAGAGAATCCCAAGCAGGCTGAACACTGCCTCACGCAGGGCTGGAACTCACAAACCCTGAGATCATGACCTGAGCTGAAATCAAGAGTTGGACGCTTAGCCAACTGAGCCACCCGGGCACCCTGGAAATAGAGAACTTTTTCATTGTCCTAGTCATATAAACCTTCCGAAAGCTATGAAAAATAAGTCTTTCGCACCAGGTAAAATAGCTCCAACTCCCTTGACCTTTCTTAATGGTTTGTTACTTCAATGTTAAAGAACATTCCTTGACTATTAAACTTTAATGATATCTAACTAACTAGATTCTGCCACATGGCTCTGATTTCTCCCCTTGTTTTTACATTTATGCAAAAGTATAATGGCAATTACTTCTAAATATTAAAGTACTGGAAGCTCCTAAGATAATCCCATATCAAGGGCAGTTTGTGCATAAAAAAGTCAACTTTGTCCAGTGTGGGGTAAAGATTTTTTAATTTGGTGGAGGCTAAAAATATCTAGCATTCTCTTTATTCCTCACCTCGTCACTATCATCATTTGTTAGGTGTTACTGTCTTAGCTCTTCATATAGCTCTTGTCATCCCCAAGGACTGAAAAAAGAGTTATGGCAGTAAATATCTAGAGAGTTGTCCCTTCCTCTCTAGGACACCTATCCATCTAGCTATGAACAAGTAGGGCCATTCATTTGTAGCAATCAAGGAATCAGCATGTGCAGAAATGAAGAGAGAAGATAAGTTAGCTGAGGGGTCTGGGCAAATCCTGTCTACTATATGCTGTTTGCTGCTGGAGCTTTAATGGGCCCAAATGGTCTACTGTACCTCCCAACCCAAGGATCCCATTCATGGAACTTAAAATCTCATTAAAGAGCAATGTGCTTGGCCAAAATTATCAAAGGCAGCAAAAGAACTAGGTGGGAGGGGGGGGCCCTGAGTGGCTCAGTAGGTTGAGCATCCGACTCTTGATTTCAGCTCAGGTCATGATCTCACAGTTGTGAGATAGAGCCCTGCATCAGGCTCCTCTCTGTTCATGGAGCCTGCTTAAGATTCTCTCCCTCCCTGTCTCTCTCTCTCTCTCTCTCTCTCTCTCTCCCTCCCTCCCTCTGCTTCTTCCTCTCTCTCTCTCTGTCTGTAAAAAAAATTAAAAAAAAAAAGACTAGATAGGAATTCAGGTGTGTGTATATTATAGGTTGTTCCTGTAAGATTGCTAACCCATTTCATTCAAATTGATGTACATTAAAATTGGTTTAGCTCCCAAAACGAAAGCATGGAATATTAGGGGATCCAAAATAATCCATGCCTTTTTGCTCTTTTTCTTGTTTTATAGTCTGAAAGAACCACTTCAAATGAGGAAGGGAGTCCAATTTTCAAAAAGCAATTCCTCCATTTTTTTCTCTCTTGAGTGGCACTCACACAGTAGCGGTGGTAAAATAAACAACGATGTGTTGGATTTTGTTTCTCTTTATCTATATGACATTTGTGTCATCACCGTAGCTCTAATCCATATTCAGGTCTTCATGTTTGGTGTGCAGGAATATGTAAATGATCTTGCCAGCTGCATGGAGCAGTGTTTGTTTATTCTATTTCTTTTGGCACTTCACAGAACTGAATTTCTGCCAAAATGGGGCTGCTTCAGGGAGCACTAATGCTCCAGGAGGAAGTTTTGAAAGGAAACGCACATCATAAGTCTTCACTCTGTGAAGCAGCAAAATCAAAACAAACTTTCTGTTTACTAAAATATCGGTATTATGAATGTAAAATAATGTGTTTGTTAAAATATAATGAGCACGCTGCCCATCTCCGGGATGCTCGGTGTACGTGGGTTTTTGGAAATGAGGACACAATGCTGAGAAAGCTGGTGCATTTTTATTCTTGGAAAGAAAGTAGGTGAAATGAAACAGACAGAGACAACATCTAGAAGTTTAAAGGGAAAAGAAATATTTCAACATGCATATTAATCTCAGGAAACACATGGCATTTACATGCATTCAAATGTGGACAGCTGTGGCGTTTAAGTGTTAAAAAATTTCATTAATGATGCATAGAGCTATCTACTTCTGTTGGCAGGCCTTTCAGTCTTCAATCTGACACTTCCTTTTTTATCCAGCAAGCTAATTTCCCCTCTTTTGTGAGTAGTAACTGTTTTCACACTACTGCTTACCCAGCAAGCCTCCTTATTGTTTTGTGGTTAATTATCTTCTCCAGCTTCACCTTCCCCTGCGAAGGGAGCAGGACTGTTCCTCCCCAGCACTAATGAAAGCTGGGTTTTATGGGTACAGCGTGTAAATAAATGCAAGGTCTGATCAGGCGACATAATAAATGAGTTCCTAAAGTTTATAGAGTCACAGCTCATCTAGTGATTTTACTAAATAACGAGAGAAAATGATTAATTTGGTGGGAGGAGAGACTTTGAATCTGGAGAAAAAAATAATGCCGTGTTACCTTAGTATGGAACCTAACTGCAGATAAACATAAGGGATCTCTATTTATCCAAGCGTTCCCCATGCTTCTTAATAGCAGCAATGATGTTTGCCAGGAGAAATGTCTTGTATAGAGTAGACCTTTGAAGAATATCGTTGATTTGTTAGGAGGTGGAGGTCACCTGCATTATATTTCCCTGATTACTTGTTATTTATTAAGGGGGGAAAAAAGGCAGTGGAGGTTTATGTAGTCAACGTATGCTATGCTGTGCACCGACTAAACACAAAGTAGAGATAAGTCACAGATGCTACCGTTGTCCAGTGTCTGGAGTAATAGATTCAGCAGATCTTGCCCAGGTGATTAGCTCCCCTGGCTGGTCAGTGTCCTGCCTCCCTGGACTATAAAACTCAGCATATTCTCTAAACTCCCAGTGTAATGACCCATATCTGAAGGTTTGGGGGCTTATAGTTATTTTTGGTTATTTCTTGCATTGTAAAAGGATTTTAAGGGATTAAGGTGACCCTAAACCCCTAATACTGCTTTTTAGAAAAAAAAAAATTACAAAATGAATTCACATTTTGAGATCATTTTTCCTCTAGAATGAAATTTACATGTCTTTGATTTGGGTACCTTTGATTTGGGTTACAGTTTGAATTAATGTCCTGACATTCAAAACTCTCAAGTGCCTCCTCCGTGAGATACCAGGACCAGAGCTTCTATGGCAATCAAGACGGAGTTTTTAAATCTAATCGGAATCTTAAGATCCTTAGTATTTTTCTCATGAGATCACAAAAAGAAAACCCCTGAGGGATTGTACATTTTTAACATGTCTAAGGATTTAGGAATCAGAAGTATATAGTATAAAGTCTCTTGGAAACTTACTTCAAAGATGTTTATTACCTTATAGGAAAATTCATTCTGAAATTTCAAGCAACTTTTCTAGCATCAAGTGTAACTTGTATATACTCTCTCATCCCTTTCACGGAGGTAATAGTGACAGTGCAAGGAAGGTGTTCTAGCAATTCTGAGAATGTTTCATTCTCCCTAAGTCTAAAAGCAGTTACCTTTAAAGGAGCTATTAATAATATAAATAAAATCAAATAAAATCAGGTATAGAAACAATGGTTAAGCTATTGTAAGAAAATGAATCATAGATGACCTACTTGCACCTGTACCATTTTTGATAATTCTTAATTTTTTTTAATCAAAATTGGCCAACATTTTAGTCTTACTTTTTTCTCTGAACAGTAAGTTGTAGTCAGTCTTAGAAATAAAAAATCAAGGGGCGCTTGGGGGGCTCAGTCGGTTGGGCGTCCGACTTTAACTCAGGTCATGATCTCACAGCTCATGAGTTTGAGCCCCGCGTTCAACTCTGTGCTGACAGCTCAGAGCCTGGAGCCTTCTTCAATTTCTGTGTCTCCCTCTCTGTATGCCCCTCCCCTGCCCATGCTCAGTGTCTCTCTGTCTCTCAAAAATAAATAAAACATTAAAAAATTTTTTTTAGAATTAAAAAACCAAACCAAACAAAACCCCCATGCTCTATTTGTCTGAGAGGAACAAATGGTTAATAATACCACATCGCACTTAATATGTATCTTGTTGAGAATGAAGAGACACAAAATTCTCTTTGCTAATATGGACTTTGTAAAAGGCATAGGTCCTGAACAGGGTAAACACTGTTATCTGATGTTCGGCTTTTCAGGCAGACCTTAGCATGTTGACAAGGCTCTCCTTACACATTAGGCTACCTTGGGAACATGCCACAAATCTTCTGTGCTTGCAATTCAGTCAGAAAGTTGTAAACCCCAGCCTATGTCACAGAAAAGCCACAGAAAAACTGCACTTGTTTACAGGACTCTTCACCTCCTCTTTACTACAAACATGCTTTGTAGTTTTAAAAATTAGAAGTTTTTATTAATGGGAGATCCTTATCATAAAGGAGGAACAAGAGTATACTTTTCATTAAAGCAAAGGTGAGGCAAAACTATATCCACAGGTACAAAACTCAAATGTTATGTCAATTCTGAGAGTTAAAAGGCAAACACTGGGGTGCCTGGGAGGCTCACTGGGTTGAGTATCCAACTCTTGGTTTCTGCTCAGGTCCTGATACCAGGGCCATGGGATTGAACCTCACATAGGGGTCTATGCTGAGTGTGGAGTCTGCTTGGGATTCTCTCTCTCTCTCTCTCTCTCTCTCTCTCTCTCTCTCTCTCTCTTTCAGTCTCTCTTTACTTCTCCACCACTCATGCTCTCTCTCTCTAAAATTAAAAAAAAAAAATGGCAAACACCAAGCCACTTAAATAATGCCAGAAAAATGAGGCCACATGTTATATCATTAGGGGAAAAAAAATTTGTTTACTAGACTTGTCATGTGGTTCTGTCATTGTCATCCAAGAAGGTTTACCATGTGCTAGAATGTAGAAAATACCACCATTTTATTGTGGTTGGGTTTTTAAAACTTTATTGAAGTTCTGTTTCTTCCCTACTTCCTTTTATTTGTTTTGGTTCTATATAATGCTGAAGAGGTCAGATAAGGAAATTCTTTTATTTAAAAATCTCTTCCTAAGTTCTTTTTTTTTAAATTCATTTTTAAGCAATTCTGAATTCAGTTACTTTCTTGAAACTCTGGGGAAAATTTTTCAGAGAAATAAAATAATGACTAAGAAGAGAAAAATAATTTTCCTATTCAGTCTGTTCTGAATATAATAAAAATTACAATGTATTTGTATATAAAGCAACAGTCAAGATAAAATAATTTATTTGCCAGTAGAAGTAGATTATTTTTCTAGTAACTTCTAGTAAAAAAATCATAGTTGGGTGGGAAGGTATCTTTTTTCTACAGTGGATTCCTAACAAATATGAGTAATGATTTATACAATAATTAGCTTAAGAAAAACAAAGCTTGAGGGGAGCCTGGGTGGCTCAGTCAGTTAAGCCTCCGACTTCAGTTCAGGTCATAATCTCACGGTTCATGAGTTCGAGCCCCACATTGGGCTCTGTGCTGACAGCTCAGACCCTGGAGCCTGCCTCTGATTCTGTGTCTCCCTCTCTCTCTGCCCCTCCCCTGCTCACGCTCTGTCTCTCTTTCTCTCAAAAATAAATAAACATTAAAAAATTAAGAAAAAAGAAAAAGAAAAATATAGCTTGAAGCAAGGCATTTGTCACCTAGCTTTAATACTGCCAACACTGAGGCTACTGCACATAAGAGTTATTTAGTAATTATGACAACACCTAAATTTCTTTAATTTGGGGTGCCTGGGTGGCTCAGTCGGTTGAGCATCCGACTTCAGCTCAGGTTGTGATCTCACGGTCCATGAGTTTGAGCCCCACATTGGGCTCTGTGCTGACAGCTCAGAGCCTGCAGCCTGCTTCGGATTCTGTGTCTCCTTCTCTCTCTGCACCTCCCCTACTCACACTCTGTCTGCCTCTCTCTCAAAAATAAATAAACATTAAAAATTTTTTTTAAATAAATAAATCTCTTTATTGGCACAAACATACTGCTTCTTTTTTTAAAAGTTTATTTATTTATTTATTTTGAAAGAGAAAGAGCACAAGTGGGAAAGGGGCAGAGAAAGAAGGAGAGAGACAATCTCAAGCAGGCTCAATGCTGTCAGCACAGAGCCCAACGCAGAACTCTAACTCAGGAACAGTGAGATAATGACCTGAGCCCAAACCAAGAGTCAGATGCTTAACTGAATGAGCCACCCAGGTGCTCCAGACATACTGCTTCTTAATCTAAACAGCAGTCCTGTGGAGCAGGCCCTCCAGAGAAACAAGTTGTAGAAAG
Organism: Neofelis nebulosa; assembly: GCF_028018385.1. Taxonomy (NCBI): domain Eukaryota; kingdom Metazoa; phylum Chordata; class Mammalia; order Carnivora; family Felidae; genus Neofelis; species Neofelis nebulosa. The sequence continues at coordinate 83,288,291 of NC_080788.1, forward strand.
GGAAGAAAGAAGTGCTTATACTTTGTGTATCCATCTTTCCTCTATAGAATTCCTTCCTAAAGCCTCATGATCACCTTGCTTATTAAACCTTATACATTCCTTGGCTACCATGGTTTCTTCACTTCTGTTTTCCTTCCAAGACTGATCCTGGAGGGCAAGAAAGGTGGTGAATAGCACCTGTGAGGACAGGGCTCCCAATTTCAACAGCAATATTACTGTGGAACCAGGATTCCTCTGGCTAGTCTCTTGCTCATTTCCTCACCCACCAGCCTCTAGGACCTGACCTCTCTCAGTTTACAAATAACTTTCTTCTTGCTAATTCAGTGACTTTCCCTCACCTCCCATTCTTACCTTTTCTGCTCTTATAACACTCTTACCCACCCACTACTTTAAACGTCCCCTTCTCACAGCTCCCAGAATATTATACCAGTCCTACTTGGATTTCCCTGCTGTTTGTTTCCTTTGCTGGTTGCTCTTCCCTCCTATGAAAGTACCCATAAAGCTCTATCCCATCTGCCTTCGCTGCTTATTGTTCCCTCTTCTTGCAATGTCCCCCTCCCCCAATACTTTCTCTGAATTCTTTTCTCAACACAGCCTATATACCCTTCAAAATAATAGACAACAGCAATGTGGCAGCAGAGACTATAGGGTGAAAAGAGGCAAGACAGGACTGTGAGACACACTGTCATCTAAAAGGCAGCTGAAGTGGATTTTATAAGAAGGCTTAGCATCAAAGTAATCAAAAGAGGAGAAAATTTCAAGAAAAAAATGGAGTCAACTACTATAGAGGAATCAAGTAAAATAAGGTCGAAGGAGATTGGACTATCCCAGCAAATAAGGGCTCTGTTAATCCTACTCCTCTCTCCTCAAAAGAGACTGCTGCATCAAAATGAGTGAAGTTGAGCTGAGAGAAGTACTATACACAGGATGTTCTTTTCTTCAGCATTTCTGAAAATGATGAGCATGTGTGCAGACCAAACAAAGAAGCCTGTGACATAAAATTACTTTATTGATAATATATGCACAGAGATATAAATGAATTCAGAAATATTATCTGTTTTAATATTTTTATAAGCAAGTTTCTCAATAGAGTGATGAAGTCCTGTGTTTTTTGAAACCCAACAGGACTAAAGACTCCTATTCACTTTGTTTGTGTGTTTGTTTGTTTCAACTGAGGTGAAATTAACATAACAAAATTAATCATTTTAAAGTGAGTAATTCACTGGCATTTACATGTGGTGTCACCATCACTTCTGTCTAGTTTCAAAATATTTCATTAAGCAATTCCTTCCCTTTTCCCTTTCCCCAAGCTCCTGGTGACCCCCTATTTTTATTGTCTCTATGGATTTACCTAGTCTGGAATTTCATATCAATGAAACCATGCAGTATATGGCTTTTTCTATATGGCTTCCACTGAGCATGATGTTTTTGAGGATACTAGCTTTTTTTTTTTATTATTAAGCTTATTTATTTATTTTGAGAGAGAGAGAAAGAACCAGCGGGGGAGGGGAAGAGGGAGGGGGACTGAGGATCCGAAGCAGGCTCTGTGCTGACAGCAGAGAGCCCAATGTGGGGCTCAAATTCACAAACTGTGAGATGATGACTTGAGTGCAAGTCAGTCTTCCGAGTGAGCCTCCAGGTGCCCAGAGGATACTAGCTTTTTAAACTAGGAGGTAGCAGCTAGAAAGTCACAAATTCTCCAGGTGTTTCACTGTGGCAGAATTTAACCTTGGGACCTTTCCCCAGATCTCTACAATAGTTTGTGAGACCACAGCCCAGTCTTTCCTCATTCAGTTCACTCATTTTTTGAGAACCTGCTTTCTCCCAGGCACTGTTGTAGGTTCTGTGGCTCTAGTGGAGACAAGACAGAGCCCCTGCCCTCATGGGGTTTATATCTGGGAGGAAAACCCCTGATTCCTAATATTGGATCTCTTTTGTCTCTGGTCCCTGTTGAGAACTAAGACAATTTTTGCTATTGTAAAACGTACTTTAAAACAACATCTAATGGATTTTTCATTTTCTACTATTTCAGAAATGTCTGTATAGTCAAGACTAGGAAATATGTCCATGTCAGTACTCATTTTAGTGAGATTTGTGAGATGACTTTGGGTTTTACTTGTCTGTTTTGAGTTTCTGATCAGCTTTGTTATTGAAAAAGAGCATTCGCTAGAACAGTTTTTGATCATTAGTGTGAGATAGACTTTCAAAGCATTTTCTGAGCTGAGACAAGTTACTTTAACATTATTGTCAATCTGATAGATAGTGAGCAGGATTTGATTGCTCTCATGTGTCAGTTGTGATAGGATTTCACAGACAATGGACCTGCCTTTAAAAAAAAAAAGATTATTTTCAGGAAATAGAAAGTGCTTGAGTTATGTGCCTTGCAGAAGGCTGGGCAGGTTTCTTTTCTCATCTGGTTATTCCTGAGGGCTAAGCCCAGCCAGGACATGGAAAGACAAACCCACACCCCATTTACAGTGCAATGGGAGTGAGTAAGGGGTCTAACTGATGTTTATTTCCTTAAACTCCATGCATGTGGTTGTACAAAAAGATTAGCCAACCACCAATCTTCATGCAAACATGGTTACAGTTATTTAATGGTTAGTCACACTCTCTTCCCCCTTTTCAGCATGGAGAATCTATGCCAAGAGCTACCAGTCATTGGCACCTACTGTGTACCAGCCTCCCACCCCCTCCATAGGACTTTACATGCATTTTCTCATTTGAAGCTCCCAACACCCCCTAAGGTAGACTCAATGTACTATAGTTTTCTTGGATATACAAATTATTTTAGTTGAACTAAATAACTACATAACTGTCAAAGAACCTGCCCAGGATCACAGAGCTAACATGTAAGGTGGGATTGGGGGGCATCCAGGATTCACACTCAGATCTATTTGAGATTCTGCCCTAAATCCCAAAATGATTGATAAACAGTGAAAATTTTTGCTTTTCATTCTATTTCTTTTTTCATCTATATTTTTTCATTCCAACCTTGAATCTATTCTTTGCCCAAAAAGAGGCAGAGTACTACAAACCCTGAGTTCTCTTAAAAGCTGTCTTTGCATTTTCTGAGGACTAGTGGTTTGTTATGGGTGTTGGTGTTTTTGTTTTGTTTTGTTTTGTTTTGTTTTGTTTTGAGAAAATATCTACTCAAGTCAAATTTAGGGAAATAGTTATGCATCTAATGTTCAGATACTTTGGTTTTAGATTTGGAGGGGGATACAAGGGGAAATATTTGCATCAAAAAAAGCACAGTGAATATATGAAAGTTGAAATTTTTTAACTTGTTTAATTCAATTCCCCTACCCTGATCTATGTATATTATTTCTCCCTCCTGTCCATCACCTCAAACTTCCATGTGGTCTCCTGGGGTAGACCAGGGGTAGACATGCAGATCTTTATTTGATTACAATTAACGATGTTTATGTTATCATTTTTATTTATTTGTGTGTTTCTGTTGTATTTCACTTTTCTATAGATAAAACTCTCTTCCCAGGACTTTGCAAGTGGTGTTGCTTTAATAATCTCCTGGATCTAGAATAAATGGGGGGAACACAAATTGCAAGACCTCCTAATGGTGTAGAGTGCCAGAAGTTCGACTGGAACATCCAGTTCATCCTGATCTTTCTGACATTCTTTAATTTTTCAAAAGATGCAACCTTTTAAAGGAAATTAAAGGAGTCTAGAAGTAGCTGTATTGTATCTCTGTTGGCTTGTTTTATAGAACGTCAGATTCCTTTGTCCCCATTCTTTAGCTGGTATGTGTTTCTCATCTCTTACAAAAACCCACAATGTAACCTAAAATTTTTAGAAAATCCTAGAAATGTGATCCTGGAAGACCTAATTCAATTGAAGCCATACAAATGCAGAAGGAAATGAGTTTGGATAGATATTACTTACTAGAATTGGAATCTTCATTCTCTCACCAACATCATCATCTCTTCTCCAGCCCCTTTCACTTTCTCTGTATATATTGTGTTGAAATAAACAACCTGTTTCCAAGAATAAAACAAAGAAAAAAAGAGCACCAATTAATTCCATTTGTTTCTTGAGCAGATCTTGAAGGGCTGTGTGTGTGTGTGTGTGCCCACAGCTATTTATATAGAGCTTTAGGTTTAGGCCAAATTCTATACCAGTGAGGCAAAGTTTATGAATGATGGACCCTTGCACAAATTAATTTAATTCTGAATTATCCCTGAATGCAGACTTTCTATTGGAACCTCATGTACTCCTCACCATCCTTTTGGTTTCAGTCAAATATTCTTAGATTTTGTCTGAATTCATTTTTGATTTATCACTGTATCAAAGACAGGAACATTTGTGTCTTTAAAAAAAGTACCTGACAGAACCTCTAGAAAACAACAACAAAATACAGTTAATTAGCTTGAGCATTATTGGCCATTGAGCTATCATCAAAGAGAGCATTCGACCAAATAATTTTCCTGCCAGTTACATCACTCTAACATGCATCATTTTTTTCACAGATACTTTTTAGTTATATAAATATTCCAATGCCCATCCTCTCAGAAACTTTACACACTCTCTTGCCCCCAGGGGATGTTTTATGTTTGACATTAAGTCTTGAGGAAATGGAGATTTTATTGAAAATATTGACAGAATTTAATCCACAACAGAAGGGAGTGAATGAGGGCAGAATAAATAGCACTTCCTTAATATGTAAACTTTAAAGTCTAAAGTGAATGATTTTTCTAAAGTATCTTGTCAGATATTCCCAGGAATTGACATATAAAAAATGTCAGCAGTTACAATAAATTTAAGAGATGTAGAGGAAGAGAGAGTTAAGGAGGTGAAAGGACAGCATTACATCCAAAAGTGTAATCTTTTCTGATGGAAATTTCCCACTCCAACTATTTTATTGAGCAAAGGATTTGCTCTTTTAGGTGCTGCTGTAAGTTTTGAGGCTTACATTTGTAAAGTCACAGAGGCAGCATTTGGTCAGAGAACAACTGTGTCACGGAAGACAAGTCCAAGTTATAGGCATCACGTGGGCTGGGCTTCTGACACACACCCAGATGGCACAACTCCTGCATCTAGAGTGAGCCCCCAGGTTTGGGACTCCCAGGGAAAATCTGTGCTGCTAAATGTTTAAGTCGACCAGAGAGCTACAAAGGGAGCTTCTTTGAAAGACTAGTTCAATTATTTATTAGCACTCTCAGAGTACAGTGTCAGGCAAGATAGTATTTGAAATTAATATACTATTTGATTAGACTGATTGATTGTTTCTACAGCTGAAGATGTTAACATTCATTAGCCATACTAACCGGTCATTAGTACTTCCTTTATCGGCAAGCAAAGAATAAACAGAAATTCTAATAAAAATTCATCACCGTGAATGTACTCCATACCTAAGTGAGTATGATGACTGCCAGTGTTCTAGATTAACTGCTCTAACATTGGCAGCAAGAAAGATTTCTGTTATAAAATTTAAAAATATCCTTTAATTAATGTTTACTTTGTAACTGGACTCTTTTCAACTTAAGTAGGCTAGACAGATAATCTCTTACATATCCAGTATAATAAAGTGCTAATGGGTATTTTACACTTAATGAGACTGTGTGGTATCCTTTAAGTACTAGTTTCAGGAAGGATTGAGGGCTTCTTAGGAAAGTTTTGTGAGTGGGCTGCTGGTGAAGCCTTTTCCCCACTACTGAGGAAAAAAGCATCATTGCTTGTTTTTCAACCAGACTGTTAAAATAATTCTGAATTGTAATGCAAATATGCTGACCTATTATACTGTGTGACATCTCTCTCTACCTACCATATCATGAATCCCTTATGGTTTTTAGGACAAACTGAAAGGAATAATGAGAAGGAGAGAAGAAGGTGGGCAAGAAGAACCCGTTATGAATGGACTGAACCCACTCTAGAGCAATGCTACATGTATTCAGAATTATAGCTACCTTATATCAATGGCCTCCTCAAGCTCTTTGAAAGCATTAGCTTGTTAGTATTCAGAATCCTCTCAAAATATGGATAGTCCTAACCCCCCTTAACAAGTGATATAAAGGGATTGGTGCTCTGAAAGGCTAAGAAACTTGCCCAAGGCCACGCAGCTGGTAGGCAGCAAAGTCAGCATTTCACCCATTCTGCATAGTTTCAGAGCCATGGTCATCTGCCTGACTACCCTGCATAAACATAAGCCAAGCTGAAAATTCTATTTGAGTTTCTGTGTATAGGTGAGCCTGTCAGGGCCTGCACACTCATATCACCTCTCTTGGCTCTAGCATGAATCCAGACAGCTGGGCAGCAAGTGAGGATGGTGAAGGATTTTGGACAGATCCAGGAACTCATTCAAACCACTGTGTCCCACTATGTGTCAAGCTCTACTTAAACCAAGTTAAAACCAGGAAGTCCAAGGAAAGATCAAGGATCTCAACTGTGCTGGCAGAGTGCAGCACAAGAGAATCTGGGCTAAATCAAACTTGAGAGCCAGAAAAGTCTTCAGATAGTTGTTATTCTAGGGCTAGAGGCGGGCCCTAGGGGCCTGTAATAAATAGGGGCAGGACTGACAATAGTGAGACAAGTTAACAAGATCAAAGTAGAATCTCTGTCATAGAAAGAGACTGGGGAAGAGAGAGACTGAGAGAACTGGGGCCCGAGACTCAGGGTCCAGAAAGATATAGGTGAGGAAACCAGTCAGGTGTTGCTTGTCTTGGGTCTATTTGGGAGCAGGGCCAAATTCTCAAGAGGCAGAAAGCCCTGAAAGGGATGGCAGAAGAAAGGATAGACAAGGAAGGGTCTCTGACCATGAATCGTTCTACAGGTGGCCGTAAGTGTATCCCATTTCCCCAAAGCAAAGGCTGCTTCAAACGGAAAACCAAGAATTAGATGCATGAGGGGGTTTGCCATTTGCAGGTGTAGATAGTATTCCACTGTGGACTGCCGAATGAAGAGCATCAGAGTGAATGTGCCTTAAAGATATCGTAGGCTGTCCTCTACTTACCTCAATTTACCTGAAAGTTTTATCTTCTCCCAATCCTAGGTTAAGAATGTAGAAGAATCAATAGGAAATGGTTAATTCCAAAACTTACAACTGGACTGTAATAATCTTACACTTTAATCAATGTGATTGCCTTCAGTGACAAATTGCTATTGGTAGAAAAACCTATTTCAATAATTTTGGATGTTATTCCAGAGAAGAATAGAGCTGATAATTATGTTCTCTTTCAAATCCATGCTTGGGGAAAATTTCTTTCCTGACTCTTCCAAGAGATTTTGAATGGATAAAGTGTTCATACATGTGTTCCCTAATTCTTCTTTTTTCCCCCCTTTCTCCTACACAGGAGACTTTGAATGTGATTGATCCTGGCTTGATGGACCTAAATGGGACAAGTGAGGATGCCCTGGAATGGGATGAAACTGACATAAGTAACAAGTTAATTAGTTTGAATGAAGAGTCAAATGACCTTGATCAAGAACCCCAACCTCTCATGCCTTCCTTAAAGCTTGAAGAGATAGGTGGTGAGGACCCTGGTTATGAAGAAGAGGCAGGTGACCATGGGGGGTCTCAGTATGCCTCAAGTGTCACTGTCCCCTCTAGTCCACACATTTACCAAGTGTACAGCCTTCACAATGTTGAACTCTATGAAGACAGTAGCATGCCGTTCTTGAAAAACAACCCGAAGTTCACCAGCATGACACAGCCTAGTGTTTTAACTAAGAGTCTCAGTAAAGACTCTTCATTTTCATCTACCAAGTCTTTGCCAGACCTTCTAGGAGGTTCCAGTTTGGTGAAGCCCTGCCCGTGCCATGGAGGAGACATGAGCCAGAATTCAGGCAGTGAGAGTGGAATCGTCAGCGAGGGAGACACTGAAACCACTACCAACTCTGAAATGTGCTTGCTCAATATGGTGGATGGGTCCCCAAGTAACCCTGAAACTGAACATCTGGACCCACAAATGGGAGATGCAGTTAACATGTTAAAGCAAAAATTTAAAGATGAGGAGGAACGTATTAAGCTTCCAGATAGCTCTCAGCCATCCATTTCACCAGTGGGTTGTGTAAATGGAAAAGTTGGAGATTTAAACAGTGTTACCAAATATACCCCTGATTGTTTGGGAGAAGAATTACAAGGAAAACATGATGTGTTTACATTTTATGATTACTCGTACCTCCAAGGCTCAAAACTCAAATTGCCAATGATAATGAAACAGTCACAAAGTGAAAAAGCACATGTGGAGGATCCCCTGCTTCGTAGTTTTTATTTTGATAAAAAATCCTGCAAATCTAAACATCAGGCTACAGAGTTACAACCAGATGCACCTCCCCATGAAAAGATTTTGGCAAGTGCATCCCATGAAATGGATCGAAACTCATATAAAAGTGGCGATGTGGAGAAGACATTCACTGGCATGCAGAATGCCAGACAGCTCTCCCTTTTATCACATAGTTCATCTATTGAGTCTCTTTCTCCAGGGGGTGATTTATTTGGATTGGGCATCCTTAAAAATGGCAGTGACAGCCTCCAGCGAAGCACTTCTTTAGAAAGTTGGTTGACATCCTATAAAAGCAATGAGGATCTTTTTAGCTGTCACAGCTCTGGGGACATAAGTGTGAGCAGTGGCTCAGTTGGTGAACTGAGTAAAAGGACATTAGATCTCCTGAATCGTTTAGAGAATATCCAGAGCCCTTCAGAGCAAAAGATAAAGCGAAGTGTTTCTGATATCACTCTCCAAAGTAGTTCCCAAAAGATGCCCTTTACTGGCCAGCTATCATTGGACATAGCATCCTCTATCAATGAAGACTCGCCAGCATCTCTTACAGAACTTAGCAGCAGTGATGAGCTCTCTCTTTGCTCAGAGGATATTGTATTACACAAGAACAAGGTCCCAGAATCAAATGCATCATTCAGGAAGCGCCTGACTCGTTCCGTGGCTGATGAAAGCGACGTCAATGTCAGCATGATCGTTAATGTCTCTTGCACCTCTGCTTGCACTGATGATGAAGATGACAGTGACCTCCTTTCCAGCTCTACCCTCACCTTGACAGAAGAAGAGCTATGCATCAAAGATGAAGATGATGATTCCAGTATTGCAACAGATGATGAAATTTATGAAGAATGCAACTTGATGTCAGGGCTGGACTATATAAAGAATGAACTACAGACCTGGATTAGACCAAAGATTTCCTTGACAAAAGATAAAAGAAGGTGTAATATCAGTGATGAAATAAAGGGCAGTAAGGATGTAAGTAGTAGTGAGATGACCAATCCGTCTGATACCCTGAACATTGAGGCTCTACTAAACAGCTCCATAAAATGTCTCTCTAAAAATAATGGAAATGGTAAGAATTTATCCAACACCCATGAGATAGGGACAAAGGGTGAAAATAAGAAAAATGTTTTCAAAGTTAATAAAGATCCATATGTGGCTGACATGGAAAATGGCAATATTGAAGGCACTCCAGAAAGGCAGAAAGACAAACAGAATGGGATTTCAAAGGAATCAGATAATCTTGGTTCAACTGGGAAAAAGAATTCAGACAGTGAGCATTGTAAGTGTAAAGTATTTATGGATAGCTCAGATGATTCAAATATTGCTGGAAAAGAATCTGTTCCCCAAACCGTTAGACCTCGTCCAAAGAAATGTCAAAACCACCACCATGTTGAAAACCCAACCACTGCTTCTATTCCCACTGAGAAGTCTTGCCCAGAACTGCCCCCAGAAACCAGCATTATCAATAGACAGGATTCTGAGGTACTGAAACCTTCACCTAATGATGTACCAAATATGGCTGGAAAATCTGCTCCCTGCTGCCTAGCACTTGAACAAAATGAAACAGAGGAGAATGTTTCTGTCAGCGACAACATTTCCTGTTGTGACTGTGAGCCAGATGTTTTCCATCAAAAAGATGCTGAAGATTGCTCAGTACATGACTTTGTTAAGGAAATCATTGACATGGCTTCAACGGCCCTAAAAAGTAAATCTCAACCTGAAAATGAGGCAGCTGCTCCTACCTCATTAACTCAAATCAAGGAGAAGGTGTTAGAACATTCTCACCGGCCCATCCAGCTGAGAAAAGGGGACTTTTACTCCTATTTATCTCTCTCATCTCATGACAGTGATTGTGGGGAGGTCACCAATTACGTAGAGGAGAAGAGCAACACTCCATTGCCGCTGGACATTAGCGATTCTGGCTTAGAAGACAAGGAGGACACGGAATGCTTCTTTGAGGCCTGTGTTGAAGATGACCCAGATGGAGTTGAGCCCTGCCTCCCCAATGCTCCTCCAAATGAACCTGTTTCCGTTGAAGCTGCCTTGCCACAACAAGCAGCATCTGGCTCTTCTAAGTTCAATGATATTTCTCTCGTGGCTGATGAGGAAGACATGGTGGCTCTTTCAGGTTCTCCCCATCAGAAAGAATCTGATGTTGGAAAGGAAGGGGGTGGTTTACCCCGAGCTACTGTCCATGGGAAAAGCTCAGAGTTAACTACTTCAAGGCTGGGCAGTGAAAAGGAAAGTTTGGAAAACACAGGTGAATCTGGAATGCCAGGAGAACATAATGCTGCTTCAGCCAAATCTAGAGTTCCAGGGCTCTCCTCAAAGGCAAAGCAGCCAAAAGACAAGGCTGCATTGCATCCCAACCCCAAAACTTTAACCTGTGAAGAAAACCTTCTAAATCTTCATGAAGAACAACATAAAAATATGCATAGGTAGAATGCAACCCTCTCCACGCATGAAAATCATCTCATTGAAAGGTATGTATAGTCCTCATTTTAATATATATTTTTAATATAGTTTAATGTACATATTTAGTGTATGAGTCAACAATGCCATGATAGGAGAGAGGAGAACAGACTAGTCAAAATGACTGGTCATGCAGATACTGATCTGAATAAGACATTTAGGTGGAAGGCATATTCCCAACAATGCAAGTAACTGTGAAGCAAAAGGGAGAGAAACAGTCACAATTGACATTTTTAGTGACATTATCTTTATGACATCATTCTGGCAAGAAGAATACAAAATTTGAGGAAGTAGCCAGATAATTTAGGACCTTCCATGGAGGGAGGAAAAAAGGTTCTCCCAATTACAATTATAGCCTCTGATCAAAATGCATGCACAGTGACAATGCTTCCCACTTCAGTTTCCTGCACGCAGAGATGCCCACACCCTTCAGTGCCTGGAAATGAACAATGATTAGGTTAAAGGCTGCATCTCCTGATCTGGGCCTTCCTTTTATGCTTCTGTCTAATGTAACTATCATCACATTTGCTTCCCCAGTGGAAGGCTGTGCTGTCACAGCTCCTGATCATGGCCGAGTCTGAGGATTCAAACAGGAGGGGAAAGTTGATGTTAAAGAAGAAGCTTTTATTTATCCACACACAGACTGAGAACAGGCCCAGAAAGCAAATGCAGAGAGAATACATGACAAGTTAATGGCGTTTTGATAAAAACAGAATTTTTGAATTTTGCCTCAAGGTGACAGGCTGATTTCCATCAAAATTTTTAAGAAAGTCATTCCACTCTTCGTATTTAATAAGACAGCTATTGATTGATTATTCTGAGATGATGATATAGCTCTGAAAGTGACACAAAAATTCTGTTATTTTCCATCTTTAAACCCCAGTGATGAATATACTTTCTCAATCAAGTCTAAAGAAGAAAATTTGAGCTTTTGAATGTTGAGAGTTGTATTTCACCAAAGTATGAGGTGCCAAATGGTGTCTCCAGCCCCCACTCCAAGAAGCTTAATGCTGTAACCTAAACTCGTGCTATAGGAAATGAATTACAGAAGCAATCTACCCTAATTTGTTAACTTATTCAAATAACAGTTATTATACTTAACTATGCTAAAGATTATCTTTTTTGTGGCAGATTGTTTATTTTTTGATGAGCCTAATTACTGATTTTCTAAAAGTAATTTACATTTATTACAAATACATCTTTTAAAATGTGACAGATAAATGTTGTTCCCATAATGTATTATGAAAAAAGTTACTATTTAAAAACACATTATTTAATTTGAAAGATGAATGGCAAACATCATTATTTTTTTTTCCTGCAACACCTGTGCCCTAAGCTCATTAAAATGTGTGATTCCATGTAGAGCTGCTAGAAATGGGGAGGGGGGAATCTATACCATATATATACCCTAAAAATAAACTCAGTATGCAAAACTGAAGGAAGACATCCTACTTACTCATGTAGCTCAACTAATTTTCTGTGTTTCAGACTCAATTTACAATTGGCTGCAAGTGGGAACAAAAGCAGGAGAGAGAGAAATGTATTTTCTGTGAAACATGTCCACCCTATAATCACATTCTCCATCAGTATGCAGTAAAACTGACCATTAAGGGAGAGTAACTGCAATTCCATAAGCTGCTTCTAAACAAGTTCTATTAGTACCGATTGTACTGCTAGCTCTGCCAACTTCGGCAGAGGCTGGCAGAGCCTGGCTGATTTCTGCTTTCTGAAAGGGGATAAAAGGCTTGAAAGTAACACCACTCTGAGCATATCATGTGACCATGACTCTCAAGTCACCAGTCATGCTGAGATCCGGAGCTCCAGAAGCTCTGGCACTGGAGAAGCCTCCGGGTCACACTCTTCCCTTTTAGGCACTCTGGGAATTTCTTCTTCCCTTACACAGATAGAGAATTGACATGTAAATGACAAGCAGCTCCATCTTTAGACCCGGGGAAGTGAAAGTGCTGTTGGATCTGTGCATCCCTCACCTTTTACCGACACCACAGTGTAAACCTATCAGCTAGCCCGCCTGCCAGCCAGCAATATTTTCTTGAGCACCCCCCTGCCCCGCCCCCGAGATGTGGTTCCTGGCCCTATCTCAGGCAATGGGGAAGCAGCCAGATTTTACTTCTGCAGAACTCACATCGCCCCCAAGTGACTTATTATCACCCGAGGGCCATTTAAATAGCCATGTTTACTGCCCTATTCATTTTTCTCAGTATCATGCAGACAAAATACCCAAATGCCCAGATTTTTCACCAGTCATTAGCCTTGGGTACCTGGGTACAAACATTTACATTTTGTTAAAATACTACTAACCAGGATGAGTTATTTAATCTCAAAACATTGACATGCCCTTGGTGTTATCACAATACATAGTAAAATTATTTGGTAAATATGAGACTTCATGTCTCTAAAAGCTTAACTGTTCTCATTGTTCTTCCTACAAGGTTCAAAGGAGCAAAAAGTGGTCTACTTTTTAAAGTCACTTCAAAACCATCAGTCAGGGTGCTCTATCAGGGTAATAAAATACACCATATTCAATTTGCTGGGCTATTTTTTTTTTTTTAAGAAATAAGTTCTCAGGTGATGAAATTATGATGTCATCTGGAGGAACTTCAACTTAGAATAGCAGATACAGTCTGCAATGGTAACAAATATTTTTTTCAAAAATTTTTGAGAAGGTTTTTCAATTACTGCTCTAATTAAAAACCCACTGAAACCGTTGGAATTTTAAACATGATCTAACACAGGATGCATTTCCTCTGATTTCTAGGCACACTGCTGTGCTTTTCACTATTTTCATTTATGTGTCATGTTTCTACAAAAATAGAGAGGTCAGTTCTAGCAAATCACATCAAAGGAAAGGTAACTGGGTAGATCCAGATATTTCTGCCTAATTTGGAGGAAGCACATAATGTATGTCTAGAGTGCCTCCTAGGACCTGCCTAAGAGATGTACTTTGCACTAATCTTTCTGCTGTATTCTGACAGTTATTTCTTCATAATCCTCATCATAAGCCTCTGATCTTTGGTGAATGATTTAACCGTAAACTTCAGGCTGGATAAATCCTGTGGTATAAAAATTTAACTCATCACATGCAGCCAATGTGTCCTTTCTTTTTCCCTTTTGGTTTACTCTGTTTTTCAGTTTTGTTTGTGTGTTTGTGTGTGTATATGTGTATGTGTTGGAGGGGTTGTGTTTACTTAGGACTCATATATTTCCTTCAGATCTTTTTAGCTCCATTGCTTTTCCTATCTTATTGGTCTGCAAATTTGATTGTTGGTAGTTCAAAGATTTTAGATTTTCAGCAATCACTTATAATTACGCATGCTTGAGCATACACATACCTAGTAAAATTGCTGCTACTCAGTTTTTACAAACTGAGAAAACTTGAACACCACACATTCCTCACATATACAACATAAGTTCTTATTCTGTTAGTTTGATTGACACTAAGTATTTAATATGATCTGAAGCTGGCCAAGCAGGTTTAAGAAACTACTCTTGGTGATAGTTTATTAATTTTTCACTAAAGAATACAAGTATAATCTTATCAAAGTTACCTTCAAAATCACTTTAATAAATCAAGGTTCTGGTGGATGTGAAATGTTTTTTAATTATTCAGCACTTCTGGGGGCGCTAGGGTGGCTCAGTCGGTTAAGCATCCAACTTCAGCTCAGGTCATGATCTCACAGTTCGTGGGTTTGAGCCCTGCATCAGGCTCTGTGCTGACAGCTGAGAGCCTGGAGCCTGCTTCGAATTCTGTGTCTCCCTCTGTCTCTGTCCTTCCCCTGCTCATGGTCTGTCTCTGACTGAAAAATAAATTAAAAAAAAAATTTTAAATATAAAATTTAAAAATTAAAAAAAATTATCCAGCCCTTCTGAGTAACTAGCCCTACCATGCTAAATAATGAAGATTTTATTTGGCATCACCTATCACACACGAGCACACACACACACACACACACTCCAGATCTGTGCTTCAATCAATTTTGCCTGTCCCTCTCCAAGTGAGCCAAGTTGAAAGAATTGATTATCCATAGAGAATTTAAATACCAGCATTTAGTAAGGCCAGCTTTGCCTCACCTAAGGAGTCCTTACTCAATGTCCAGATTTCCAATGAGTCATGTCCTCAGCATGTGAACAATGCACCATGATCTTTCTTGAGTTACTGAAGCATTTTACTGTACCAAATTTTGTCCCATCTGTTCCTGTCTATCTATCTCTCCATGTTCTTGAGAACCTGCCTTTTCTCCCCAGCTTCCTGTGGCTTCAGCCCAAACCACATTTGCTAGTTTTTCTGGCTTTTAAACGGGTTACAAGATTATACAGAGAGAGAAAGATGGAGAATGATAATATTTAGTTCTAGAAAGATAGTAAAGCAAACTGACATCAGACATTAGAACTCCTTTTAAACCCAGACAAGCAAAAGCCTGCTTTGTTTGAGAGCTGGTCAGCAGACTTAAAAAAACTAAATCTTGTACTGCCTGTACCTGGAATTCAGTTGTTCCTCACATCCGACTTGTTGCTTTCAGCCAATTAGAAATAGGCAGAACTGACTGAGTTTGGAACGAATTTGTATCTGAGCTATCAAGATGTACAGATATAATTGAGTCATTCTTATTTGCACAGTGCATCTGTACCTTAAATGAAATGCATTCGTATTTGACCTAGAAGCCCAAGTTACCTGCTTTTACAGACAAGGGGCTGAAACATTTGGGAGTATAACGATGTTATGAATATTCTACCACTATGTAATAGCCGAATTGTTCAGTTTTGCTGTCACACATACAGTCGCTGAAGTAAAGGTTAAACCACCTGAGGGTCCAGGTTCCCAGTCGGTGAATCACTGTTGATATTTTGCTGCCTCACTTGGCACCAGCAGCTTCACATTTTCATAGTGATTTGAAGCTATCTTGAGTGTTTGAAACCAAGTTCACAAGCAGAAGAGCAGATTATATCCAGGGAAAAGGTCAAACTTGATGATTTTTCTTGTTTTATTCAAAACCATGTCACTTTAAAAAAAATCAATGTGTTTTTCAATGGATTCTGAAACACTGTTGTCAGTAATACGAATCTTGGGCTATTAAAATTACTATGTTTTATGTATCTTCTTATTTCAGAATATCAGCAGGTAGTTCCAAAATGGCAGCATTCCTCAAAGGGCTGGTTTTGCAAATGAAACAGACACTTCTGATACCTTTTCTTGTCACTTTCTTGTTTCTTGTAGATAAGCCTGGCTGTAACTCGGGGGTGGCCTCGTAGTCCCACCCTGGGCTGGTCTGTGGTTCCATCACGTCACTGCCATTTGTTACATTGACCTCTCCCAAGATGAAACTTCCCTCCGAATGCGATTTGTCCACATGAGCCTTGTGATCTGGATTGTGCACTGGTTTTCTTTAGGTGATTGTCTTTGAAGTTCGGCAAAGCTGCTTGTTCTCCCATGGATTCCTCTCCCAAGCTACCTCTACCAACCCCGCCTCTCCAGCGAGACTTTTCTGTTTGCCTCCTCCCTCCCCATCTTCTCTTTAAAGTTCTGAGGTCCACCAAATTGATGGTCCATTAAATTCACCTGTCTGGAATGACCCCCTCCCCCCCTCCCTGCCGGTACTTGACCAATTTCATGTTTCGATCTGGATTTTTTTAAATGGTATGATGCCTATGTTTATTGAAAGAGATTTACCTAAAAGGCCAACATTTGATTTGATTGCAGCATACAGAAGAAACACTGGTCCTTCTTTCAAAATTAAGCAACTTATAAAAGCGCCGTTTTATTTATTTCATTTTAAAAATAATTATCTATGCAGCACTTCAAGAAACAACTATATGGTGTTGTATATTATAAACTGGTGACATTCTACTATTAAATTATGTACAACATTTTCGTTTTTTATGCTTCTTGAGGTGGTAATGAGAAAAAAGTTTTTTAAAAAAGTGTGCCTTGCTGTATTTCTTATACCATTTATTAAAAAGCTGCTTTCACGGTAAAATTATGTTGGTTTGAAAGGAGGAAATAGCAAGGTTAAGATGTGTGAATAATTTCTGTATATATGTATAACCAAGTACAAACATTGATGTATAATGACAGTATAAAATGCTTTCATGTTTATGATGTCTAGTGATGTGGAAAATATAAGCCTTAAACCATTAGATTGCATGGTAATTAAAATTGGCATAATAAACATAGTTCATTGGGGGAAAAGGAAAATCAGTGATCTCTTCTACCTGTGTTCTTTACCAAATTATTACATCTGGTTCTGGAAAAACTAGAATATGTAGTAGCTTCCAAAATATCCATATCGCATAAGAGGCTTAAAATTAAACTACATGTGAAGCCTTTACAATTTTCAAAATCTTTCTGATCACTGCACAGATCTTGGAACACAAATGATTAAATGCCAGGTCCCCTAAACCAAGAAAAACTTATCTTAGATTTTTTTATTTCTACTTATCATTAATGGTTTAATATTGGATTTCAGAATACCTAGTATGTCTCATATTTATTCTATGTAATTCTTTTGAATGGGTTTGATAGAAAGATGGTAGAAAAGTCTAGAAAATTTGACTATTTTGATTTAGAATATAGATTTCAGGTGTATTTATTTTGTGCAAAAAGAAATCAGCTGAAAAATATTCCATTTGGTCTTTACTGCTCTTGTTAAATGCAGTTTTTAATTTATATCCTAACACCTACTAAAGTGCCTGATACACAGTAGGTATTCAGTAAACATTTACTGAATTGAAGTATTGAATTAGGCAATATGTATGACATGTACCTTTTCATTTTGAGAGACCTACACTATAACATATAAACAACTAGAAAAATGTGTAATGCAATCATTCACTCAACCAATAGTTAATTAACACCTTTTATCTGCAAGGACTATTGTAGATGTGGGGAATGCAACGATGAACAAAGGTCCTGGCCTTCGGAGGTTTACCTACACTGTGGACAGAGTGAACACCCAAATGAGATGCAGTGGTTGTCCTGCAGGCAAGGATCAGAGCAAAGTGGTAAAAGAGGCACAAACAAGTAGCAAAGAGGGACAAGAGGGAAGAAAGGGGCTAGAAGGGAACCGAAAGTTAGACCATAGAAAAGGAGTGAAGTTTTCTTGCAGAGGTGGTGAGAAAACAGGTAGCCTGGGAGACCTAATGAGGGGTCTTTTAAAAAGTTAAGTTGGAGCTTTTGTATGTAATACGGTAGGTAGTAAGACTTTGTGGAGTCTTTCTTTTGCACCTGATTTTATTTATCATTAGAACATTAGTACAACACCAAGAACATTTTTAAAATACTAGTCTATGATTTTCCCATTTTAATAACAATTTGAATTGTTATGTCCCTTCTAATCTTTTCCATACGTATTTCTAAATTGATTAATCATTCTAGGCTTTTGCATAGGTAGTAATTATTCAAAAGAAGTTTTAGGCAGATATCTAATAGCGGTGGGCAAGATGATGACAGGGGAAAGAGATTAGAGATAAATGTCTCATTAGGAGGCAGCTGTAGAAAACAAGGGATGCTTGAAGTAACAGAGTAGGCAGGGATAGTGACCGGAAATGCAGAGAAAGAAGAAATCCTAGAGTCTTGAACTACCTAAGAGCATTCGGGATCCCTGTTGAGGTATTGAACTATTTTATATATTGAGACAACCTAAATTTTCCTTGGGTGATGCCAAGGGCCACATCTATTGGTAAAACCTTCAAAGAACAAACTGACCATTATGTTCTATTTATCTGTTATATATGCTCGTTTAAGACCATGAGGTATTAAAAATATTCGTTTACTAATTATCTACTTAATTTTAACACTGAATTTGTAAGATGACTTTTACTGAACAGTACTTTTTCTGGTTGGAAGAGACGGAATCACCTCAACCTCTTGCTGTGTGTAGGCACGACTTCCCCAGTTATCCTTGAAAATGGTCACACCAAATCTGCCACACCTTCCAGTGACAGTGGTCCATGATTTGTTAAGGCAAGCTGTCCCATGATTGGGAGTGTCTCTTTGTTGGAAAGTTCTTTCTTAGGTGGCTAAAAGCTGCATAGGGCGCCTTTCCCCCTGCCTTTCATTATTGCTCACGATTCTAGCTCAACCCTGAGGAGCCGCTCAGAGTGTTTGTACCCCTTCTTTCTCATGGCAACCTTGAAGATAACTGAGGTCAGTTACTCGTCTTCTCCCAGCTGCTAATGATTTCTGTTCTTCATTCCCTCAACTGCCTTTCATATGCCATGATTTTCAGATCCATTTCAACCTGAATGAATGTTAGCAGACAGAATCCTTGAAACTGAGGAACTGTCATCATCATACATGTAGAAAAATATCTGAACATTTAAGTGGTTTTCTCTAAAAGTATATTCAAGATATATGTTTATTCTATTATTGTAAATTTCAATAAATAAATAAATAAATAATCCATTACATCCTTTAGTGGACCAGTCTAGTGCCGGAGTCCTCTTGAATCTTTTCCTTACATCAAATCCAGACCTAATCTGTTTCCATATTAAGCAGGGTCCTCCACCCCCCATTTATTTATTCATTTATTCAGTCATTCAACAAACATTCATTGAGTGGCTACTTGTGTGAGGCACTGTGTTTGGCATTAGAGATACAAAGGCAACTAAAACATGGTCTCTGCCTACAAAGGGTTTATAGTTTTCCTTGTGAAAGTGCCTTTCATATCCTTGAATAGAATGATCTCTCCAAATTAAATGATGACCCATTTATTCTGTTTTCTATCTAGTTTCTCTACATTTTCGAAAACATAGTTAGCAAAAATAGTATGCAGAATTATCTGGATCTGACTACTAGAAGAAGTGAAATGTTCTTTTGTATTTTAAATTTTTAATTACAGAAAAAAAATTTCAGATTTCTGGTCACTGAATAAATATTCATCTTACACAACAACAGAACAATCTAAATTCAGGGCTTTTGCGAATCTGAGTTTAATTATTTTGCTGTGTTTGGTTCATCCAGTTTAGGTTTTACCCATGCTAAAATTCCTGGGAACAAATTAGATACAAATATCAAAACATACTGAAATAATCCAGCTATTTCTTACAAGTCAAATTATTTTAATTTCCAAATGAGTTTAGTATTTTTTAGAATTTTGATGAATGTATTTCAAATTTTCTAACTTGAACCAATTAAACTTACAACTGTGTTTTTATATACTTTTTTCAATTTTTATTTTGAATAATTTCAGACCTATTTAAAAGTTGAATTAACAGTACAATATTTGCATGCTCATCACTCAGATTCATGTATTGTTAACATCTTACCACCTTTGCTTTTTCTCTCTCTTTATACACATACATTTTTTTGTGTGATTGAACCATTTGAAATTAAATTGCAGATCCTAACACTTCATCTGTAAATGCTTCAACATAATCATCTAAGAACAAAAATATTATTCTACAAGTCCACAATACCATCATAACACCCAAGGAATGTAACATTGATATAGTAATATCTGATAATCTATATCAAATCTATATTCAGATTTCTCCAAATGCCCTAAAAATGTCCATTTATAGTTGTTTTTGTTTTAATCCCAGATCCAAACAAAGCTCATGCATTGCTTTCATGTTTTCATGCCTTTTTCACTTTGAACAGTTTCCCTGTGCTTTTATTCTTTCCTTCTTTGGTCTTTCATAGCTGACATATCTGAAGAGTCCTGGCCACTTTAATAGAATGACCCACAATCTGGATGTGTCCAGTTGTTTCTTCATTATTGAACTCAGGGTAAACGTGTTTGTCAAGTATAGTATATTGTTCAGTACCTACTCTTTAATGAGGAATGAATGAGTCACTGACATTTTTGATGTGTCTTGAAGTTCACAAATTACTCTTACAGCTCATGCTTTATTAGTTTAGGGTAGGGGTCAGAAAACTACAGGGTGGGCTAAATCTGGCATACTGCCTGTTATTGTTTGGCCTATGAGCTAAGAATGGTTTTTACTTTTTAAATTGTTGAAAAAAATCAGAAAAGTATTTCATGACATGTGAAAATTATTTGAAATTCAAATTTCGGTGTCCATGAATAAAGTTTTATTGGAACACAGCCACACACATTTGTTTACATATTGTCTATGGCTGCTTTTGCACTATAACTGCAGAGTTGAGTAGTTGTGACAGAGACCATATGGCATTCAAAGCCCAAAATATTTATGATTTGATCAATTACAGAAAAAGCTTTCCCATTTCTGGTCTACGGTATTCTAAATTCTGACACCATTTTCTTACAGGCAGATAGATTTCCAATTGCGACATCAATGTAACATATTAGCACCTAGTTATTTTTTGCTTTTTAGATTTTGTTGAGGCCTCCATTTTAGTTTCATATTACCTTTAGTAACATAAAGTGTGCCTTGTTTCATAAATTTAAGATTGTTCCACAACCACAGTTGGTTTAAGGATTTAAATTTAGTTCACTTATTATAGCCTGGCTTTGACTGATTTAGAGGGTTAGTCAATTACAGACTAAGTCATTAGTTCAGTCAGAACCAACAGGAAAATTGACATAACCTAAACTCACTTCAATTCACTGATAGACTGGAATCCTTTCTCTAAATGTTTTTCTAAAGCATTTTTTTTTTCTAAAGCATTTTAAAATCCAGGCCATTTCAGAATCAGTTTTTCAAACTTATTTTTCATCCCAAACAAAGGTAAAAACATAATCAGTGATTGTTTCAGATACACTTTGATTTCCCATGTACTGATCATTATTAACAATCTGAATTCGCCAACGAAATAAGTATTCACCACAGACCCACTGTGGCCATAGGTGGGCCTTCTTATTGAATAGAAGATGTCTGAAAGGTACAAGTTAATTTACCTTTGCGAGCCCTACCACCTCCCACTGCCACATGCTTTTGGAGGGGTCACTCAAGGAAGGCTTTTAACTACTTCCTCCTCCTTAAAAAGCAACCACATACATTTTATATAGCAATGGCCGCTAAATATGAGACTTGCCATGTACTTGCATTTGCAGAGTAAAATAATGCAGTGATGTGTGCAAGTCAGGCCCACAGTAGTATGGTTTCTTGTAGCAAAGGCATTTTGGCCAATGCCTTCAGACCATCTGATCCTTTATTGATGGGCCCTTACCAATGCAGAAAATATTCAATGTTACTTGCACTTGTGTTTTGAAGTATAACAAGGCCTTGCATGAAGCAACTTGTATCATTCTCTTTTCTGTTGTAACACACAAAACTAGAAGATGTTCACATGTGTGAGACCCTTCCAGGCTTTTACCAAGCATTAATAAGCAATTTCCAGTAAGGAAAGACCCTCCGCCCATCTCCCACTCATAAAGGGGATCATAATACAGCTGAATGGAGTGACATTACTCTATACATAACTTTGAAGCAAAGCTAATTCATACTTAAAAATTATTTTTAAATATTGATACCTTATTATTGGTTACAATTTCCTTATGACATCATGTTTAAGAATCACTGATACTGAGGCTTGTACTCTCCTGGTTGAAAAGAAGTGCCTCAAAACCTGGGAAAGGACTTCCAAAGAACAAGAGAAACAACCCCCCTGTGCATGGATGGACAGCCCTGGATACTCCACAACAGTGAAAAACTCAAACTCTCTGGTGAGTATGTTCTTTAAAAAAGTGAATTTAAGGGAAGCAAATGTAAAATGCAACAAAATTTGGCTCCAATTTACATTGGAAAAAAATGGCCAATGCTCATTAGTTAGCTCAGGTAACTTCACGTATGGTTAACTACAGAGGCATAAGATAGGGAACATTAAGATCTTCCAGAGTACACAAAACCTTTTGTGCGTCTACCACGTAAACTGCCCTGTTCGTCAACATTATAGACTGTGACGTTGCTCTTTCTCCCTTCTACATTTATTTTATGTGGGAAGTTTGGAATAAGATTACCATATGTATAATTTGGTGTTTTTTTCCACACCATCAAGACATATAATAATGGATTTTGTCAATTTAATAAAAATTAATAAATACATGATTTCATAAGTAACAATACTAAAATCATTAAAATATTTCTTTGTGCTTACACTTATCCTGCCATTAAAAACACATGCTAACTCCCTATAAACAAATGGGCCATTACAGGCATAAAACAAACATTATTCAGCAAAATTTATTCAAAGGCTAACATGACAGAAGGTATTAGGATCATAAAAACGCATAAGATCCTCTTTAAATCCCAATATTCCCTAACCACTGGTTTATAAAAAAATACTTTAAGGTTTATAGAATTAGTCTGGTTCTATTAGTTGATCAAGTTACTTACACTGTCAGCAATTCAAAACAAATAATTCCTTTTGTGTGTATTTGCTTGCTTGCAAATATGTTTCATTTATTTTAAAGTGTCTTTTTATATAGAAATCGAAGTTGCTGAAAATTTATCTTGTCATTAAAATGGTGTGAAAATCAAATCAGTCTTCATATAGGTTCTCTTATCCCTGATGATCTCAAATGACTAATGATGCTTACAACAAGGTTTTATAAAACGAAAGCTTCTTAACTTTTCAAGAAGCAGTTCTTTTTTTTTTTTTTTAATGTTGATTTATTTTTGAGTCAGAGAAGGAGGGAGAGAGAGTGGCAGTAGGGGGGGTGGGGGGGTGGGGACAGAGGATCCGAAGCAGGCTCTGCACTGACAGCAGAGAGCCGATGTGGGGCGCAAATTCACAAGCCATGAGATCATGACCTGAATGGACATCAAGGGTCTCATGCTTAGCCAACTGAGCCACCAAGGTGCCCCCAGGAAACAGTTCTTTTTTACATGAACACCCATTTTGCCTCTCTTCTAAATACTTTTATAAATGTTCTAAGTTCAGGGTGGTCCTGTTACCAATGATGTCTTTCCCTACACACTATATGTAAAAACATTTTTTAGAAAGTAAAATTACTAATTATTTAAAGGCAAAGAGACATTTTCCATAGGAATGAAATAATACTCAATAGGTATATTATTTTTAAAAAAGAAAACAGATTCTGATTTAGAATGATTGTAAATCAGAGTATTGTTACTTAGAACCTAAGGGTCTAATTATTTAAGTCATCTGTGGCTTAGTGGCAACTCGAACATTTTCAAACAAATGTATTCTTTGATGATTCAGCATCACCATATTGATTACCAATTATTGTTTGGCATAGCAAATGATTAAGTTATGGGAAATCACTCTATGTCAATAAACATACTCTGGATATTATTTTTTAAATCAATCTAAATAATAATAAAATAACTCATTATCACCCAAGTGCTTCCTATGCACCAGGCACTATGCTAATTGGTGATAGCCATTTTACAATAAAGGAACTGTGGACTAAAAGAGGTTGGCTACTTATTATTTGCCTCCTTTTCATTAAAGAAGAGTATGGAGGGAAAAAGACTGTTTTAGAAATTTTCCATCTGGATAAATAAGGAGTTATTTTACAGAGTTCACTTAACATTCATACACACGTTGCTAAATTTCCTGTTTGTATTACTTATTGAACATAAAATTCATGCCAAGCCTAAAGAAAAGATTTTCACTTAAAAAAATTTTTATGAAAATTCTATAGGAAGAAATGATAGCTAAATTAGCACTTGAAAAAGGCCAAAGAAAATTATATATTGTGTATAATTATGCCTCATTATGACCTCTGCACATTTTCCAGAAAAGTTAGGCATTAAAACACACACACAACAGGAACACCTTAAAGGTCAGAGCCTGATGAAAGAAAAGCGCAATAGTTAATCATGAAGGATGAGATTAATGTTCTAGCAGGAACACACATTTTTATCATTACATTTTGCTTGATAAATACTTTAAAATGTGTAATTTCCCTTCTATGTGTATTTTTTCATATCAGAAAGTGGTATTGAAGAGAGAGTTCTATAAAATATAATTTAAAATTTAATTTAATGAAATGAAAATTGGGCTTTGTCATGATTCCTAGCATTCTTTATATGATTTTTCTTCACATGGGTCTTTTTTCCCCAAAGATATTCTAGTTTTAAGAGTAAATAATGAAGTCTCACTTTCCAAAAAATTCATCTCAAAATTTCTCTTTTATCTTCAAGAGATATTCTCTAAGATAGAAGAATTCCTGAATCATATTTATTGTATTTCACCCTGGCAACACACCAAACTATAAACATTTAAAATAACAAATTCAATGTTTCTTTTATTTTTTATAATAGAATAGCTAGATTTTACAAATTAGTGTGAAAATAAGAGGGTCCACTTTAACCAGGTTTGCCTATTGTTAATATCCTACCCCATGTACTTCATCATTTCCTTTTTTATTTTTTTTTATTTTTGAAGTATAATTAACATCAAATGTTATATTAGTTTCAGGTACATAACATATTGATTTGGCAATTCTATGGATTACTCAGTGCTCACCATGATAAGTATAGTCACCATCTGTCACCATACAACATTATTACAATATTATTCACTATATTCCCTATACTATAAATTTCATTTTCATGACTTATTTATTTTATAACTGGAAGTTTGTGCCTCTTAATCCCCTTTATCTATTTTACCTATCCCCCATTCTCTTACCCTCTGGCAACCACCTGTTTGTGTTCTGTATTTAAGAGTCTTGGGTTTTTATGTTTGTTCATTTTGTTTACATTCCACATATAAGTGAAATAATATGGTATTTGTCTTTCTCTGACTTATTTCACTTAGCTTAATTCCCTGTAGGTCCATTCATGTTGTCACAAATCTCATTCTTTTTTAAGGCCAAATAATATTCCATTGTATGTATATACCACATCTTCCTTATCCGTTCATTTATCAATGGACACTTGGGTTGCTTCCATATTTAGCTATTGTAAATAATGCTGCAGTAAACATAGGAATGCATGTATCTTTTTTAATTAGTATTTGTGTTTTCTCTGGGTAAATTCTCAGTCATAATATTTCTGCTTTATCATTTTCTATCTCTCCATCCATATAGTTGTTTTCTGAACCATTTGAAGATAAGTAACATACATCATGGCCTTTTATCTCTAAATATTTCATTGTATTTTTCTTAATAGTGACATAGGTATATTCTCTTATATAACCATAGTACAGTTATCAACTTCAAAAGTTTATATTGATACGATAGATTTATCTAATCTACTTTTCACATTCTAATGTTGTCAGTTTCCTTAATAATATCACTCATAGCATTATTTCATTCTTCAGTACAACAGAGTAGGTATTAAATTTAGTTGTCATATCTCTTTAGCCTCCTTTGATCTGGAAACATTTCTCCAACCTTTGTCTCTTTATGATGTTGATAATTATGAAGAATAGACACCCCCCAACCTCTTTTAAAAATACATTATTTCTCATTTTGTATTTATCTTACCTTTCTTCATGATTAGATTGAAGCCATACACTCTCAATAGGAATATAGATGTTCTTTCCTTCTCGGGGTATCATATCTGGAGACACACAATGTCTGTCCAATTGTCTCCCATTAGTGATGCTAATTTTGACCATTTTGTAGAGAAACACTTTAAAACCAGCAAATATCCTGCTCTACCTAAAAATTTTCCATATATTTAACATTCATTGGTAATTTTTGTCTAATCTGTTCCTTACCAAGATGGTTGCAAAATTATGATCTTTCCATCTCCACCATTTATCAGTTGACTTTGGTATTAGTCTGTATTCCCTTGGCCTTGTAAGTCCACAATTTTCATTGTCCTCTGCTTTCTCTGTCCTCTGTTTCTTTCTGTAATAATAAGCAATATAGATAAAGCATATATATATAAAATATATATATAAATAAAAAATATATGTATATATAAAGCATATTTTTTTCTTATTTTCTTGTTTAGCACAAAAGAGCATATTATTGTGTCTTTTGCTTTATTATTATTATTATTTAATACTGTCCCCTGGAAATCACTCCATATCATTTCATAAGGATCTTCCTCAATCTTTTTTGTAGCTATATGGCACTCACTGATCACAACTTTTTTGAAGCCCTTTTGCAACTACAAAAGATTTTGTGTGAAGATTAATTGAGAGGTTTTTTTTCAAGTAAAATGTTGGTATAAATGGTCATATCTGCTCTGTTTATTTTCTAAGAGCATTTGTGTTTTGAGTCCATCATTTCATGCTTCTCTTGATTTTCTTTTAGCAGTTATCCCTATCTCCCTGTCTCCCCTACCCCCACCAACAACTTGAAGGTTTTCCTAGGCCTAGAAACATGTTTAAATATCTGTGGTCATCAAAAACTTTGTCTCAAAGAGTGTTGCCTCTGTATACTGCACTAAGACTCCCAGTTGGGGGGACAAGTCAGGATAAAATATGGCCAATATTCTGCTGGCCAAGTCATGTCAGCACTCACATGGGAATATGTCTACCCAGAACAAGGGTCAAGTTTTCGTCATTTTCAGAAAGGCTCTATAGAGTCTGACATCAGCTCTGTCCTCCATGCTTCTTTCCTATCATGGTACCATCATATTGCTCCAGCCTACACTATCTGAATTCTCAGAAATTTTATGCTAGCATATCCTTCCCATTCATTCTCCCTCTGTAGTCTTATTTCTGCCTCCTCCACTCCTCTGAAACTGCTCAACCACAATTCCTCAGGAAATTATAATACTACTGGACAGCAAAGAAGCTTCTGGCACTTGAAACCTTTCCCAAAGCCATTTTTCTTTTGACGTCTGAAGCCTATAATCCTCTTCCTTATATTCTCCTTTTTTAAAAGTTTATTATTTATTTTGAGAAAGCGTGAGTGAGGGAGGGGCAGATAGAGAGGAGGGAGAAAATTCCAAGCAGGCTCTACTCTGTCAGCACAGAGCCCAACGTAGGGCTTGATCCCATGAACTGTGAGATCATGACCTGAGCTGAAACCAAGAGTCGGATGCTTAACTGACTGAGCCTTTCAGGTACCCCTACCTCCTTTTTGACATGTGTCTCCCTCCTGCCCTTTCTGCTATATGTCTTTCTCCAGATTTCCTTTATAAGCTTCCTCTCTTTTCACTCTCTAGTTCCTATCTATGTCCTACTTTCATAATTTCACCTCAATTCTAGGTGTAACTTTACAGCATCTCATTACCAAGCTTGACTTTTCTCAGGAATTCTAGGTCTAGTTCATTGTACTCAACTGTGTTTCCACCTGATGGTTCACTGTGGAACTCATACTTTGAAACCAAACTTGTAATTTTTCACTCTTTTATACAATTCTCTATCTCAGGTACTGACATTAACCTTTTCCTACTTGTTCAATATTCAAATTCCAGAATAGCTCTGACTTCTCTCCCTCTCTCTTTAATTCCACAAATGTGACTAGGAAAGTTGTGGTGTTCCTTCCTCCCAGATTTTGAAATCCTATTTAGGTACTTTCTGTTCCTACTGCCACCCTGATCCCAAGCCCCCCATGACTAATGTTTCATAGCAATAATTTTTTAATTCATTTTGGGGTCATTCATAGTGCTTATCAATTTCTCTCACACATTTGATTTAGTGAAGTCCTTTGTGAGTATCTAAATTTGTGCCCTACTGTAGCTGAAGAAAGTGCTTATGAAATATAAGAAGTATGTTCTTGAAAGTGGTTTGGCAGCCATGATATTCTGTTTAGTCTGTAGAAGCTTGTGAAAATGAAGATTTCCAGTGCCCACCTGTATCCTGATCCAGTAGATCTGGGGTAGATCCTAAGCATATGTATAAAAAATAACCAAGGTTATTCTTTTGCAGGTATTACACTGACCACATTCTTCCAAATAGTCCCTAATCTAGTACCAACGCCTTGTTGAACAGATGGTATTTTTCATATGTATTTTTACACTACCTACTTCCAAAAGTGAGGTGTGATATGAGGCAGCTTACAATAAAAATCACAATTACGTGGAAAATCATTAATACAATAAAAGGCACGAGCCAAGAAATAAAAACAATGAGGGAATAATTGTTTGAAAATCCAGACTAAGGGAAAGTACTAAAACTAAAGCATAAAAATTCACTCCAAGCTTCTCAGCAATCAAGGTAAAGAAGAAAACATGGCCAAGAATATTCTTTGTCTAGTAAAAAGAAGTAACTTCCTGTCGCACCTGACCTTTGAGCGGAATTTGCCCAATGGTTCTTTTTTGGGGACAATTGGTAATATAATTAAAATTTTTTTTTTAAAGAAGCCTGCATAGAGCTACTTCTTACAAAGAACTTAGGTGAAAACTGAAGGCATTATATGGTAATATTTTGGAGAATCTTAAAAAGGAGTGAATGGGGGATTCTTTCGATTATCTCTTCTTTCTAAGCATCGATAGTCTCAGTCAGGCTTTTGACTGAAGATGAATAATAGACAATTCACAATTGAGAATACTATCTGGTTCTCCCCAGAGGTTGTCCACATTTCTGATTGAAAAAGATCCAATGTGTGGTTGACAAAGATGCTGTTTCCTTGTAAAGATAAAATGACTTGTCTGATATTTTTATCTTAATGGAGAATCACTTTACCTCTGGACAACATTGAGCTAACTGAGTACTTTCAAGCAGATAAAGGGCATTTCTCACAAGCATTTCTGTATCTGTACAAATTAATGGCAATGACAGAATTCTGTACCATAAGCACAAAAGAAATAGCCTGCCTTCAAAGGTTTTGAGGATAAGAAGTGCTAAAGGTCTGTCTTGACCACAGAAGATCCTTAACATGACCTTTGTTAAATGTTTAATTTTGAGACCAACTGTATACCAAGGGTTAACAAGGTAAATCACAAGCTGTGATCCTAAGAAACTACATATGGCAATCATTTGAGCAGACCAGCTTACAATTATCCATTTAGATGTCACAGTGTGTCTACCAAAATTGATCATTTGGTTTTAAAAGAATTAATATTTAGTGGCTTTTCCTGACATAAGTTGCCCAATAGGTTGAATTGCTTGTCAAAACCACTTCTGTGACCATACAGGAAGGCATGTCATCAACACATGAGAGGTACTTGTCTTGCTGTGGCTAGGTCATCTAAAACCAGCCAATTTGTTTAGTTATAAAATTAAAAAGAGGGCACTTGGGATCCAGCCCTGTTTTATGCCATGTGAAATAGACATTTCATCTGTCAAAAAGAGGTCCTTTTCTATCCATGTTAATTTGTGCCACGTTGTTCAGCAGTAATGGCTCTAAGAGAGAATTATAAGCCTAGAATCTCTATTGAGATCATACACTTAGGCCTCTTTATGGATTCAATGTCCAATGATAAATCAATAAGTTCCATGAAAAGTCTTAAAATGCTTCTAACTGATTGAAAGACTGCATTTTATCTTCAGAAATATATTCTGCATGCTGATTTCTCCATTTCAATTATCCAAACCTACTTCTCAATCTATCTTCATGCCTCTTCTTACATACTGTTTCATATTTATTTTAACATATATCTTATAGGTCCAATTAGTTTTCTGTTATACTGGATCATCCAAAGTCTTGAACAGTTGTTCTATAAATATATGAATTCTCTCAATGTTTGTTTAAAAAAAAGAATGAATAAATAGTGGGTAAATGAATAAATGGATGAATATATCCTATTTTGGCTATGTTCAAAAACAGAGTTCCTAACCATACAATTTGGAAACAGAGAAGGAAGAAGCAAAGTCAAAGAATGTGATGAATGTGATCTGGTTTTTTTTGTTTTTTTTTTAATTTTAGTTCAACAGGTTGTTTTGGCTTTCAGTCAAGAAAATGTGGAATCCTATCACTCCCAGATTTTCAAGGTACAGATTTTGAAAATGGATGGGCTCCATCAGCACTTGTCGTGAAGTTATAGACCTTGTCACATTGACCAAGCCATTATAATGTTCCAGTTGGATTCCTCTAATGTTCTTAAGGAAAATGTAAAGAACACCTAGAAAATCTGAATCATGAAGACTATAAATTGCTTAATTTTTTTCATTTATCTCGTGGTTCCCATGTGCATAACAGGGAATTACCTTTAGCCTCCAAAAAGTTTTGAGTTGATGGCTAATACATTTGTATTTAGATACCAGCTCTTTTTCAGTACATTACACAAGCCAGTCAAGGATTTCTTATATTTTTCACCTCATGACATACATAAGAAGTGATGATCTCATACTCTGGAGTGAATGAAGGAGGCTGGTCATGGTGATAGGCCCTCTGGGCCACCATGGAGGCTGACAGGATCCAACCTCAGCCCAAGAGCAACACTATATTCTGGTGTCTGACAGACTAAAGTTTGGGAAGCCCTGGTCTTCAAGTATAAAATATCAAATTTTAGAGTAGAAAGTGGTTATGAGGTCCAGTTTTTCATTCCTAGGCATTAGATTAAATGACTCTAAATATCCAAGATAGTGATTGTTTACCGTATGTGGGAAGATTTCTGAAGTTTGTTCAAAGACCGTTCTGCTGAAAGAATATCATTCCTATACAGTCTTTATGTTGGCCACCTTACTCTCTGCTATTTATAGTCAGATCCTTTATCTTCTCATAAATGAAAGTCAACATTCTCATAAAAACTATCCTTCAAAATCTTGAATAAGTCATTTGTCAGTGTTTTCAGGTAAATAAGGTCAGTCTTTTCTATCTGTTTTCTCAGGTTTGGGTTCCTATTTCCTCAATATTTTATCTTTTTAAATTTTTGAACTTTAAGTTCACTGGGATTTATCTGAAATTTTTTTTAAATGCAGAAATAAAGAAGTGACAAATTATTCCAGAAACATTTGACCACCACTGCCATATGTTGTTCACCTCTCACTGTGGTCTCCTAACATTCTCATGTATTATTTCATTCTAAGTGCAGTCAGTTGATGCCACTTATACTTAATCTTAATAGATGAGAAACTGTGGATAAGGGAATCAAATAATAAAAATATAAATATTAATATTAGTTATATAGCTGTTGGTGAGTAAAGCACTATACTTAATAGGTCTTGACAAATGTTATCTCATTTAATTCTCACAACAACCTAAGTGGTAGATATATTAGTATTTCCGTTTTATAGTGAGGAAACTGAGGCTCAGGGAATTAGACAACTTGCTCTTGAATTCAAACAGATTAATTCTTTGACCATCACTACTTACTGTCTCTGAGAATAGTAGCTCAGAAGAATAATAGCCAGACCAATTTGCAGTATGCACATTATTCTGGTTCTATCTGTAGTTACCTGTTGTAGAGGCCAATTCACATTAAAAGTTGACTTCTACTTCAAATTTTATTGAATATCTCTTTAAGAGGACCAAGTATAACTCCAAAAGTGTTAATGTTTCTCAAAATCTGCTTCTAAACGTGTTTTTTTCTAATCCATTATGACTGTGTTTTTTTATTGAGGTACATTTGACATATATTAGGTGTATAACATAATGATTTGATATTTGCATATATTGTCACATGATCACTGCAATAAGTCTAGTTAATATCCATCATACATAGTTACAAATGTTTTTCTTGTAAGGAGAACTTCTAAGATTTACACTTTTAGCAACTTTCAAATATGCAATACAGTATTAACTATAGTCAGCATGCTATACATTACATCCTCGTGACATCTATAACTGAAAGTTTGTACCTTTTGACTTCCATTTTTTTCAGTCCTTAACCCCAACTCCTGCCTCTGGCAACCACCAGTTTGTCCCTGTATCTCTGAGTTTGTTTTTGTTTCTTAGCTTCCGCAAATAAGTGAGGTAATACAGTATTTATCTTTCTTTGTCAGACTTATTTCACCTAGTATAATGTCCTCAGGGTACATCCATGTTGTAAAATGGTAAGATTTCCTTCCTTTTTATGGCTGAATAATATTCTAATACACACACACACACACACACACACACACACACATAGCTTTTCAAGTTAGTTTTTTGTTTTATTCAGATAAATATCCAGTGGATATTATCGATCATATGGTAGTTCTATTTTTAATATTTTGAGGAAACTTCATACCATATTTCAGGGTGGCTGCACTAATTTACATTCCCACCAACAGTGTACAAGTGTTCCTTTTTCTCCACATCCTTGCCAACATTTGTGATTTCTTTTTTTGATGATAGCCATTTCAACAGGTGTGAGGTGATAATCATGTTGTTTTTTGAAAAAACATTATTAAGCAAATAGTTGTATAACGTTCACCATGTGTCTAAATATTCTTCTAGGTACTTTATAAATATGAGCCCATATAGGGTTATGAAATAGCCACTATTTTAAATGTGGAGAAACTGAGAGAGAAGTTAAATAATTTCCCCAAATCCCAGAAATAGTATGGAAATAGAGCTGGGATCTGAACCTATGAATCAGAGATGAAGCACTTAACTGCTCTCCAATCCTCTATTGCTTTGCTGAGCAATGTGTTATTTATAGAATGAATGATGACTATTTTAAGTCTATTACTGAACTTAAAACCATAAAGCACGTGTTTGTTGATAAGTGTGTGTAGGCAGACGTATGCATGCAGATACACCTTTTGAAAATTTAAATGGAAATGAAAACAAGCCCTCTTACTCAGAGATGGTTTTATTCATATTTGCATAAGCCAAGAAACCTATGGTCAAACATACCTCAAGTTTCAAATCTTCCAGTGCAGTAACATAAATAAATAGGAAGTCACCAAAACCTCTCCCCTAGTTTGGGATACTGGAGTTTTCAAGCAGATCCAAAATTTGGTGTCTTGACTCCATTCCAAGTAGCAGAGCTGAGACAGGATTGAGAGCTCTGAAAATTATCCTGGACTTAGCCATCCTCAATGCAAACTGAAAGGCCTTGAACGTTTTTCAACCTTGAACCTCCATAGGTGTTCAGTCTGCCTCTGCTCTCATTATTGGAGAGGATATTATTCAGCTACGACATATCAGTCATTTTTTAATGGCAACTGCATAAATATATCACAACTATTTTACATTCTCAAATGTTGGCCACTGTATCTCATAAAAAGGCTGTTCAATTTAAACAAGGGCTTCTAGCACATGATACCCTCTCTGTGGTTAATTTTAAATAATGTGATTTGGAAGGTATTTGGGAGTTCCTTACTACCTAATTTCACTTTAAGAGGCCTGGGACATTTTGACCTTTCCTGAAATCAGCGCATATTTCAATTTGGTGAACGAAAAGAAGAAATGTTCTGTCTTATAGCTTATGTTTGATATGAATAACTGCTCCTAAAGCAAGACCCTAACAGTCAGACACCAAGTGGACTTCTAACAGATACTATGTATAAATAAAGCATTGCCCAGGCCAGCAGTAAATCCCATAGGGAAAACTGCTAAAAAGAGGGTAGGCATGATATGTTTTGGACATATACACAGTAAAGGAAGAGCTCTGGGCATTGGAATTGCAGGGCCTCTGTTTGAATCCCAGCTCTGCCACTCACCATTTGTATGTCTCTTGGAGAATTACTCATCCTTTCAAAGCCTCAGATCCTTGACTGTATAATGAGCATGCAAATAATTTGTAAAATTGCCTTAGATATTATAGATAATGTATTAGCCCAACTGCTGGCTCTTTGTAGGCTCCCTTTATGAACTCAAAAGCTGGATGATGTGTCTTAAAACGTCTAATATTGGGTGACTAACACATACTCATCCAAATACTACAGGCAATAATGTGGAGCCAAGTGTTTGCTCCATCATCCTGGCTCATTGTGAAATATTTTATTTGAGACAAAAACAAAGTACACAATTTCAATTACTAGATAGGTTTCTATGTTGCAGACACACTCATCCAAAATAGGGTCATCCTGCACAGGCTTACAGCTCCGCACGGTACCATAGGCAGCATGTCTAGTCTATGTACACTTTCCCAGATGTACCACAATGTGATAAATTATATCTCGACAAAGAAACTACGCTTATTCAAAGCAAGTTTGGAAACAATATTTCAGGAGCCTAACCCTTCCTTAATCATATACTTTGATGGAAGAATGTTCTTATGCACATCAGCTCAGCTCAATTCCTTCCAGAAGGACTGACATCTTAAACTGCACTAAACAATGAATCACCTTGTCAAATAAAGTGCAAAATGGAAAACCTGTTACCAAACTCATCTGATATAATGACATTTACAACAACATGTTTGAAGTGATAAACCGACAATAATAATTATATTTCCTTTAGACTTTGATTGTACTTTGAAAGTTCGATGCAATCATACTTTCTTCCTTCAGGAAAATTTTACACCCCGACATTTAATTTCTGAAACTTCAAACCTTCTATGAACATGCAAATCACAGTTGGCATTAAAAGAAGCACTCTCAGCTCTCTTTCAGGAGCCTGCAATAATGATGACGATGATGATGCCAACAATGGCTAAGTATAGGAGACTTTGCCTGTAATTCAAGGTTGATGGAAGCATTTCAGTTCAGAAATGACAAATAGAGCACTTTTCTCTCCCTAACAACAAGATCCTGCGGGGGGACGAGGAGAATAAAAGCAGAATTAAGGGCGTGCAAAATGCCCACATACACAGGGTCTTTGCACATAGTAGACACTTAATTGTTAGTAAATAAATAACCATGGGATATTCCATATAGTGTTCTGAGCATTTAGAATAGGCTTTTAATTACCCTCACAGAACAGGCTGGGCTTTTCTCCTGCCATGAGTTTAGGCCTTGCACATATTCCTGGTTTCCTCGGCGGCCCTAGAGTCCTGATGGGTCAACAGACACCCCTAGCAGCTCCTGGGCAACTGCCCTGCTTCCTTCTGGGGTGGCCAAGCACTGGACCCTTTCCTACATTCCCAAATTCTTACTGATCCAGCAGTTGTGTTCATGGCTCATACTTGCTAGCATTCTCCATCCATTTTGCTGTGTTTAGTAGCACTGGCTGAAACTATGGTGGGGAAAAAAAACTAATATTTTTGACTAAAATGAGGTTTATATATTCAATGGAGGTACCAGTTATCCATGTTCTATCATGTAAAAATGGACATTCCTTTCGAGACATAACAGTTTTAGGGCTCTACTGAATATAAAAACGGTATATCCTAATGTCTGGAAAGTTGTAATCTTACATAAGTGAAGGACATACCATACCATATATTTTTCTCTGTGACTCCTCAAATCTTATATGGCCTCTCGCAAGAGATAGGAAACCGTAACACCAGACCTAAATTATGAACACATTTGTTAAATTACTTGTTGGATGTCGGGGCACCTGTGTGGCTCAGTTAAGCATCTGACTCTTGATTTCGGCTCAGGTCATGATCTCACGGTCTATGAGTTCAAGCTCCACATCAGGCTCTGGGCTGATAGCCTGCTTGGCTATCCTCAGCCTGCTGATGGAGCCTGCTTGGGATTCTCTCTCCTTCTCTCTCTGCCCCTCCCCTGCTCTCTCTGCCTCTTTCAAAATAACTAAATACACATAAACAAATTACTTATTTGAAATGGTGTGCATACAATTGCGTCAACTATCAGACTGCAGATTCCTAGTGGTCTGTGTGCTGTTCTGCCAATGCTATCACCATCCCTTCCAAGTGGGCTAATGTTGAAATGAATATAAGTGTTTAGATAAAAGGTATCCTGGCTTCCCAAAAAATACCAAAAGGCAGTTTGACAGTTCTTCCAAAAGTTTGACAGTCTTCCAAAAGAGGGGATTTCTAAATCAGCCTGACTCATGTCAGACCTAGCACATAATATATCCACAGTTCGTATTTGTTAAATGAACAAAGGAGGAACAATGGGGAGATGTTTAATGTATGAAACGTGAGACAGCATCACAGGGTAAAACTCAAAGGAAGGTGGTCCTGCTGATAAATGAATAAATCAGGGTGCCGTGAAGCCATGACAATGACCGCTGCGATTGTTCATGACATGGCAGCAACTCCATATATATCTCTAATACACACACTACCTCTATTACCTTGCAAGGTGTTTATTATGAAACCCATTCCACAGATGAATATAAGCCACTTTTCTGAGGTCAAACAGCAATAATGGGGCTGAGCCAAGATTTGAAGTCAAGTTCGTCCCTTCCAGAGCCTATTATTTTCCCACTACCCTGTGCTGCCCTGCTTGTCACCTGAAGTCCATAAAACCAATGAAAGCCAGGGCAGGGAGGGTGGGGAAAAGACATCAGGCTTACAGCATTTCAGACTCATCACAGGCAGTGGAGATTTGGTGTCGTAAGGTCAGTTAGGAGAAGGGGTTACGATTTTGTTGATTCTAAAAATGAAACTTTTCTACATACGCATGCATATGACTCTAGTCAATTTTTAAAAAATTCTTTTGACCCAAAGTGTAGAATAACACTTGCCCATTCTTTGAAAACAATAAGAGATGATTGGTGACCACATGCTGAAACGGTTATCTTCCCCCTGCTCTCCACATCATTATTTGTAAAATCATTGACAGGGGGAAGGTGATAAAGACTCCATATTGTGCAAGATACTGCTGCATTCAAATAGCTTTGTCCCTTTCTCAAAAAATCAGGCAGGAAAACTGGCTAATTGGAGGGCCAGCAAGCCCATGAAGCCTACATAATGAATTCCAGGGACAAGGACACATCAGGGTTCACATTCTAGTAAATGACTTTACTAGTAAAGAAATTGGGAGGCTGTCTGTCTTCTTATGCACGGCGTCCACAGGAGCAAGAGCTTTGTGTAGCCTGCCAACATCATACACGTAGAGTCTGGGCTAATGTCTGTATTAATTTAACTTTTCGCTAGAATTGCTGTTCAACTTTTTTCTTTTAAATGATTCACTGCTTTACAAAATGAAAAATCTATAAAATGTAACAAGGACTCTATGACAATTAGTGCCGTATGCTCTTTTTTAATCCTCTTTTGGAAACTGAATTTTTCATGGTTCAGATACTGTTCCAATAATTAATTTGAAAATTTGCCATATTTTTCTGAATTAGTGTTCTTCATTTTTCTCCAGGGAAGAAGGTGAGGAACTGCAAACCACTTACTTTTATAGAAACCTGGTTGAAACCACAAGTTAAATGATAGCAGTAGCAATCATACTTTTGTGTCTCTCTCCAGACCAGTCATGTTCAACAGTTGCCATGCAGCTGCCTCAGCCTGCATAGTTCAGCCACTGAGAAAAGAATGTGGGCATCAGGCATTGGTGGTGTGCACAATTTGGGGAAAATGTGTCCAGAATGTCCATAGGTACTTCTAAATATCACAAACACAAACTGGATCTATTAAAGTCCAAGCTGAAGTCAATTCACCAATTAAAAAAAAAACATTTCTAGGGCATCTACCATGTGTTGGGCTGGACGCTAAACACTGAAGATACAAAAATTTCTCAATCCACAGTCTTGGAAATCAACCCTGATAATTTGCCCTCATGTCCCACATTTGATCCTTTCGCTAGTGCTGCTGATTCT
Organism: Neofelis nebulosa; assembly: GCF_028018385.1. Classification (NCBI taxonomy): domain Eukaryota; kingdom Metazoa; phylum Chordata; class Mammalia; order Carnivora; family Felidae; genus Neofelis; species Neofelis nebulosa. Next base: position 83,326,248 of record NC_080788.1, read on the forward strand.
GTATCCAAAAAAATCTGTTGCTCTCCCCATTTCTTTTGCAAGAGTCCAAGCCAACATCATTTCTTGCCTGTACTACTCTAGTATTCATTCATCTATCCATCTCCCAATCTACTCAGCAAGCATTTGTTGGGCACCATGTGCCAGGTGCTTTTTTGGGCTCAGGAGACACTACTGAACAGGACAGACAGTGTCCCTATTTCCACGGAGCAGCATTCTAAAGAAAGAATACAGAAAATTGTAAAAAGAAGGAAAAACAAGTCAGTGATTAGTATACTGATGGTAATAAAACAGGGTTCTGTTGTCAGAGACAGTGGCAGGAAGTAGAGATACATTAAATTTTTCTTTGGGTTTTCACATTTAGACAAAATACGCTTTTTGTCTTTGACTTCAGATTTCAGAAGACAAAAAGCTGAACGCCCACTTCAAGGTTGTTTTTGGCATCCTAAATTTATCAGTTATCATGTAGGGTAATCATGTAGGTTTCCAATCAAAATAACATCAGTGATACAAACAGGATATATCATTAAGATTTATTGTTAATGTCTGTGCTAACTTTCGACTATAGGTATGCATTCTAGATAGAATTTGGGATAAAAAATCTAATTTTTGCTTTGAAGTCTACAAAAAGTTTGCTAAAATCAAAATATTTATTGTTACCACAAGAATAACTGCTATACTATCGGATGATTATGAAAGCTATTGATTTTATTTATGTATAAACACAGTTGTGAAGAACTTTCAACCAGTTAAGTAAGTAAGGCAATAGATCAGCAGATTAAAAAAATATTTAAGGTGTATATTTACATTTCAATGATCAAACTCATTTAGGTTGTAAATTTGAGAAAATATCCTCTTTGGTAGTTCTTTGCATCTTGTTAAGATGAATTAAAGATAGTACACCAAGTTTCACACTCAAAATTTCCTAATAAGGTGGAATTCTAAAAAGCATGTTTCATGTCACCCATGATGAGCCACCATTAGTGCAATCATAACTGCAGAGTACAAAGTGCTTGAAGGCAAGAAGATACTTTCGAGAAAAATCAGGAAACCCAAAACCATCTTGCTTCTCTACTGAAGTTACTAGGAAGCAGCATTATAGTGGCTGGCAGTGCTGAACAATTGTTTCTGCCCTGTGTTTTCACACTTCTAAAGTTAACTATTAAAATCTTCCGTGATAAAATTATAGAAATAAATTTATGTATTCAAACGTTAGATTTATTTTTTTAATCCAGATGTTCTCTTTTATAATGAACTAAATATTGAATTTAACACTTAGCAATTCAGCATTTATCCAAAGAATAGTATTAGGGATGCATCTAGCAAGAAGCAAGAAAGGCCTCTCTGAGGAGACTAAGCTGTGACCTGAATTACAAGACTGAGCCATTTAGGCAGTGCTCTGGGTGAGGAGCACTGAAGGCAGAGAAAACAGGGCAAAGGCCTATAGGAAGCAACCAGCTTAACACATGTGAGAGGAAGAAGGATGTGGCTGGAGAACAGGAGGGAAAGAATCCTGGTGAGGACTGAATGGTGGGCAGGTGCCAGAAGCTAGACCTCCTCTTCTACCCTCATCCTCCTCCGTCGCCATCCTGCCTCCCGGGCCCCTTTCATTCCACTGTCAGTATTTGGCAGGATGGTCTTTTTTTCAGGGTAATTACATGTTCTCCCTCCACTGCTAGGCATCCTTCTATGGTTTCCCGCAGCACATAGAATGCTACCCAAGCTCCACTGCCAAGTCTGTAAGACTAGCCCTTGCAGACTGCTCTAGGCAGATCTCAGGACTGTCACTCCTTCACTCAATGACTTCTAGCCCCTTCTCTCTGCCCATTCACACACAAGCTCTGTTAAATCTGATGTGGCACATACTACACCTTTACCAGGATCCCTTTCATTCAGCTCTTTGAATGATAACTAATCCTTTTCTCAGGTCTCAGCCTCATGTTTTAGGGGTCTTCTCTGATGGCAACAACTACAAAAATCAGGTCTCCTTCCCCACTGCTCCCTGCTAATATCCCCCATCAGTTATTTCCCCTTGAAATTTCTTTTCCTATTTGTTGACTCTCTTCCCCACTAGACTGAAGGCTACCTGAGTGTTTGTGCCAGGTTCATGTTCTTTACTGCTGTAGCCTCATCATCTAGCATGATGCCCAGCAGTGGTAGGCCTTTAGTAAATATCCATTGAATAGACAAGAGAAAAATGAAAATAAAGACAACAGTGATCCTTTAAGTTACAGCCCACTAGGAAAATAAACAAATCAAATAATAATAACACGTAAAATGAATAGCTTCCATTCTTAAACCGTTCACTCTATGCCACATGTATAGTATGCTCAGTGTTTTATTTCATTTATTGCCCACAACAAATCTAGGACCAAGATGTTACTTTCCCTGTGTATTTTTTAAAAACAACTAAGAAACTAGAAGCTCAGACAGAAAAAGTATCTTTGCCCAAAGTCATTGTTGGTAAGTGGTAGAACCAGGAACTGGTCATGGAAAGCCTTGAATTCCGTATGCAGAATGAAGATTCTATTTAGCTGACATCTCGGAGGTACTAAAGGTGTTTTGAGCAAGTAAAATAATTCTTGAAATGTTTTATGGGTAGGAGTATTCATTTCCAGAATTATAATAGGTCATTTGTACTTTTTAGCTCTGTGAAACCTAAATGGAGCTGATATTCAATTTCCCTCCCAATCTTTGCCTGAGGTCTCTATTTCTTTTTCTTTTTCTTTTTAAATATAATTTATTGTCAAATTGGTTAACATACAGTGTGTAAAGTGTGCTCTTGGTTTTTGGGGTAGATTCCCTTGGTTCATCATGTACATACAACACCCAGTGCTCATCCCAACAAGTACCTCCTCAATGCCCATCACCCATTTTCCCTCTCCCCTCATCCCCCTCTCATCAACCCTCAGATTGTTCCCTGTATTTAAGAATCTCTTATGGTTTGCCTCCCTCCCTGTTTGTAACTATTTTTTCCCCTTCCCTTCCCCCATGGTCTTCTGTTAAGTTTCTTAAGATCCACATATGAGTGAAAACATATGATATCTGTCTTTCTCTGATTGACTTATTTCACTCAGCATAATACCTTCTAGTTCTATCTACATTGCTGCAAATGGCATGATTTCATTCTTTCTCATTGCCAAGTAGTATTCCATTGTATATATAAACACATCTTTATCCATTCATTAGTTGATGGACATTTGGGCTCTTTCCATAATTTGACTCTTGTTGAAAGTGCTGCTATAAACATTGGGGTACATGTGCCCCTATGAATCAGCTCTCATTTATCCTTCAGATAAATTCCTAGTAGTGCTATTGCTGGTTTGTAGGGTAATTCTATTTTTAATCTTTTCAGAAACCTCCACACTGTTTTCCAGAGTGGCTGCACCAGTTTGCATTCCCACCAACAGTGCAAGAGGGTCCCCTTTTCTCCACATCCTCGCCAGCATCTGTTGTTTCCTGAGTTGTTAATTTTAGCCACTCTGACTGGTGTGAGGTGGTATCTCAGTGTGGTTTTGATTTGTATTTCCCTGATGATGAGTGACGTTGAGCATCTTTTCATGTGTCTGTTGACCATCTGGATGTCTGCTTTGGAAAAGTGTCTATTCATGTCTTCTGCCCATGTCTTCATTGGATTATTTTTTGGGTGTTGAGTTCCACTCTCTTGATTAAAGAAAACTGGGTTAATGCTCCTCTGACATACAAGTAGCCCCAAGGACAATTAAAATGATAAAATCTTAGACTAAATGTGAAATAAAGTCAAATATAATTTCTCCTGAATTTTTATAACTATTTTTAAAGATAAAATCATGTACTGTGCAAAACTTCATGAACTCTAATTTTCTTTTTTTTTTTAATTTTTTTTAACGTTTATTTATTTTTTGAGACAGGGAGAAACAGAGCATGAACGGGGAAGGATCAGAGAGAGAGGGAGACACAGAATCTGAAACAGGCTCCAGGCTCCGAGCTGCCAGCACAGAGCCTGATGTGGGGCTCGAACTCAGGAGCTGTGAGATCATAACCTGAGCCGAAGTCAGATGCTTAACCGACTGAGCCACCAAGGCGCCCCCATGAACTCTAATTTTCAAGAAAGAAAATAGCACAATTACAATAAGCTCTACATAAATGTGTTTTTAAACACATTATTTATACCAAATTTTTAATGTGTAGTATTTTCAGTGTACCTGGCTTGGTTCGATCCCGCTAAACAAAAAAAAAAATTCTGCAAAGTGTATTTCTTCACGTGACTAGATCTATTCCCATGTTGTGAAGAAGCAAACTGTGTACTTACATTCTTCTTTCTTCTCACTTATGAATATAAATTCAGGGACAAAATGTATCCTTGAGCAACAAACCAATTTGTGAAAAGGCTACACAATTAAACAAGCATTTTGCCAAGACAAAAAAAAAGTAATAAGGGAGCATGCAAGCACAAAAGAAATTGACTTTCAAGCTGTAAGGGCTGATTTGGAAAATTTTGAAGAGAGGTACAAGTCACATATAGTTATGTGACTCTTTTCCCTTAAAAATCCATTTTAATAATTTTCCTGTCTTTAGACATTCTTCACCTTTCTTTTTATTATATTCCCTGTACTGTACCTTACATTCCCATATCTTATTTCTTTTAAAACTGAAGACTGGCCTCAGTCTTCTTCACCCTTTTCTTCCATCCTCCCCACTTCCCTTCGCTCTGTGAATCACCAATTTGTTCACCACGAGACTGTTTCTGTTTTGTTTACTTTACTTGTTTTTATTTATTTATTTAAAAAAATGTTTATTTATTGTGAGAGAGAGAGGGAAAGAGAGAATCCCAAGCAGGCTCCACACAGTCAACACAGAGCTTGAATTGGGGCTCGAACTCATGAAACCGTGAGATCATGACCTGAGCCAAAACCAAGAGTCAAACGCTTAACTGAGCCACCCAGGTGCCCCATCATTTATTTGTTTTTTAGATTCCACACATAAGTTAAATCTTGTTGTATATAATATATACTTCTTGAACATGAGGCTATGTCATTATGTCTTTAACAAGGTTTCCTTTTGTATAGCAAAATTTTTGCTCAAGATACTTTTTTAGTTTTTTAGTTTTAATAATGTAAAAAAAATCCCACTGGAGTAAAAATCTTTTAAAATAAGCAGCTTCATTAAGGTATAATATACTTACAATAAAATACACCCATTTTAAGTTGTATTTCAAGGAATTTTAGAAAAACTATATGCCCTACATTCACTATTACAAATTAAAATACAAAATCTTACGATAAAAGAAAGTGTCCCTTTGTGTTCCCCCCCTTCCCTGGCCTAGGCAACATCAATATGTCAATATAGATGGGTTGTGCCTGTTCTGGAATTTCACATAAATAGAATCACACGGTATGTATGCTTTTGGATTTGCATTGTTTTTACTCCTCATAATGTTTTTGATATGTTTCCACATTGTTGTGTATGGCAGAAGTTCATTACTTTTTATTGTTGAGGAGTATTCTATGGTATGGATTTACCACTATTTGTTTATTCTTTTTCCCTTTAAAATATTTGGGTTGCTTTAGGTTTTGGCTGTTTTGAGGAAAGCTGCTATGAGCATTTGTGTACAAGTTTTCCTCTGAAGATGCTTTCATTCCAAATACCTAGGATTGGGATTTCTGGGTTATATGTTAAGTGAGTGCTAAACCTTTAAAAAAAAAGGTTTTTTTAATGTTTATTTACTCTTGAGAGAGAAAGAGCATGAGCAGGGGAGGGGCAGAGAGAGAGGGAGACACAGAATCTCAGGCAGGTTCCAGGCTCTGAGCTGTCAGCACAGAGCCCGAGGCAGGGCTTGAATTTACAGAGGAGACTGTGAGATTATGACCTGAGCCAGTCAGATGCTTAAAGAACTGAGCCACCAGGTGCCCCAAATGAGTGCTTAACTTAAAAAAAAAACCACCAAATTGTTTTCCCAAAGTGATTTTCCATTGAACATTCCCACCAACAGTGGATCAGAGTTCCACTTGCTTCAAATCCTTGCCAACACTTGGTATGGCCGATCTTTTTAATATTAGCCCTACCGATATGTTGTACTGGAATCTCACTGTGACTTTAATTTGCATTTCCCTAATGACTCAAGTTGTTGAGCTTTTTCATATGCTTATGTGCCATCTGTATATCTTCTTTGCTGAGGTGTCTCTTCCAATCTTTTGCCTATTTTTTAAATGCGTTTTCTCCTTATTGAGTTTTAGGACTTTCTTTGCATCTCCCAAACACAAGTCTTTTTATCGGATATATTTAGTGCAAATCTTTTATTCCCATTTGTGACTTGTCTTTCCATTTCTTAATGGTATATTTTGAATATCAAAATGTAATTTTAAATGTAATGACGTTTTTGATATTTTTCTTTAATGACTTGTGGTTTTTGTGTCCTATCCAGAAATTCCTACCAACAGCATGTCAATAAACTTTGCTAATTGATTAAGTGAAAAATGAATAGTATCTTGGTACTTTCTGAGATTAAAATATACTCAAACTCTATGACTTCACAGGGTTATTGTGAGGATTAACTGAGGTCCATGTAGAACAATTAGCCTGGTGACTGGACGCACTACTGTTTAACACATGTTAATTTTTATTAGGGTTATGTTTGTCAGAAACGTGTATTTCTTTTTTTGTAAATTCCTTTACACACAAAATTGTAAGTACTGTATAAGCAGGAAACAACCCTTCTTTCCCCATTTTCATTGCTATTTTGTCCTGCAGTAATAGCATTTTGTCTTTCCAATTTTTCTCATTTTATTTTTTCTGTGATTCCCACCTCCCCTGTGGTTTTCAGTTTTGGAAAGTCCTTTCTCATCCAGAATCTGTTCTAGATATAAGAATTTAATATATGATACAACGGGTAGTGCAACATGATGGAAAAACATGGGGCACGTAGTTGGCTCAGTTAGTTAAGCATCTGACTTTGTCTCAGGGCATGATCTCACAGTTCCTGGGTTCGAGCCCTGTGTTGGCCTCTGTGCTGACATCTCAGAGCCTGAGGCCTGCTTTGAATTCTGTATCTCCCTCTCTCTCTACCCCTTCCCTGCTCATGCTCTGTCTCTTTCTGTCTCTCAAAAATAAATAAATGTTAAAAAAATTTTTTTTAGATGATAGAAAAAAGAAATCAATAAGCTGGGGACTACTTACAAGGTATTTTAAAATTTAGAACCTTACTTCACGTCACTATTTAAAATACGTTGCAGGTGAATTAAGGATCTCAAGTTAACAATACGGCAAAAGTAAAATGAACAGGAGTATGGCATCCCACCACCTTTGCCATAGTCTATTGGTCAGAAGCAAGTCTCATGTCCCAGCCAACTTGGAGGAGGAGACTGAAAAGGTCATGGCTCTGAGGAGGTCACATTAGCTTGCATCTGCTACAGCTATTGACGTGTGCTAACACTGGTGAATTTCAAATTCATTATCCTGAGTGGAAAAAAAAAATAAAAATAGAAAACAAAAGAAAGCACTTACTTTGATTCCATTTACATAAATTATAGAAAATGCAACTAATCTCTACTGATGTGTTCCCCTCCAAGTACAACCTGGAAACTCAAGGGAGTTAATACCTCATGGGGAGAATCCTTGGCCGGGAGGTGATGGAACCTTGGACAAATGCACCCTTTACCTTGCATCATTCTCCTCTGCCCTCACTTCTGCCCCCTAGGATGGTGTGGAATTAATACAGGGATTGCACATAGGCTTTCTGCCTGGGGCTCTGCTTCCTGGGGAGCCCAGGCTAAGGCACTACTCAAAGAAAATGTTTTCCTAGTATTATTATCCATAAGAGACATTCTTAAACTGCTCTGTTACCACTTACAGATATTAATGTGCTAGAACATGATACACTCTCCAGTCACCCCTCTCTGGCCGCATGGGGAATGGCAAGAAATCTGTAGCAGGAGTCATGAAGGCAAGTAGCTGGTAAAATCTGATGTTGGCATAATCTTTCCTTAGTTGGCGTAACCTTCCAGGTGTGGCTACCACTAGGTGGATATTTTCTTCCTTCCTGTCTTCTTCTTTAATCTCCTTCTCATAAAGCAAACAAAAAACTGAACTAAAACCAGAATGCTTTCATCAAGTCAGGGTGGGATCCTCCTCCGTGTCTTAGTACGCCACATAACTTCTCATCTTCAGATCACTATATTTGGCCTCTTCTCTTGCTGTCACCTAAAGGATGTGGAAAACATTTGAGAATTAAAATTGCACAGCCACAACTATGTATGAGAAATTAGCCCAGACACTAGTCTCCAGGAACAACAAACCTAACGATGTGGTGTCACTCCAAGCTGATAGGCAAAGCTCCGCCTTCGTCCTCCCTGGAGTCAGCGAGACTAAAACTCTGAGAATACATTATAATTCAGTACCAACATCCTACTAATGTTGGAAGGTCCCTGTGTGCTGTGACTGGAGTCACACAAATTCTGTCTTTCCTCCAAAAGCTATTTCGTTAGCTTGCTAAGTTTCTTGAAATTCTCTGGAGTTTCTTCTTTAGTTTAGTAGATATCTGTCAGCAGACCTTGTTAAATTGCAATATGTTATCTTGTAGTGCTCAAACCTTAATGCAGGCCCACTTGTCGAGTGTATTAGAATAGATTTGTTTACCAGTTTATGAGAGAACTTTACTTTCAAGAAATAGTACACAGGAAAGGAAAATTTTGCGGGACGGGGAGGGAAATTTGGTAAAGATTCCAGGAAGGGTCTGGAAAATGGGAGGGCACTACGTAGATTAGAATAAGGTAGGTTGGTATAACAGATAGACCCCCAAAGCTTGGTGGCATTAGAACAAAGGTCATTTCTTGTTTACAGAACAGTCCACGTTGTTCCACATGGTCTTCGAGGGACTAGGGCTGACGGTGGCAAAGCCATCTTCAACACAGAACTTAAAAGATCACTCTGAGGCTTGTATCCAAATCAGGCACAAAGGCAAAATAGCATGGGGCAGCACAATTGGGAAGCTTTATGAGCCAGGTTTTGAGTTACGCTCCACTGGCCAGAACCTAATCACATGGCCTACCTATCCTCCAGCGAGGCTGGAGGATATAGTCTAGCTGTGTGCACTGGAAGTTGAGGAAAGTAGATTTTAGTGAACAATAACAATCCATGAGAGCACAAGGACTGTATGGATCTTGGCCTTCAACTTTAGGAATTTTTGAGGCAACTAGAAATCAGATGGGAGATGAAGTTCAACATTAACTATCTACTGCCATGTAACAAATTACTACAAAACTTAATACATTAAAATAACACAATTTGTTTTTTGTTTCTGTGAGTCAGGAGTTCTGGACTCACTCGGCTAGGCAGTTCTGGCACAGAGTATCCCATGAGGTTACTTCAGATAGTGGCTGGGGCGGTATTCAACTGAATGTTGGACAGATCTTGAAGGATCCACTTCCAAGGTGGCTCACGTGGCTGACAAACTGGTACTGGCTGTTGGACAAATTCTTCCTCATATGGATCTTTCCCTAGGGCCTCTTTTGTGCCTTCATGGCATAGTTATGGGCTTCTTCCAAAAAAACTGAACTAAGAGAACAAGGTAGAAACTTCATTGTCCTTTATGACCTAGCCTAGGAAGTCACCTCTGTCGTATTCTATTGGTCACACAGACCAGCCATGTTTCAGTGTGAGAGGATACTACATAAAGGCATGAATACCAAGAAGCAAAGATCAGAGGGGACCATCTTAGAGGCTGGCAATGTAGGATTTCAAAGACTGACTAGAACTAACCTGCAATCAGCTGTTCTATCCGTTATTTTACTGCTTCATTGATGAACTGAATAAATTAGCTATACACACTACAGACAAACTAAGTCAATCTGTTCAAAGCCTATGTATCCACCTTTCTTGGGCATAAATCACTTGACACCTGAAATAAGTCACTCAATAATCTTTGAAGTAAGCATCAGGAAATATCTCCTTACTCTGATTTAAGTTCTTATTCTCCTCCAGTGAGCTCACTCCACCAGCATCCCTGACCAACCTGCCCAAGAAAGCACTTCTTAGATTTTAATCTGAGCGCCTCATACTTGTCATTCCCAGCATTCTTCTCTTTGTAATGCCCATATCTCACTAAGAACTTCAAATAGGAAATAAAACAGAAATGAGCCTTCTTCCTGTTTTCTCTCCAGAGTTTTTATTAGGAATAGTCTGGAGTTTCTAAGAGGAAAACTGACACTTGAGGAGACTGGCTATGATCAGGTGCTAGATTTCCTAAGAATGTGGCTGGTGTCGTACGTAGAGTTTGTTACCCTTCTTGCATAGAGAATAGTTAATTAGGAATCAAAAAGATCCAAATCGGCACGATGCCCAGTAGTGATAACTCTGAATCTCACACCATATAGGATATATCCAGTCACAGGCAAGCTCCAAAACAGTCTGCCCAAAAAACCAGACCAAACCAAAATAGATTTATGCATCTAAAAGTACTAATCTGTAGCTGATAATCTGAAGTTTCTGAAATGTTGATGCTTTGAAACTCTTTTTTAATCTTGGAATACTTTTATACCTTGACCTACATGTGAAGGTGCTATAAAACTAAGGTTACCTGGATGTTTTAATAAGGCAGGAAATTTTTTTATGCTCTATCCACCAAATGATCCACCTTAGCAAGCTGGTGTCTCCCATAATTCAGTAGGATGAAGCCACAGAAGTGTAATTCTCAGACAACAGAAGAGCAGTGCTCAATAAACAGAACATGGACTGTGGCAGAAACCACTGTCACACCAAACCTGACAGGTCCAGCTGCCAGGCAGACCATGGACGGCTTTCTGGACTTTTCTGCCTTTTCTGCTCCTTTCTGGACGGGGATGTGGACATGAATGTCTTTGGGTGGCATCTCCTGAGAGTTATTCAGATATCTGGTAGGAGCACATTATTTTCATCGCCATAGTATCAACTTCACAATGGAAAATACTATCGGTGTTATTTATATTGCTTGGGTAGAAAAAAAGGGAATACTTCAGAAACTTTTCTGAAACTGTGATGGCCACGCAACATGACAGTGATGAATGCACAGTGCAGAAAGAGATGCTTCTCTTGGAGGACTCTGCAGCCTGGGCTTCAGAAATTGGAAGCTGCCTAAAAAGAAACTCAGATTGTCGGTATTTATTTATTTATGTATTTCTTCCGATAAGAAGAAAAATACTCATCAAATGTGGATCAAATTAAAGTTGTTGCTTCTTCAAATAAAACACTGAGTAAATATATTTAGGTCTCCCTTCTGAATTTAGGATTATTTGCTGAGAATAATGTCTTCATCGTAATCTTTCCTCCATGTATAAAAATGCTTCCTGAAGACTACATGTTCTTTTCTCTTGCACTTACCTCTGGCACAATTTACTTTTCTGGCCATTTCTTAATAAACAGTACTCAAATACATATTTGTTCAGAATTTCCTAGCATTTTTCATACAAATATATGTAAATTGGATGTATATGCTCTCTAAAATATATTTAGCAGATGGTAAGGAAAACCAAATTTAGAGATATTAGGTTCCTCCTCACATTTAAGATTGAGACTTAGATTCCCTTGACTAACTGGACTATAGCAATGCTTAACTGTTCAGCTGTCACTATTACATAATTCCAGCAACTTCTCTAGAAACATTTCTTTAGAATTTCTCTGTACATTTGAAAAATGGCAGGGTGGACAACAATAAATGTAGCTTCGATACTCTCCTTGCAAAGTATTTTTTTAACCCCAACATTTAGCGACCAATATCCTGTAAACTGGTTAAAAGAAATGCTGGAATAATTCCACATTCCAGGGTAATTGCAGGATGTTAGATTCCTTCTGGTCCTTAACTATCAGGATCAGAGAATGGGAATAGTCTCCTTGATGTCCTCAGGATCAAGTGCCAAACCAAAAGGCAACAGAATCTGTCAGAAACCATTGGCTCTTTACCCCTGTGGACTAGAAAAGCTGCTGAAAGCAGACTTTACACAGCAAGATTTCCCCTACTTCTCCAAACATGCCACACCGGTTGGAAACTTTCTAATCTTCTCTTTCGCATGTTCCTTCCCTTGCCTAGACCACAGAGGCCCCTGATAGTTTCCATGGCAAGTCACTGCTCATCCTGGCAAACAAGATGGTATCTCTCCAGAACAATCTGTGGAAGTCTTACTCTTGGCACGTCACGTATCAAAAGCCTGCTTTATGACCATTGTCCTTTGGGCTGTTGTTTGTTTACATGATAGTCTTCCCTACTAGACTGTAAAGTCATTGAGGGCAGGGACTGTTGGCAGTGAACTCTTTCAGTGCCCAAGCTCAACTCAGCACGGCACGTAGCATATACTCAATAACTATTTGATAAAGAAATAAACAGGGGCACCTGGGTGGGTCAGTTGGTTATGTGTCCGACTCTTGATTTCAGGTCAGATCATAATCTCGCAGTTCATAAATTTGAGCCCCACCATCAGTCAGCATAGAGCCTGCTTGGGATTCTCTCTTTCCCTCTCTCTACCACTCCACTGCTCACGCTCTTGCTTGTGCTCTCACTGTCTCCCGCCTTCTCTCTCTCTTTCTCAAAATAAGTAAACTTAAACACATTGTTTAAAGAAATAAACAAATTTTATATTCTTAAAGTGTGCTTCATGTCCTTTATTAGGTCACCTCTTTTAAGATAAAAGACCTTGTTTTAGAATTTTGTACAAGTTTCTTCATTTCTAGGGGAAATTTTGCTCTTGCCAAAGTTGGATGTCTTAATTTCTTTTCTGTCAAAATTTCAAATTATGTACTTTTTTTTTTCAAGTTCCATACTTTTTAACCTATTATAAAGTGCAGCCACCAGTCTAAAATATTTAGGGATGCACCAGAGATTTCAGTTCAAGCACTTGGCACACAAATGCATCATGTAGCTGTACATAACAATGATAAATAGTATTATCTCACTGAAAGGTGGGGTCTATGCCCTTCTCTGTAATCTGAGTGGGCTTGTAACTGCTTCAAAAAAAGAAAAGAAACAAAATGAATCTTAAGTTGAAACATTATACTAGAAGCAAATGTAAGTGCTAACAATAGAACTTCTACAAGAAAACACAGGAGAGGGGAACCAGGGTGGCTCAGTTGATGGGACTTCGGCTCAGATCATGATCTCGTAGTTCGTGAGTCCAGGACCCATATCAGGCCCTCAGCTGTCAGCACAGAGCCTGCTTTCGACACTCTGACCCCCTCTCTCTCTGCCCCTCTCCCGCTTGCTGGCACCCTCTCTCTTTTTTTCGCTGTCTTAACAAATAAATAAGCTTTAAAAAAAATAAAAGAAAACTTATGAGAAAAATATTTAGAACTTGGCAATAAGACATGACGAGCAGGAACTATAAAAGAAAAAATTGGTAAGATGAACTTCAGCAGAATTTAAAACCTTTGCCCTTCCAAAGGTAGTTAAGAAAATGAAACATAAGTTACAGACTGGGAGAAAATATTTGCAATATATGTTTGATAAAAGACTTGTATTCGGAATGCATAAGAATCCCGACAACTCAAAAATAAGAAATCAACCAATCTAATTTTGAAAGGAGAGGGTGGTGGTGCAAAAGACTTAAATAGATATTACGCAAGAGAAGATACACAAATGGCAGACGAGTACACACGAAGGCGTGTCAGGCGGCAGGAAAATGCAAACGAACACAACCAAGAGATGCCTCTCGTCACATCTATGACTATAATGAAAAGGTGTGACAATGCCAAATACTGGCAAAGGGGTGGAGTAACTCGAACTCTCAGACCTTAGATGTGAAAATATAAAATGTTTGGCAATTTCTTAAATATACACCTGCCTCATGACCCAGTATTTCTACTGCTAGGTATTTGCCCAAGATAAAGAAACATGTTTGTTCCCCAAAAGACTTGTTTATAGCAGCTTTGTTCATAACAGCCAAGTCTGGAAAGGGTCTAAATGTTCAACAGGAAAATGGAAAAACCAATGGTAGCATATCAATACAATAGAATAGCACACATTAAAAAGAAATGAACTACTCACACACACCACATGGATGAAATTCAAAAACATTACGTTTAGTGAAAGAGGTCAGGCGAGGGGCGCCTGGGTGGCGCAGTCGGTTAAGCGTCCGACTTCAGCCAGGTCACGATCTCGCGGTCCGTGAGTTCGAGCCCCGCGTCGGGCTCTGGGCTGATGGCTCGGAGCCTGGAGCCTGTTTCCGATTCTGTGTCTCCCTCTCTCTCTGCCCCTCCCCCGTTCATGCTCTGTCTCTCTCTGTCCCAAAAATAAAAAAAATAAAAAAAAAAAAACGTTGAAAAAAAAAAAAATTAAAAAAAAAAAAAAAAAAAAAGAAAGAGGTCAGGCGAAAAAGAGAACAGATCTTATAATTCCTTACATGCAAAGTTTAGGATTAACCAAAACTAACTTACAGTGATAAATATCTCCACCAGCCGTTGCCTCTGGTGGGGTTGAGAATTGACATAAGGGAACTTTCTCAAGATGATGGAAATATTCTTCTGGTAGATATGGAGATATGCTCCCTATTCCAGGCCTCGTTGCCCCAGCAGCTGGGGGTGTTGTCTACGAAGAGCAGTCAGCTGTCAGCCTGTTCTGCACACATTCAAATTCCCTATTTTCAGGCCCTGCGTGATCAGACTCTAAACCTCTAAGAGTGAACCTCATGTTCTCCTCTTTGCTTGTTAGAAAACAGCCAGCCTGGCTGGCCTGATGTTTTCAACTCTGGTTCCTTCCTTCCCTTTTCTGGACACTTCTGGCTTCTTCAGCTCAAATATCATCTTTGTGTGGCCATCTCTGACCACTCCGTGTCAGTAACCTCCCTGCACATTCACCATCTCTGCATATGTCTTCCAAGCACTTCTCTTTACAGAATGACTAACTTTATATCTTGTCTGTCTCCATCACTGCGCCGTGAGCTCTAACCAGGGACTAGTTTGCACACGACTCTGTTCCCAGCCTCTGGCGTGATGACTACCGCTTACATGTACTCACTGTATTTGGTCCAATGCGATGTACAGACTGCAAACTGTGACCATAACTGTAGTGTCTTTGATATGGCACACGTCCTCATTTTTTAAAAATAACATTAAACTCAACCTTAAGCCTGGGTTCTGCATGGATGGTGGGAAAATAATGTTGATTAGCACTGACTCTTGGAGTGAGGAGAGGGTATGCCCACTACTCTTCACCACCCCTGAGTCCTCAGCTGGTGATCTCCCAGCTCACTACTTGTGACCCCACTCTCATGTGAGGTCTTCCACATCCTGTGGCCCCAGCCAACCCCGAGCCTGAGGCTTGCAGGAACCACATCCCTTCCCTTCCACTCCAGGACTGCTAAGATCATCTCTTCAACGATAAGAAATTTTTGCAAAAGAGAAAAAACACTCACTTCAAATTCTGTTCAGAGGCAAAGAAGGTTACCCTATGGAAGTGGCGATGGAGAAAGAAATGTAGGAGGGCAAAACACAAATCAGTATCTCAGTGAACTGGTTTTCCACAGGGAAAGATAAAACGACTAAATGAATGAATAAGCGTCTCCAGGCCATGAAAGCTTATTATTTACTATTATTGCAGCCACTGGTTATCTCAGCCACCATTACATTGACATAGCCACTTGCAACATGATCTTTCAAAGGCTTACCATTGCTCTTAGTATAAAGACCAAAAGCCTTCAGAAGACATGCAAGGTTCTAACAGGGTCTAATCCCAGCCTTTTTCTCTGGCCACACTCCCCCTAACTCTAAGGCAGTAGTTCACTATGCAGTAGAATCACCTGGGGACCTTAAAACAAACAAAGAAAAAAAGACAAAAACCAGAAAAGAAAAGTCAATCCCATCTCAGAATGATTATAGCCAGATCTCTGTAGATGGGGCTCAGGACCTTATATTTTTTAAAGTCCCCCAGTGTAGTCAGGGCTGGGGAACTGTTCCTTCAAAGTTTTTAGCTCCTACGGCCATTTTTACTATTTACTGCAAAGCAGAATGATTCTTCCCAGTTTTTCAAACTAGGTCAACAAACTGGCATTCAGTTCTAGCTTTATCCATTATGAATGACCAGTAACCTTCATGCCTGAGTCTGGCTATCCTCCTCAGAGAAGTCTTCCCTGAGCCACCAAACAAGATCAGGTCCCCTTTTCATACACCCGACGTACCCAGTGCATCTTCTTTAATTTAATTTCTTTAAAACAATGTTTGTTTATTTGTTTTGAGAGAGAGAGCAAGCGAGAGCATGAATGGGGGTGGGGCAGAGAGAGAGGGGGAGAGAGAATCCAAAGCAGGCTCCACACTCAGCATGGAGTCTGACCTGGGGCTTGATATCACAACTGTGAGATCATGACCTGAGCAGAAATCACAAGTTGGATGCCTAACCAACTGGGCCACCCATGCACCCCAGGACATCTTCTTTAGATCACTTGTCATGGTTTGCAATTATTCTCTGGTGTGACTTTTAAAAAATTATTGTCTGTCTCTCAAATTAGATTGTAAGTCCCACAAGGGCAAGAAGTATTGTGGAATTTGTACATACTTATATCCAGAGTTTAGGGCCTTATAGGGAAACAACAAGAATTTGTAGAATGAGCACTTAAATAAACAAATGAAAGAACAGATGAATGTGGGAACCTATAACATTGTACTTGGAGTATACAAGTATATCAAGTATATAATACATTATGTAGTATATGATAAAGGTAAGAAATAATACTTTTTTAAAATGAAGTTTGAAAGACCTTGAAAACACTTTCATAGATGGTAAGTTCACAAACGTAGTTTTCAAATATTTGTGATTTTAACATTTATACCACATAGCATCCATGAATATTTGATATTTTAATTATTTAAATTTAATTTTCCACCTTGAACAAAGAAAACAGTCTTATAGAAAAAGAAAATCTTGGCTTGTCATTGAATGAAGAAACAAATAACTTCCAAAGCCTTACAGACTACAATATTTTTATCTAGGCACAAAAGTCATCCCTACAAACACCAAAAACATGTCAAACAAAATTAGAGTATCCTCTCCAGAAATTTTTTAGGAGATAGAAACAGTTTCTGGATTCTATAACACAGTGTTTTGATCATTTATTTACTCAAAAACAAACTCTCAGTTCAGATGAACTGTGGGTTTTCAGTGAAGTCCTGCTAAATTTAAAGTATTTCTTTGAGAAATTTACAGACTTGTCCAACAAGACTCTTTATAAAAAAACCTACAGAATTTTACTCGAGTATCTTTTTCTTCTTTCTTTAAAATGTGCTAGTATCAAAGGGTTGTAGTTCATCATTTAAACTCTAAGTATGAAAAATAGTTCTCTCTCCCAACAAGTCAAAGTTTAAGAAACCGCCTAGATGATGAAATTGCAATTTATAGGTTGAGCCATTATTTAGTTCTTAGGGTTTTTTTTTTTTTTTATAATTAGCCTTATAATTGCTTTCATATATGACTTCCCTAATTGTAATGTCTATGGTCCCTATGTTAGAATGTGTAAGATACTAATGTTGTTTCTTTTAAAGATTACGTCCGGGTGTCTCTATTCTATACTTTGCAGATACGAGTATACATATCGGTATTTCACATTTAAGGAGACGTGATAGTTGCAAAGTCCTTGAGCAGCTGTTTCTAATGTTCTGCGCTTTGTGTTTCGTTGACGAGGGGCACGTGGCAGGGGGATCGCACCCTGTTCAGAGGGAGGCAGTCAGAGGCTCTCCCTGAGCCCGGGAACGCTTGTCTCAAACAACGAGGTTCGCTGATGACATTTCCTAAGCTACTCTGATGGCTTTTCCGCCCTGAGTTGACCATCGGAATGGTGGACGTGTTTGCATTTATAGAGGACGTTCTACGCAATATTTATGAAGCAAACATGACTGGGAATCTTTCGTGTGCCAGGCACCAAGTGGAGCCCTGGAAAGACAAAGGTAAATGCAGTTTCTATTCTTTTTTGTCAAGGCGTTTGTCTTTACGGACCTGACATCTTTTTGGTAGAAGGAAGATAACATTTGTCGGCCACCTGTTAAGTGGCAGGTTATTTATTTTCATACACGTTAACAAATCCAAGTCTATGCCTCAAAACAACTCTCTGGGATAAGAAATGTTTTAGTCTCATTTTGCAGATGGGAAAACTGAGGCTCAGGAAG
This sequence comes from Neofelis nebulosa, assembly GCF_028018385.1. Classification (NCBI taxonomy): domain Eukaryota; kingdom Metazoa; phylum Chordata; class Mammalia; order Carnivora; family Felidae; genus Neofelis; species Neofelis nebulosa. Next base: position 83,344,335 of record NC_080788.1, read on the forward strand.
CTTGTTCACTCGCCAATGAGCGAGTGGCAGACTGACACCATGCTCCCTGGGGAGAAGTCCCCGGAAAGTAAGAACTCCGAAGAAATGGCAGAAGGTGGGGCCACCCTGCTCTTGCGGAAGCATTGCTCGTTAGCGGATCCAAGCAAACTCTCACTAAGAATATTAGGGGGAGGGAGGTTGGAACCGTGGCACAAGGGGAGAAATAGATGCTTTTGAAAATGGCAGAAGGGTCAGCCTGAAAACGAGAATGGCTTCCCAAGTTCTCGACGTTAATAAATTGCTCCCCACTCTTCGCAGTGAGCCTGTGAGTTTTAACACGAGCACTTCTTTTGTATTACAAGCATGACACCCATTTTTCTGCTACTCGTACGGAGTCACTTAACAATGAAACGATGCAAATATTTGTCTCCGGGTGCTAGGCACACTGTATTTCATTCAGTCTGAGCCCTGCGAGTAGTAGCTTATGAGCCACCTCTAATGGTACCGAGCATCTTTCCTCAATCTATATTCACATCAGTTCCATTTTCAAATGAGTCAAATGGGAAGCTGAAGTTAGCCAGTCAGAGCTTAACACCTCTGATTTATGGTCAGAAGTATCTTAATAGGATCATTCATTTTCCTTCGCTCGTTCAGAACATCTGATGTTACAAGTTTCTAGAAATGTTCGTGTATCCTCTGGTTCTGCAAAAATATAATCTTTATCTCCAAAAGTGACCTTCAAATGAGCAGGAAATGAAAGCCGGCCGTTCTTTCTCAGTCACCTTGCCTTGCTTTATTGATGTGTCATAATGGAAATCTTGAGAGCCAGAAATCTCAGAATTATTATGATATTTTAATCTTTTTAGGTTAAGTGTAAATGTGAAGGTGTAGGGCAAAAAGCATTAGTTTAGGCCCGGCTTTATGAAGTATCTCTTTCTTTCCCTTTTTCTCCTTGCTCAGTGGCTTCAGAGAGGATGTCTCTTCCACAAATCTGCAATTTCTGGGCTTTTGTGAACTTGGTCTTCTCCTTCGTATACTTTTATAAGTCACTTGATTTATGAAATTGGTGGGGACAATTCTAAGCACCCACACACCCACCCCCACGCCCCTCCCCTTTCCCTCACCTGAGCACCTCAGCACTAGGTCCTTTGTTTCTACAACATATTTTAATTTTTTTAATGTTTATTTATTTTTGAGAGAGAGAGAGACAGAGCATGAGCCAGGGCAGGGGTCAGACAGAGAGGGAGACACAGAACCCGAAGCAGGCTCCGGGCTCTGAGCTATCAGCACAGACCCTGTCGCAGGGCTTGAACCCAGGAAATGTGAGATCATGACCTGAGCCGAAGTCAAACACTTAACCGACTGAGCCACCCCAGGCAGCCCTCTACAACATATTTTTAAATCATTTGCAAGCAAACCTAACTGCAGTCTGGCTATGATCTCCATTCTCACAAAAAAAATATGTCTGTTTAACCACATGCTTTGATCCGTTTGAGATGCGCCTGCCAGGGTGCAGAGTTCTCTGCCCAGAGCATTCCAACCTTCTAAGTAGCGTAAGATTGCCAATGATGTCCCTCACAAGCTAAAAACTTGCTGTTATTCTACTTTTTGAGCATGAATTCCCATTTCCAAATCATCATGGTATATATGTATAACATGCAACCCTAGAATTGATACTCTAAAATGTTTTTTTGTTGGGATGAACTCTCAGCAATGGATGATTGCTTACCTGGAATAATCATTTATTCTCCCCAAAGAAGAAATAATTGCTGACTACTTGATTCTAAATGCATCTCAAGTGCAATAAAAAATTAGGGTGAATTAGTGGATTTACAGATCTGCTGTAGTAAATATTAAAATGACCCTTCTAAATGTCATGATGTCTGTTTAGCCTCAGAATCACCCCCAAAACAATTGATCTTAACTGTGCACTGAAACTGTCTGAGACTACCAGATACTTTTTTTTAAATGTCTCCTATCACTTTATACATACTTTAGAAAAAAGGTTGTATTGACTTTATTTTTAATCACTAAATTTCACTAATAAATTCTCATTGAAAAAAAATCAAATGCAGTAATGGACAAAATGAAAAGCGAAAGCTGACTCTTAACAATCTCAGTGTCCATAGATAACCACTTACGACTTTAATTTGTATCCTTCCAGGCCTTTGTGTAAAAGTAGATGAATAGATATGATGTTCAAACACATTTAATATGGAACGACAGAGTATTTTTATCTTACTATTTGTATTATGTCCTCAGCTTTACAGTTTCCATCTTTTTCTGAAGGCTGTAGACTGTGACAATAACACCAGAAGGACTGTCTTGAAATTGGGGGGTGACGTCTCAGATCTGCACTTGGGCCATACTGAATGGATTGAACATCCGACGCATTACATTTTAAGGTCTCAAGGAGATATTTTATGATCAGATTTAACAGACCACATACTCTTTCCTTTAGGGAGGCCATAAAATTCCCAGATTATGGGAGTAGATCTTGCGCTCAAATATTCAATTCCCTATTTTAAGCCTGATTTTTCTCTTATTAAGATCTGTCAGTGGCACTTTGGTTAAGTTCCCTTCTGTGGCCAAAGACTCCTTTTCTACATATTTGTTTTTATAATTGTGTGGTTTTTAAGAAGACGTACTTCCCATCTAAGAAAATGTAATAAGGAGCATTCTTTTGTTACTGAAAAGATGTACCTGAGTTAATGAGGTTGTTAATATAAGTCTATGAGGCCAAAATGTGAGAGCTCAACAGTAGTCGTAAAACTGAAGAGAAGTTTCCAGAGTAGAAAAGTACCTTTTCTAACTTACAATAAACTGAAAAAAGAAGAGTCTGGTTTAAGGTCCTTTTTATTGACAAGGAAAGAAGGTAGAGGAGGTGGGATCTCTCACACATTAATATGGTGTAAAAAGCAGAAGAGACAAAAATTTTTCTTCAGATAAATTTCACCAACTGAAGGACGAGCCACGAATAAAAGCGTGTTTGAGTTTTATTTTCTGCTGGTCGCCACCATAGGATGGATGTTTTGTTCCACCAAGCAGAATTTCAAAGTCTTTGTTGCTGTGAGTATACAACTGCCCCGGCCAGCTCTCTCTCAGTCCGTTTTGGTGGTCAGAGACCTTCAGTGCAAAGTAGCCACATGACAGCTTGTTTTTTTATTGTCTCTTTTCCATTTTATTTCTATTGACTGTAATCTTAAGGCATCTGAATCAGTTGCTTGCCTTCTCTTTGTTAATGTCCACTGGAATCAGTCAAGTTTCCCACTTTCCCATAAATAGGGACATAACGAGAATCAGTCTGGTTTCGCTTTCTCTTCTCTCGTCTCTTCAAAATCAGAGTCAATAGTCAGCAGTTTGTGCTCACATAAATCTTGTTATTGTTTATACCGACTCACCCTTTCTCATGCTATTAGAACCATGGTGGCCATAGACCCCAGAGATTTGTTCATCTGAAAGCTCTGAAACTGCACCACTTTTATGACAACAGTAAAGCCTTGAGCTGTCACTTTCCCCCTACGACTGTTATTCACCGTGATTACTGGCATTTCTTTCTGGCTCATTCTCTCTTGCTCCCATCCCCCATTTGATCGTTTGAAAGAAAATATTTGGAACAAATAAGGTAAAGGACTAACAATTAGCAATTCTTAGCTAAGGCTGCATAAAATTCTGTGCCTGTCTCCACAGAATCTGCATCCTATTTAATATATCTCCCATCCTGAGAACTCATCCCAGCATTCTGGTGGGCTTTAAGGGAGTCCCTAAAACAAGAGGGATTAAAAAAAAAAACAAACAAATAAAAACAAACAAACAAACAAACAAAAACGGGGCCCTCTCCCTGATGGGGAACCGGCTGTGTCCAGCCATGATGCTTTGTGGCAGTCCTAGGTTCAGGGCAGAAGTCTGCTGCTTCCTTGGTGTGAGACTCAGGCAATATGTTAGCTTCTTCATCCTTGAGTTTTCTCACCAAGAACACCACGTCTGCCTTACAGGGCTGCTGGGAGGATCAAACAAAATGATGTTTGTGGAAGGGTATTATTAACCGGTGATCACCTTCTAAATAATAGAATTTAACAAGCGTGTGGATTAGAGAAATGGGAAAAAAGGTTGAGATGTGCAAAGGAAATAGAACTCATCTGCTCAGGTATTTAAAAGTCATAGTCACGTGGTCCAGTGGGTTTTGAAATTTAAAGACTGATATTTTAGAGTGTGCCTCTACAAAACTGGAACTTTAAATTTTGTTTTTAGTTTTCATGGTGTTGTAGAATAAGAAGGTATTGTTATTCTCATTTTACAAATGAGGAGAATGGTATAAAAAAATTATGTCCCTTGCCCCAGGCCCCTTATTACTCGGAATCAAAAGCTTTCCAATTTTGACAGCCTAGATATTTGTCTCACAGCCTTCAGAGAAAGGAGAGGATTTATGTGGGAAGTTCATCCTGGGAAAGGTTACACGTTCTCTGACGTATGTTCATTTCACATTAACACTTTGCTCTATCCCAGAATTGTGTTAACTGTGTCTTAAAATTTATTCTGCATTTCCCTATTAAAATAAACCTGTTTTTAAAAATCTTATTGTAAAAATGCATTGAGAAGCTGGGTTGATAAATAGAGAAAATAGGGCAGAGAGACTTGCTTAAATCAGCAATACATATTCAGGTTGAAAGCTCCCCTTTTCCCTTTTCTTTTTCTTCTCTACCTTAACAGGTATAAAACATGCAAAACATAATTTTTAAAATGAGGTTAATTTCAACACTGTGGGACGGTGACGGTGGTATTAGAACTGATTCTTTCTAGGAGCACCTGGGTGGCTCAGTCGGTTGAGCATCTGACTCTTGATTTTGGCTCAGGTCATCATCCCAGGATCATTGGGACCAAGCCCACATCGGGCTCTTCACTGAGCGTGAAGACTACTTAAGATTGTCTTTCTCTTTCTCCCTCTCACCCTCTGTTCCTTTCCCTCACTCTCTCTCTCTCTCTCTAAAATAATAATAATAATAATAATAACAACAACAACAATAAGGAAGGGAAGAAAGAAGAAGTAGGAGAAGAAAGAAGAAGGAGAAGAAGAAAAAGAAAAACTGATCCTTTCTATTAAGTCTTAGACGAATGGAGAGTTAAAATCGACTGTCTTGTCTATCCAAAAGGACTTTTTTAAAAACATTCACACTGAAAATTTCACTTGGAACAATGCTTTAGCTCCTATTTTGACAAGTCAGTGCATATATGAACAAAATAACAACGTGCAGGTTGAATGAGATAAATAATGTGTAGAGTAGACCTGTCTGGGAATTTCCAGTCATTTCAGTCTCTGAATCTTTTGAGGAAATTACTTAGCCTAACATCACCGAATACAGCAAATAATTGACCTCGGAAGAATAATCCCAGAAGCTCCCAATTTATGAGTGGATTCTAAGAGTTAGTAGAAAAGTCAATTGAATGAAATTTGCAATTTATTTTTTCTCTGGAAGTATTTTTTTTAAATGCAGTCTGGTTCCCCAGCTAGTCTGTGAAAACTTCATCCATCGTGAATCGGGAACTTTGATGTTATTCCAGCAGAAATAAGCACTCCAACTTCTCACCCTTCTCTCGGCCCTGGGGGCATCAACAATAGAGGGTACAGATTCAGAGGACAATGGCTCCACCAAAGAGCAGGTGGATAGGTATTTCTGAGGTCTCGTGACTTCTCTCTCATGCGTTTGTCAAAGTATTCTTCTAAATAACTTACTTCCCACAGTTATTTATTTCCCATGAAATAACTTTAGTATTCCCTAAATAACTTGCTCCCAGTATTACTGTGGAGCAAAGGGATGGTGCTTATAAGAACTGTGGGTTTGGGGTCTGCTTCCTCCACTAAATGTTTCTGCACACAGATTGTTCTTTGGTCAGGCATTTATTATTTGGGGAATCATTGACAGGGTGCCTAATTCCTATGCACAAAGGGCATGTGTATGCAAGTGAATGTGTTGGAAGACGGACCTACACAAAACCAGAGTTTTGGAGGTTTTGTCTCACACCAAGTTATTATTTTCAAAACACATGTAATGTCTTAAAACTTTAAAAATGGCCATTGAAAAATCTGTTTGTAATCTAGACAACCAAAAAAGCGTCAAATTTGAGTTGAGGAATGCACTTTATCCTTTCATTTTAGATAGAAAAATGATATCATCGAGTATCTTATAGAAACTTCTTTATGCATAAGGAAAATATATTCACAATTTAACTTAGATGCTATGAAAATTTACTCTCAGCAGATGGTTTTGAAAAGAAGACAAATTAAAATGTACTGGTCTCCAAATGGATATAGTAAAGTTAACCATTAGTTTTATGTAACCTTTTGGGAAAAAAGACAAAAACTAAAACTTGAAGGATTAACCCAAATATTTGAGTGGAAATCAAGCCTTACATTTGATTCCAACAGCCAGTCTTTATCAAGGGTGATGGATGTGATATCCTAAAGTAAAAACAAACAAACAAAAAAATGGATTTCTTTGGCTACAATAGCAGAATAAGTGAATCTTATGATTGGATGATTATCCTATGCTAGATTCGGAATATATGCCTTTATAGCCACGTTCCCTTCCCTCTTTGTCTGCCAGCTTGTGCAAGCCGGGTTCTTCTCATTCTCTGGGATGACTTCCAAAGGGGGTGGGAGAGGTAGGGCACATGGCCCCATATGAAGCAGTATTATCCCAACATTCGGATCTTTGTGTTTCAGAGTATTAACCAGATTACGGGTCATAATCTGTAAAAGCTCCCCTGCTAGTGCCCTGCTTGACTTCTTTCCAGATGAAATCTCTTCAAACAAATCCTGGATCACAAAGATTCTCCGTTTTGTGTCTGGAGCCAAAGAGAAAAAAAAATATGCATAAAGAAAGACAAGTATCCGCCAAGGGTAAAGAGCTAGATTGATGAGGTTCTGCGTTTATCACCTCTGGAAAAAAAATTGTTCCTGTAAAAGAAGCCAATTGCAACATTTAGGATGAAGTAATTCATCTAGTGATTCTTCTTCCATTTGAACTTTTCATTTCCTTGTGCTTTTTTATGGATGCCCAGTTTGAATGTGTCTAGATAAGGACATGACTTATTTATTGGCACTAAGAGCTTTTTATAAATTTAATGTAATTTATGGATTTTTAATAATCCCTCTAATAGTTTCTTTACATGAGTTACCACTTTTTTTAAAAGCCAAATTTCATTTGCTTTATGGCAGCAAATGAGTAAAAGAGAAAATTAGGGTTTCAATAGAAAGTTATCCCACTTGGCAGCCCAAACCTATCCTTTGGCTCATAAAACACTACTGATGGGGGCACCCTATTATTTTTAAGGGGTTCATGAAATGGACAAAATTCATTTGTTCCCATTTGTTCCCTCAGCATGCAGACAGGATATTTATAGGAAAGCACTGTCAAAAAAATTAAAAAAAAAAAAAACCCAACACATCCTTCCACTCTCAACGGAAAGGTCTGAGGTAAAGTGGTTGTAATCAAGCTTGCTTGCTAAATGCACTCAATTTTTCAGAAGCAATTCCCTATTTTTCACAAAGCTTTTTTTTTTTCCCTTCCAGAGGGTAACTTTCTAATTCATTGGATACTTACTAGTATCCTTTAGCTTTACACTTGTAAATTGTTTAGAACTTGTGCCTTGGACAAATACCCAGGGGATATCTTTAAATAATTCCAAGGGGACTATCCTGCAACAAAAGGTCACTGATCTCTGGATAAATGTCCTCTAGACTAGGAGGTGTTCTTTTCCTTCCCAGTGCGTCTGTCAGCGGCACACCACTGGGATGAGTCTCTGTGTGTTACTCTCATCTATTACAGCCCTTCTTGGCCCATGCCTCCTATGCTGATATGCTCTTATCAGTGAACTCATTCAAAAGGCCTCGTTCTTTCCATGATTACTATTTAGGTAGAACTATGAGCCTCCTGTGGCTCTGATCACTTGTGGCCCTGAATCCAGTAAGTGACGTAAACAAGAGTGGGTGAGGGAGCTGCCACTTTAGAATAAGAGACTCCCTCCCCTTCCCATTAGATCTCCAAAGTCCTTTCTCTGCTGGGACCTCCAGGCCATGGGCAATCTTCCCAGACTTCAACCCATGCCTCCCTAGAACTGCTCTTTACGTCCTACTTAGCCTGTTCTGATAAAATCTGTTCCCATTCCATGTAAAGTTTACTTTTTAATAATAGCTTTAGTGAGGTATATTTACATACAATATACACTCATTTGAGGTATACACCTTGTTAAATTTTTGTAATTATATGCAGTAATGTAACCTCAGTCACAAGCAAGATAATAGAGCAATTCCATTCCTGTGAAAAATTCTCTTGAGCCTCATTGTAATAGAAGCCTTCTGATTCCCCAGTCTAGGCAACCATTGACTACTTTCTCTCATGGTAGTTTTGTCTTTTCTAGAATTTCATATAGGAGTCATACAATATGCACTCTATTTGTATTTGAATTTTTTCACTTAGCCTAATGTTTTTAGGTTCATCAGTAAGTTAAGTGTATTAATATTTCTTTCCGTGTTTTTTGCTGAGTGTATACCACAATATGTTTATCAGTTGATTAGATAACAGATTCATATTGATTTTTTCCACATCTTCCATGTCTTTTGAAACTAATTTGGCACTGGGGGTTGTATGGAAACCAATTTGACAATACATTTCATATATATATATATATATATACATATATATATGTATATGTATATATATATATATATATATGCAAAATAAAAAAAAGAAATTGAATTGGAAGTGAATCTCTTAAGTTTCAAGGTGTCTCCTTTAAAAAACTTAACTAATTAAACATATGTGCATTTCAATGTCATGGAAAAAGTCCAATGAAGCAGAGGGTTCCATAGGGTCCTTACAAATAAACCACATTCCAGTGAACTAATGCTCTCTGGGAAATGTGGAATTATTCAAGAGAGGGAATTAATGCCATATTGGAGAGGTGTAAAGTTCATTCAACATCTGACAGAACAGAGACAATGAATAGTCTGGTCTCTGCAGTGGTCCCTCCTGTATCTCTTTAAGGTGAAGTTGCTTAATTTCTCCCTCCTACCTTATCTGTTTCTTGTAATGGCCATATAGATTACAGGCAAAATGTAATGAACTTCTGCAGTCATTTAAACATGTAAGTCCTGTGACAGTTCCTTCACACGTGCCCTTAAGTATTTGCTTTTTTCCCCCCTATCTACATCAGCGCTGACATTTAACAATCTGATGATCAATCATTGAAAAGAATTTCCATTTGACTGAACTCACTAGTCAATTCGATAAAAACTGGTTGATCTGTGCTGATATAATGTAATGTTATGACTTCAATAGTGTTTTTCAAAATTTAATGTGCATAAAATGACCAGAGGGAGATTGACAAACATGAGGATCCTAAGCCTTCCCTTTACAGATTTTGATTAAGAAGTTTGAAATACGGTCTAAGAATCTGCATTTTATAAGCATTCTAGGAGATTCTGAAGCAAATGGCATGTGGATCCCACCATGACAAATGTTGGAATACAAAAGATATACTATAAAATTCTGGTCAAGGGGTCCCTGGCTGGCTTCGTCGGTAGAGCATGCATTCTTGATCTCAGGATCGTAAGTTCAAGCACCACATTGGGTATAGAGATTATAGAAAGGAAAGGAAAGGAAAGGAAAGGAAGAAGAAAAAAGTCTGATCAAACTGGTTATTTGTCAAACTACATACATTAATAAGGACTCTTTCAGTTTCAGGTAACAGAAACCCAAATCAAACTGACTTAAAGCAAATATATATTAACTCATGTAATTGGAAATATAGGATCAGAGCTGACTTCAGTAAAAAAAAAATCTATCTGTTGGCTTTCAAAGGATATCATCCAGACTTTATTTCTCACTCCATCTTTTGGATTTGTTTTCCTCTATGTTGGTTCCTTCAGGAAGACTCTCTGTAAAAGTGGGCAAGTTGGCCACCAACATTTCTATGCTCATATGCCATCTTCTCAGCAACTTCATTGGAAAGACAAAAGTCCTAGGACTGAGCCTAATTAGACTGAGTTTTATCATATTCTGATCCCTAAAACCTTCAGAATGCTCTGAATGGCCAGGCCAGAGTCATCTGCCCAGTTGTCCCCTTCCACCTCCGAAATGAGTGAGTGTGTGTGGATGTGTGTGTGGATGTGTATAAACATATGTTTGTGTGTGTTGGGAGACAGAGGGAATGGATCTAACTAAACGCCACAGATTAACCATTGGGTAGAAGTAAATCTCTCCTCCACAACAACAAAAAATCAATGTGTTAGTTATGGAAAACAGTACAAGTCTACTATATAACACATTTCACATCAATAGATGCTAGTAAAATGCTACATTTTCCTCCACCTAGCTGTGTATGTGGATGATCTTAGATTTCAAATTCCTAGTGACAAAGAACTAATTTGTTTCATAGAGGGTTTAGTAAGCACCTGCCAATGCATGCTTAATAAATTCAATTTAATCTTGGTCATTAGTATTGCTATGACCAAGTAGCTTTTGGAGTGGTTACTCGAGAAAGGAAGGATGGTACCCAATAAGACTGTTTCTGTGGATTAGGGTCTGTTGGATGGTGAGGATTATGTTTTTTTGAATTGTGCTTCTAAATCCATAACTTAAACTGCCATCACTAACTATGATGATGGGGTGATGAATTATATTGAAGAAAAAAAAATCAGCTTAAACTACCTCATCATTGAGAAGTGAGAGGTAAACTAGGAGGAATTAAAAAAACAAATAGCAGAAATAATTGAAAGAGCCTGAACAAAGAAGATGAAGTCTACAAACTGTGTGTAGGACTTCAGTCAGGACGATGGGAGTAAGATGATCCTGATGTGAGCAGGTAAGAGGAGAGTGTGATGGAATTGGGCAATCAGCACTTTGCTGTGCGTTAGAAAGACCAAATCTAGAACTGCTGGGGGCACAAGACCTACAAGTGTAAAGCAGTTTCATCGACAGTATTACACACAATAATATTATTATGAAATTTAATTTCATAAAGGGTCATCAGTGAAGAAATTTAAGGCCAAAGGGAACAGTGCATAAAACAAAAAATAGAACAGGGCATAAAAGACTGGCAGGAAGTGGGGTGCCCGTGACCTGAAAGGTCTCTTTTGATCTCAGTTTTCTATGATTCCAAAATAAATGTGTTTCCTCTGTGAATTCTTTCTAAGCAACAATAATTCGAGGTTCACTTGAATGTCACACGTGTCGGGCCTTCTCCCAGACCTGCTGTATGGTACAGGTCTGGTAAGTGTTCATGGCTTATGACTCAGCAGGTTCAGAAAGTAACAAAAGATGTCTTTGCTCTGTTTGTTTTAACTCCTGACTGAAGCTTCTTAGAACTTAAAATTTGAAACCAAAAGTGTCTAAAAGTGGCAAACTTCAGCTCAAAATAGACTCAAAATATTTCATGACTTATCGGTTCAAATTTCAAGTTCAAGGAATATGGCAGAGTTCGGTGGTGACATTACAAAAGATTTCTCTGCGAATCTAGTGATCTGACAGAATTATATGCTTTTATGTATATATTTTTAAATTACTGTGTGCATACATATTTTTCAAACTTTCTCTGGTGATCACCGCATGGTATCATTGTGTATTCGTATGGTTTGTTTCCTGACATTTTCTCTTAGCTGAATTGACCGCATATCCTACTTAGGGAAAAGCAAGTTCAACGAAGCTACAGTAAATTAGACACCAAGAAAAAGACAAAAGATGTGAATGTGAATTGAAATGACTTTAAGGGCTGGATATGGGATGACATCAGCATGTTGGCAAGAAATAGAAATCTACAGCAGGCTAGACTGTCTGGTGTTCTGTCCAGGGTGGAACAAATGAAGATAAAGGCAAATGCAAAGCTATAGCAATAAATACAATTGTCTCAAACGTGACCTTCATGGTTATTAGCATATTTATTTTCTAGCATGAAGGAAGTTATTTAACATATATGATTCATATCTCACCTCCCTCTTTTTCCCTCCATGCTTTTGTCTCTATCACCTCTGCTCTCGCTCTGATCTGTCACCCATCCGTTCACCCAGAGGATCCTTTAGAAACTTACGTTCTGTAATCACTTCTCTTCTTTCAGGGTTCCTTCCTCCTCAACCTAACTGAAAGCTGACCTTTACTTGACCATGAAATCTTCTATATTGCTCGCTTGACGGCTTCTACTTACAGATAAGGATCCTAGATTCCTCCAACAAAGCAGGTCTGCCACAAAGGCTTGCATTGAGTTGGGATAATTTTAAGAAGCAATCCCAGGGAATAGAGTGGGAAACTTGGAGGGATGACCCCAGGAAGGGGGGAAAGCCAATACAAAGATGCCTTATGAAACTGATCACTGCCATGGACGACGGGAGAACAATCTATGTGGGACACCCCTTAGTAGCCTTATAGACAGCACCTCAGAATTGTTTGCCCAGTAGATGGAAGAGGGGAGCATGTATCCACCAGCTAAATGTTGGACAGATATTGTCCTAATTGGTGTCAACTCCCTCTATGTTAGATTGCCTTTAGAAAGGCAGAGGTAGAAGTCAACAGCCGAGTGATATGCTTGAGCTGGGGTGCTGTCAGGTTACATCTGTGTGAAGTTGGTGGTTGCAGCAGTTTCTAAAGTTATCCATGGCTGAAGGGAATATGAAGAGAGGCACAGGGAATGTTCTAAGTAAGGGGACAACCACTTCCTTAATCATTGCTGCACCCGGCATACTGTTCTAACTTTACTCAGTCACTAATTTTGGGGGGTACATGACATCTTCCTAAACTACTCTTTCCCTCACTTCCACTTTCCCTCACATCCACCAGGATGCTGTTCCAACCTCCTCAATGGCATTACAATCTCATCTTCTTCTCTGGGTCTGTCACCATTTTCCGTGGCTTCAGTACTGATGAGGATGACTCTATTACTTCCTCGTCTCAAAACTCCTCATCTTCAGGCGTTGCTCAACTTCAGTTAGCCCTGTCATAGCCACACATGTGGCTACACTCCCACCTGGGCCTTCCATACTTGTACATCTTTTTTTTTAATTTTTATTTAGTTTTGAGAGGGAGAGAGACAGAGCAGGGGCAGGAGAAGGGCAGAGAGAGAGAGAAGGAGACACAGAATCCAAAGCAGGCTCCAGGCTCCGAGCTTTCAGCACAGTGCCCGACGTGAGGCTCGAACTCACCAACTGTGAGATCATGACTGGAGCTGAAGTCAGACACTTACCCGAGTGAGACACCCAGGCACCCCTCCACACTAGTATATCTTGAACACAGGAATTATGTTTGATTTTGGTACATAATCTATTCACTTCCTCATTCCTTTTGCTCTTCACTTTGTTCTCCCTATGCCCTCAATACTTCCCTTTTTCCCAGCCCATATCCATGCAATTTTGATTTTATTTGCTTCCTTACCTAGGCTGGACTCTTGAAATGAGCAATCATGTTAATAACCTATGAGATGCCATATTAAAACCTTAGGACTCTTTTACCTACTGTCTACTCTCTTGTTTCTGTATCCTTGGTTCTTATCAAGGATGCTGGAGAAAAATCTCAAAGCCATGATATCATTCTCAGCTACAAATTCATACTATCTCATCTGCTGAAATGGCATTCTTATTCTATTGTGTATTTTTCAATTTCTGGATGAGTGTATTCCTTTCATGCCTCTTCCACATTCCCCATGCTTCTACCCTAACCTTATGACTCATTTTCAGTAGATGGCCTTGCTTCCTACTTCACTGGAGGAAAAAAGAGAGAGAGAAAGAGAGAGGGAACCAGAGACTGATGTTACAACCTAAGGTCTCTAAATTTCTCTTATTTCCACCCCAAATTGGTACCTTTAGCCAATCCCTTTCTTTGGTTTTATCTCTGAATAAAAACTAGCCCACCTTTAGGCTGTAGGCTAATTCCACCCTTTCAGGCAATAATACCAAAAGAAATACAACAGGCTCTAATCTGAGTTCATTCAACTGTTTCTGTCAGCACACCACCATGCTCAAAGTCCTCCAGGTTTTCAATAGCTTGTCTCTTTGATTTGTCACCATCTTGCTATACCAATCCATGGTCAACTGAATGCATTCATATTTGGAAACAAATTGTAGTTTCCTTTCTTTTGCCTCATGTGATAGTCCTCTTCACACCCCACCTAGATCAGAGCACTAACGTCCTGGCTGGTCTTCAGGATGCTCTCACAATCATTACCTCATACAATCTCTTTCACCGATAACTGATGGAATGCTTAAAGTTGCAACCTTGAGTAGTGTTAAGGACCTCTACGATCAAGCTTCTCACATACCCACATATGCCTCAAATTTTTTTTTAACGTAGGAGGATGTTCTTAGCACATACTGTGTCTGTTACCTAGAATATCTCTCTCCTCCTTTGGACTGTTCACATTCTACTTATTCTCCACAAATTACATCAGTGTGTATGAATTTTTCCCTTCCTCAAATGTCTACTGTATATTGTAGTCTGTATTATATTTGTTTATACATTGATTTTATTATGTTTATTTATTTCTTCTGTTTAGGACTTGACTTTCAAGAGGGAATATGTTCCTTAGGAGCAAGGACCTTATCTTATACATCTTTTGTCCTCACAATATTGGCCACTCATTAAGTACTTACTACAAATACCCGTTGACTTCATTTCAATGAGTCAGAGCTTTTCATTTGAAAAAGGAACCTATGAATGGGCACCTGAATATCAAATAGTATAAACCAGCTCTTGAAAATTCATGATTGGAATGAATTGGCATAATGAGGATCATCTTCTTGTTTTTTTCTGAATATTGGTTGTGAATGACCTACCTTCATGGGAATCTTGGACCACAGGAATCATCCTGAAATTTACAGTTTCAACTAAGCACAGTGCCTAGGTGTTGATCCAAAACTAAGTTGATAACATAAAGTAGCCTGCGTACATCATAAACACTCAAATTAAAATATGAAAATATAAAAATCTGGAAACACAAAGGTTTGGCTGGGTTTTTTGTTAAGTTTTTATAGAGATGTTGACAGCAATAATTTTGGAATTTAAATATTTGTTTGGGATTTATACGAATCTGAGATAAAACATAAGAATTTAACTCACAAATTTTATGTTTGTGGATACTTGAGTCATTAGAATAAAGCTAATTTAAGCAAACACTACAAATCTCTTTTCTTTTAAAAAGAAATTTGATAAATACTGGTGCAGCCTAATTGAAGCCCCATATAACAATCCTCACTGTAACATTCATCTCAACCTGTTTCAGTAGCGCTGCTTTCCATGATAGGAAGCTTAACATCTCTTAAGGCAACCCATCACATTTGGGGACAGATTCTGTTTTTAAAGAATTTCTTTATCATTTTATTTTACAGGAGTTACATAAGTTCAAATATCTGTATGTACATGAGTACAGCAGGCCAGGTGTGATTCAACAGGGTGTGGTGGGGACTGTGGGGACTGGAAGGTGCTACTCTGTTCCAGCTGAATACCGCCAGAGGAGTGAGGGGCCAATGTGGCCAAGCCTTCCTGTGACTCAAGAGATGCCAAAAATCTAGATATAGCTGTGAAATCTGTGGCTTTTCAACATGATAATTAATTCAAACTGTTAGATAAAACACTGTGGATGAGGTTGGTAGATTAAATACACATATCTGTGGGTTAAACCTGTCTGTAGCCCTTCAGTTTTTTAACTTCTGCCTCAACTTTTCACCTCTGGGGGGGGGGTAAAAAACATGTATTAAATTTATATTTTACTCAAAAAAGAGGACAAAAGTCAAATATTTAAGGACGACTATTGTTCTCCATATTTACCCCAGTCTTCTTGAAATTCCTTGAGTCGTTTGAACCCAAAGTACATTTAGGTTCTAAAATCATTTATGCAGATCAATATTGAGGTAGTCACAATTTAGAGAGCTTCTTAATGTACAAGAGCGATTTCTGTTAGGATTGTTTTACTTAGTTTTAGCCTATGGTGAAATTTTCAGTTGGAAACCAGGCCTAGTATCTTCCTGGCCTCCCGACTTGACATCATGAGCAAATTTCACAAGCATAGCTTCTGTGTCCTCGTTTAGATCACTGTTTGAAACTAAACTGGGCTTTCCTGGACCAGATAACTGTCCAATGGGAGGCCACTAGTATGGCTGCAATGGTCCCCAACCAGCTGGCATATTTCAGTCAATGATCTTTAAATTTCTGGAAAAATCAACTAACCTTTTTGAATTACTCTCTTGGTATCTCAACTTTATTTCTCTTTCTTCACAGGAAGGTTTCAATGTGGAGTTTATGAAAAACTCTGTCAAAATATGCGGTGCCTGGGTGCCTCCGTTGGTTAAGCATCTCTCGTTTTTTGGCTCAGGTCATGATCTCACTGTGGTGAGATTGAGCCCCACCTGTGGCTGGGCATGAAACCTGCTTAAATTCTCACCCACTCTGCCACTCCTGTGTGTGCACTCTCCCTCAATAAATAAATAAACAAACAAATAAATAAATAATAAATAAATAAAATCTGTCAAAATAGAAATACATTACGTAAATTATTTTCCTTTTTTACCAATGAAAAGGAGTTTGGCTCAATACCATTGTGTGGCACGCCTCAGGGGGCTTCATTCATGTTGTCTTTTGCTCACAAGTCAACCCCTCAGCATAACTCATAGAACACAATGTAGCTAGTGCCCCCTGGAGTTGTGCATCCACCACAGCCCTGAATGAGGTTTATTTGGCAATAATACTCTTGAGGCATTTATGCACATATGGTAGCTCCTGGTGATCATGTTCATAGGCCAGGCTTAAAAAACAAAACAAAACCCTGATTCAACAATTTGCTGGCATCAGGCATACTTCAGAATACATTTCTTTGATAAATATTTTGGTGCCGTTTGAATTTATACAAGAAATTATAACTTGGTTATATAATCAATTTTTAACTTTGGTAAATGCTATGTAACCCCAGAGAAAAATCTGAATATTTCTGGCATTCCATATGTATTACTCACGCTTAATGAACGTTATCTTTCGTGGTTAGGTTGATCTATTTGAGCAAGGATTGACGAATATTTTTGTAAAGGGCCGGACAGTAAATACTTCAGGATTTGCAGGACACATATGGTCTTTGTCACATATTCTTTGTATTTTTCTTTTTTTTCCTAGCAGTTCCCAATGTTTCAATGGCTGGTAATTTAATAAACAGCAAATATTGTTTCACTTTTATATTTTGGTTTTTTCTCTTGATTTTTGGGACTACATGCACACACCATCCTGAGTAGTTTTTGGTATTGAGCCGTGTTGAGATGCTCACAGGAATCTGGGGAAATAGGTTGTCTTGTTGTTCCTGTGCCTTAGCCTGGATAATGAAAGCATGGCAGGGGTTAAACAAGTTGCTCAAGTCTTCGTGATGATTTTGCTCTTACCAAGAATGTCTAAAAATTGTATCTTATGTACATTAAAGGGTGAAAATGAGTGCAAAGTGGATGCAGGGAATTGTTATTTGTTTCTATATAAGGTAAAATGGCCTTAGCCTTTTCCATTTTTTTCCTTTATACCACAGAGTACAACTGCAGATGTGTGTGTTTTCACTGTATTTTGAAATGATAAACTGATATGAAAATATTTTAAATAGCATGCCAAAAATGTCTTCACTGAGCACAAAATGGACAAAGTCCAAATGTTAGTTTAAATTTCATATTATCTACCAATCTTCCCAGCAGAATCTGAAAGATGTTATTGTTTGAGTCACGTAGTTCTTCTGAATAATCTTTTCTTTGTAAACAGTTGGCAATCCAAACTCTGGATTTTTCCATTTAACGTTTGGAAGAAACTCATTTTTAATCAGCATATCTGTCACCTTCTTTTTTAACCCCCCCCTTTTTTTTTTGGCTTTTACTTTTTGGTACCGGTGAATTTTTGACTTGCAACTTTAAACTGGTGTTCATTTTCTTCTTTAACACTGCAATTTCCAATTCACCCAGGCTTGTATTCCCCAGTTTCTTCTAAAACTGAAAATTAGTGGTCGTTTTTCCAAAAGCTGTAATTTTTACATTAACCTTGTTTCTTCTTTTAATTGGTGTTTTTCTGTCAGAGAATGGTAGGGGGCTGGTGACGCGTGTTATTTATTTTGAGAATCCTGTTTCAGTGAGGCTGGTTGTGAAATAAAGGCTGGAGAGGAAAATACTCCTTAAGGCTGCTGCCTGTGGGGTGAAGAGGAAGGAAGGAGAAGGGAAAGGGCTAGTCTTAGGGGAGGTAGCAGGAGTGGGCACTGGAATGTTCTCATCATTTCAGAAATTAGAGACCAGTCAGAAACCGTAGCCAAAGGGTTTCTTCCAGTTTAAATATGAAGCCATGTCTAGGTCCCCATAAATCCAAGTTGCTAAAAATGTCCCCCTCCCCACAAGCCGTGACCAGCCCCCTCTGGCCACTGAACATGAGGACAGCTAAATAACAGAATTTTCTTTCAACACGTGCGTGATACACATTCAAGATGAAAACCCATGGCTAAGAGAAAGTGACTGTATTAAAATACCTTTTAGACAAATGAGTAAGTATTTGCGTTTCTTCTCTTTTGTTGGTTTCCCCCTCTGTGGGCTACTGTGCTGCTGCCTCCTGTCAGCATTGTCTCCTGTTTTGTTTTGTTTTGTTTTGTTTTTACCTATTATAGTTAAATGGTTTGTCTCCTGAAAGAAACTTAAAGCTGTTGAGGAGGGTTCCCCTCAACTAGAGATGGTTTGTAAATATAAACTAGTATAAAGAAATAAATCATATGGGATTTCAAACTAAAATCTTTTAATTTGGACAAAGAAAACGGGCTAGAGAATGAGAAGATTTAGGTACTGTTATATTTGATCCACAAATTATAATTTGCTTAACAAATTTTAAGCATTGTTTCAAGTCGGACAAATAATTGTTCCAATCTTCATTTTCTTATTTTACACAAACAGTTGAAAGAAAATATGCAAAATTTCTCTGAAAGTTTCAATTAAAAAAAAAAAAGTGGCTGGATTTTTCTTACACCATCACAAATATTCATTATTTGAAACTCATAGTTTTTTCAGCCTTTTTGCCCCAGTTTCCATGGCTTTAAAGCTCTGACGGTGTTACACTTAAATATTACTTAATTTTAAGTATTGGTTTTCCTGCCTCAGTATTTTAATTAACGAAACTGTGTGTTATTTTTAGCATGGTAATCCAATCAATAGGACATACTTGTACCAGATTACAATAATTAGAAGGCATTGTTTACAGTAAAATCAGCATAGGTCTATCTAGAAGTAAATATTTATATAGAGAGATGCTAATAATTGTTAGATACGAGGACGAGTTTTTAAACTTTTATTGAAATATAATGTACATGCAAAAATTGTAGGTGTAGTACTCGGTGAATTTTACAAACGATACTTACATAATCAGCACCCAGATCACAATGCAGAATATTCTAAGCATTCCTAAAGCTACTCATTCTTCCACCTCAAGGGGTATCCCCTTCCTATCCTCCAACAACAGGGAATAATTTTGCCTGTTTTGGAACTTGCTATAATTTGAAACATTCTGTGTGTACTATTTTGTGTCTGACTTCTTTTGCTCTACCTTTGTTGGTGAGATTTAGTCATGTTGTATACAACTGTTCTTTCTTTGTCATTTTATCTTGAATATGCTTTGATTTATTTATCCATTCTCTTGTTGATGAATTTGGGGGAAATTTCCAGTTTGTAGTTATGTTTTGTCAAAAACCTAGAGTTCTCCCCCTGTGTGTCTCTCTCTTACTTCCACAGAGGACACTTCACTTCTGGTCCCCACACGTGTGGGATTTTTCCCTGCACCAAGGACTTTGGTGACACCAGCTGGATGCCCTACAATTTAACTCAATTCTGACACTATCTACTTGGAGATAGCATCAGATACCAAGGTTAAGGGCTGTCTCATGAGGCTGCCCCTCCCCCACACTTAAAAAAAATTTTTTTTAACGTTTATTTATTTTTGAGACAGAGAGAGACAGAGCATGAACGGGGGAGGGGCAGAGAGAGAGGGAGACACAGAATCGGAAGCAGGCTCCAGGCTCTGAGCCATCAGCCCAGAGCCCAACGCGGGGCTCGAACTCACAGACCGTGAGATCGTGACCTGAGTTGAAGTCGGATGCCCAGCCGACTGCACCACCCAGGCGCCCCTCCCCCACACTTTAGATGCCAATCACAGATAGTAGGTCCCCAGGTTGTGTCCAAAGTGGCTCCACATTTTGGAGGCTGCCATGACTGCCTCCCCTGTGGATTTGATTATTTGCTAGGACAGTTGTGGAACTCAGGGGAACACTTACATTTACCAGTTTATTAAAGAATGTGACAGAGGATACAGATGAACAGCCAGATACAGAGATACATAGGGTCAGCTCTGGGAGGGTCCCAAGCAGAGGAACTTCTGGGGTGCATCACCCTTCTGGTATGTGGATGTGTTCACCAACCTGGAAGCTCTCCAAACCCTGTACTTTGGGGATTTTATGGAGGCTTTACCATGGGCCTAATCAGTCATTTAACTCTGTTTTCAGCCAGCTTTCTAAAGAAGTTCAGGAGAGGCAGAGCTGAAAAGTTCAAGCTTCTAATCAAGGCCTAGTTGTTTGTGGTGATCAACTCCCATTCAGAAGCCAGGTGCCCACCCAGAGTTGCTTCACTAGAACAATAGATACTCAGGGCAGCTGGGTGGCTCAGTTGGTGAAGTGTCCAGCTCTTAATTTTGGCCCAGGTCATGATGTTGCTGCTTCGTGGATTTGAGCCCCACTTCAGGATCTTTGCTGACAGTGCAGAGCCTTCTAGGGATTCTCTCTCTCTCTCCCTCTCTTTATCTCTCTCTCTGCCCTTCCCCTACTTGTGCTGTTTATGTATCTCTCTCAAAAAAAAAAAAAAAAAAAAATTCAAAAAAAAAAAAAAAAAAGAACAATAGATACTCCCTGTGCTCCTATCACTTAGGAATTTATAAAGGTTTTAGGAGCCTATATCACAGTTTGGGGACATGGACCAAAGATTACAAGACATGCTCCTAGCACTCTTATCATTTAGGAAATTACAAGGGTTTTCAGAGCATTATTCCAGGAATGAGGGGCAGAGATCCCCCAACATATATTTTTTCTGTAACCCCACAGGTTCATGCAAATAGTGTTACATGAACATTCTTGTGTAGCACCTCTGGTTAATAGATTTATGTGTTTCTGTTGAGTACTTTAAGGAGAAGATGCTGGGTCACAAGGTATGCATGCTGTTTGGATATTAGACAGTGCTGGTTTTCTAACATGGTTGTACTGATCTACAATCCCACAGGCAGTGACTGAGAGTGACTCCGCATAGCTTCCGGTACGTGGTCTTTTCTGTGCTTTACATTTGAGGCATTCTAGAAAATTTGTAGTGGCATCAAACTGTTTTAATGTGCATTTTCCTAAAGACCACTGTGATAAATAGAAAAGCATACTGCCACATTGATCACATCCTCCTAGCAATTTGTACTAATGACAAAACTGGGCTCCAGTGGATTTGTGATTTACTCAAATTCACTCAGCTTGGATGTGGTAAACCAGAATTAGGTTTTACTCTTTAATGTGGCACATGATAATGATATTTTTGAGTCAAAAGGGATTTTGGAGGCCATGCCATCTAAACGTTTCTCGCAGATGAAGAAGTTAAGGCCCAGAGGATTGGATGTGTTAATTACTTCAGACATCACATTTCTTTTGGTTTTGTCGGATGAAATAGAATGGCCTAGAGGTCTGGACTTGATTCTGGATTCTACTGCCTACCACCTGTTTGGCTGAGTCAAGTCACCTGCTTTCTCTGAACATCTATTCTTTAATGAAAGCTGTATGAGCTCAAACATGTTTTCTTGTGTGTTGATATCCATCCAGGAGACAATTAAGATAAAAACAGCAACTTTCTGTGTTTATAGCTGAGAAAGACTTGAGTGGTCTTCAATGGCCTGTCTCCCCTCTGTGCCACGAGTGCCGGTGTTCAGCGAGGCTCAGCAACAGGAAGCTATCCTTAGTTTTTGACTCATATTCCAAGGTAGCTGGGTAGTTCTATCTTAGTACCTACAGTCACCTCAACTTAACATGTTCTAATCCCAACATGGCTTTCCTCTCCATTGCAACATGTCTCCTACCTTAGTTAGTATCACTGACCTTTATCCTTTGTCTAAGCTACATTCCTGTCTCCTCTACTCCACGACATTGCCCCAAGTCAAGCATTTATCACCACACCACTTTCTACTGAAATAGTTTTCTAAGAGGGTCCATGGCTCCAGTGTCTTTCCCCACTAATCCATCCTGTGAAATCTGGTAGGCTTTATCTTTCTATATTATGATAAGATCATGCCATAATCTTGATAAAATAAAATTAAAACATCTTTCATAACTTTCCATAACTTTCCCCATCCCTCATCACAAAGTTGTACTCCAACCTTTCTCACATGGCACTCTAGTCATTTGTTCGTGTGTCTATCTTCCCTGCTGCTTGAAGCTCCTCAGGCATCAGGATGGGATCCATCCATCTCCATAACTCCTGTGCTAAATGAACATAGATGCTCAGTGTGTATTCCTTGGATGTATAAATGGATTTATTGAATCTGAGGAGGCAAACAAATCAAGCTCTCCTTAATAGCAAAATACCAAGATACAACTTCTCTCCTTCCTTATTGATATACTCAAGTTTTATTTCTTTGCTTTTCTTATCAATCCATATTTTTTTAACTAGATGTTTGCAGTGATGGCAATTTACATACAATTTAAGTGCATCTAATTGCAATTACGGCCTCTTGAATCTAAAGATCTGTGTGGGACTACTTGAGGCTTTAAGTAGAATATTGTAGATGAATTTCCTGAAATCAAATTTATCTTTAAAAAATAGAAGGCCAGAGAGTTACCAAGTGGGGTGTGTATCATGGGGTATACTTTTTTTGTTGCCTTGCTCAGTCTTGGTCTGTTTCTCTCTGTTTCCATTTTGCAGTGCGTAAACCTGATGTACTAGGCTAATTATATAACAGTCAGCATGTGATTGATCATAATGTTGGTTTTAGAAAAACCTGGAAAATATTTTTAAAATCCAGCTTATGAAAAAATCCAAATACATTTTAAAATTAAAATAATATAATGCCTGGGTGAAACAAATGAAAACCTACAAATAAATCTTCTCTGAAATAGAAACCCTCAGATGGTTTATGAGCCCTTTTCTAGAAAATAAAAAATTATAAAAGAATCAATTACTCATAAATGTATAAATGTTTCACCTTTTCCTTAAGGTATTTTATGTGGACACACTCATCATTCAAAAATTTAGCTTTTAATTTAACCTTTAAAACCTAAGCTTGCTGATTTGTAAAAAATACTGCTATAAGAATACATTATAACAACAAGGGACAGGGACTCTCAAACCAGCAAAGTCTCTTTGACGTTCCTTATAATAATTAAGTAAATAACACTGCACTAGAAAAAGTTCCTGTTAATTTTCCAAAATGGTTTTCATCTTACAACATTCCAGATTTTACACAGAAGACCTAAAGAATAGAAATGTGCTGAACAAAGAAAAGGAACATTTTGAGGCAAGTCACAAAAAGAAAAATTAGTAAGGATTAAACCTTCTCCACACTTTGTTCAAAAGTACATATTTTGATTTTGTTCTCACTTAAGTAATGCTAAATTACAGTATGAAGCCCACGTTAGTAACTACTCTTCAATAGCCACATTATCCAGGATTACTGGCATTAAATACTAAATTAGCATTAGCTGACTGCTATTGTTTATAAATTAATTTTTTTCCTGTTTCTGCGAGTTCTATGAATTACATCGTGTAATCTCCTGTCTCTCTAGGGATGGAGTGTTACAGTGAAAATTACTGTGGCCTAGAAACTGAAGACTCAGAATCAAAATGTGATTTGCCACCAAGTGGCTCTGTGACCTTAGATAAGTCACTCAACTCGTCAACTTGTGCTGCTGCTTCCCTTTTTTTTGTTTGTTTATTTTATTTTTGAGAGAACACTAGCAGAGAGAGAGACAGAGACAGAGACAGAGACGGAGAATCCGAAGCAGGTTCAGAGCTGTCAGTGCACAGTCCGACAAGGAGCTAGAATTCACAAAGCGTGAGATCATGACCTAAGCCAGAGTCAGACACCTAACCAACTGAGCCGCTCAGATGCCCCTGTACTGCTTCTCTTTTAAAGGCGTTGGGTTGCAACTGGATGCTCTGTGAGTTCTGTTCTAATTCTCACATTAAGTACTCTTTGTGAGCCCATATTAAAGAGTATTATGGCTTACACCACTGTCCAGTCCTTTCGCTAACATTTCTGTATTAAGACTCTTCTAGTTGAAAGGGACTGAATCTATCTCAAACAGCCCAAAGCCAAAAAGACATTTGACTGGCTCCTGAAACCCAAAAGTCCAGGAGTCTCGAAGTCTGGAGGGATCCAAGGGTTCCAGATATATCATCAGAATCCAGTTTCTCACATTCTTTTTCTCAGGTCTGCTTTCCTCTGTCTTGGCTTCATTCATAGGCAGGCTCTCTTCAGGTGGCATTCCCCGGTAACTCCAGATTACCTCGTCTTTCCAGTCAGTGACACTGGTGGGGAACAAAAACTTAATTCTAACGACAGCCCTGACTGGCCAGGTTTTGGTGATGTTAGGGGTGAGTGAAGACGGGGATGTGGGGCATTTCCACGTGAACAGAGAGTGGTGATTCCTCAAAAGAAAACTGAGGTACAGTTTTCCGAACAGGGGACATGGATGCTGAATGGACAAAATTCACAGGTGTCCCCCTGCAACTTGGCAATTGTCTCATCTGAGAGCTTTCCCTGTCAAATAATGCTTTCTTCCCTTTTACCTTTCAAAAGTGTTAGCTCTCCCAATAAATCTTGTTCATTCTTAACTTTGTCTCAGCATCTGCCTCCTGGAGGACCCAAACGGATAATAAGATGGGGTTTGGGCCTAGATTATTCAGCATTTACCTGGCAAGTACTTGGATGGTAAGCAGGGTACACATAGTCCTTGGCACAGGTGGTGACTCCATTACTGAACCTTCACAGAGGGGTGACCTGGGACAATGTTGCAGTGGAGGGGAACAGCCTGACTGCAACAGTGATTCAGGACTTTGAAAAATGTTGAGTATGAGATGGGTGGGGAAAAACGTGTATAAGGACAATACATTTGGCTTGCTGTTATAAGGCTGAATTGAAACTCTAGAGAAAAATAATGACAAGCTGAGGGTAATTACCAAATTGAAAAGTAAGGGAGAAGTCCAGGGGACCTCTTTGGCGCTTCAAAAGTAGCCTTTACCTTCTGTGGAAGGAAAGCAGGAAAAGTAAAAAAAAAGAAACTCTAGAGTTAGAATCACTGAGCTTCAGATGATTAAATGCTCAGCAGAGGCAAATCTCATGATCAAGGCACTTTTTGGGAAAATCAGCAAGCTTGACATATGGTGTGGGGGCATCAGAGTAGATACCCCTAAAGATTTTGGTTCCCCAACCCTCTGAACATTCAGAGTTTGCAGAGGGGTCTGCCCATCCCTACCAAGAGCTAGAAGTCTCTCCATATGGGAAGACACTGCAGTCTTCTTCCTAGCAAGATCCCCTTAAGATCTGCCTCCAGAACTTCCGACTTTCATGCTGGTAACTAGGATCAACTCTCAGCATAATCCAGCTAGAGATGTGCTGAACCTGGCAATAGATAAAGCAATCATGTCCTAACTATGATACAAAAACTAGTAAGCATATTCCAGCAGAAGCTGGGGAAGGACCCCTGGTATTAGATTTTGAGGGTGCTGGACAAAGGGAGCCAGAACATAAGACTGGATTTTGGAGACTTAATTGACCTAGGAGTGCCATCTTGGAATACAGGATTTCACTTTAGTGAGAACCTCAAGACATGATATGCAGCTTTTGATTTGGCAAATGTTTATTACTTTCTATCCTAATCAAGAAAGATGAACAGAAATAGTTCACCTTGGTCCACATGGTATGGTCAACAATATACATTGACAGTTTTGCCACAGGACTATGGGAACTATGTTATAGTTCTAAGAGATCTAGACCACCCAATAACCTTGAGAATATCACTTTATCCATTGCATTGATTATATTATGCAGATCAGGCAGGTTGAGTAAGAGGTGGCTAACATCCTGAAAGTCTTGGTAAGGCATATGTACTCCAGAGTACAAGAAATAACCACGAGAAGATTCAGAGGCCCATAATATCAGTAAAATTTTCAGGACTCGGCAGCCAGAGACATACTAGGACATTCCTTGCTAAGTAGGTAAAGAAATACCAGTGACTACAACAAAGAAAGAAGCATAATTGTATAATGGTGTTTCTTTGGGTTCTGGAAGAAACACATTTCATACTTGGGAACACTACTTCAGCCCAAATGCCAGGGTGTAGGGCTCTAGAGCAGGACTCTATATTTCGAAGATGTCAGTAGTGGAAAAGATGCAGTGGGGTTGATGGCAAACCCCAGCCAGAGAATCTCACTTCAGGACCCTGAGGTTCTAAAGTCCAAGCTATCTGCAGCAGATAAATACACACTTCTGAAAAACCATCAAGACCCTAGAAGTGATGACTGAGGGCAAGGAGAACTTAGAATGAAGAGTACAGAAAGGCAATGACAAATAGCAGTTGCAAAAAGGATTACAGTTTTGTCGTAGGAAGAGAGACCCACAGGAATCCTGAAGGACTGCTAAATACATGGAGAAGTGGATCCATATGGCATGAGGGTGACCTGTGACCACCCTAGAAGTGTATTGCTTGGATCTCCCTTCAGGAAAAATCTTTCCATCCAACTTCAAGGAATTCAGACAGTTGGCAGCCTCCAGTGACAGTGCTTTGGGAATATGTCACAACTTTTGAACCAAGGCTATCCTCTTCCCTGGTGGTCCTCAATGACTGAGCAATATGGGGGTACCAGAACCTGACCACTTTTTCCCAGTGTGGGATTCTTCTGACACATGGTCTAACTCTCCATGTTTCACAGTCTAAGACTCTCCCTGACCAATTCTTCCCTCCCCCTCCACTTTCCTTTCACACATCTCAGATTTATATCCTGGTCTACATCTTGGCTTTATCCAGATTTATATCCCAACTTTCCTTGCCAGATCCTGTTTCCTGTCTCTTTATTTTTCATGGGCATTATTACCATCCCCTTCCCACACACCTTAGAGCCTCTTGGACTCCTATCTTCACCTTAGCATTTAATTCCCAGTGAGTAATAACTGACTAAATAATCTGGTAAAATTCTGATTTGGGCTAAATTCTACATTGCCTACCTGCTTCAAGATCAGTCAATTCTCCTCCAGTTTAGTTCACAGAACTTGTTGACCAATGCCTGGTGAAACTAACACTAGAACCTTTGCTTCAATGATGTTCACTTTAGCCTCATTTTTCAAAACTGTAGTGCAAGTCAAAGCTCTGTGGCAAACAGACTGGGGCGATAATTTCAGCTTCAGAAATCCTTTCTTTACTACTTTTTCTGTTTGTATGAAAATACAATTTAGTCTCCTTTGCTTCCTTTCTCTTATAGTTTGCAACAGGTCTCTGCCCAAGGAGTTGCTGATGAAATAGAGGGAAGGGCATCCATACCACAGAAGGGCAAGTGTGCGTGTGGGAACTATGGCCACTTTGAATGTGAAACGTTATTTTGGATCCTTTATGTCATGTTTCCCAACTTATTCTGAAGTTAAAGTCTCCAAATATTATTTTGAATGATTTTTTTTTTAAGTTTTTCCCTCTGTGTCAACAGTATTTCTGCAAGAGCTTCGAAGGTGTTTTCTTGCACGGATACTGAGAAGGAACACTGATTTTAAGAGGGATCTGGTTTCCTTTCCTTACCCTCTCATTTTTTACCCACTCATTTTAGACTTTTCTGTAACTTTTATTAAGCTATCTTTGAGTTCAGAAGGCTGAGAGAATTTTTCTTTTAAGAAAGAAAGCTTGCCCACCAGCCAGTTTTGTATTTTTCCCCAAGCACTCAACAGTCTAATCTTTTTCCCATTTAAAATGAGAAAGAGTTTTGCAAGAAATTGACTTGATGTTAGACAGGAGCTTCGGGAAGCTCTAATCTCAGTGACAGCTTTAACAAACCAATCCGGCTCTCTGGCCTCCTACATATTGAACAGGAACTGCTCCTCCTGGCCCTCCAGGTAGGAAAGTAAGTCTCTAAAGCACATTTGTGAGGGCTCTGTATTCTCCCTTTCTGTTGGTTTTCTCTTCGGTGCTTTCAGGATCTTAAGTCTTTGCAAAATATTCTCCACTCTTTTGGAAGCAGAAGAATTTAGGAAGGGAACCAGTCTTTGGTTTCCTTTGAAACATTTGCTACAGTTTTTCGACCAGCGCAGCTTCCAAATGGGTGATATTTGGAACTGTTTTGAAACTGGGAGTTTATAAAAGAACGTCTTGGCTTCCGCTTTCTCTTTGCATGGGAGGAAACTAAGGACATACATTTTTTAGGCAAAGAAGAGAGATCCTTGCCTCAGAAAAAAGTAGTATTATAATGGTCCTTAACACTGTTTGTTGGTCACTAGTAGTAATCTTCAGACTTTAGGGCACATTGAAATAATCTGGAGGATGTTGAAACACAGCTTGCCAGGCCCCCTATCAGAGGACTGCATTCAATAGGTGGGGCTTGAGAATTTGCATTTCTAACAAGTTTCTATGATGATAATAAAGATTGGGAACAGTCCTAGAGAACTGTTGATCTATACCATTATTATATTCCTTAATAGGAAAAAACTCCTAAAATCTCTGTGAGCTTTCCTAATTGAATGAAAGTGTTATAACTGTTTTGTATTATAACTAATTGAACTTAACAGGAAAAGAAAATAAAAACCCTGATTTATTTTAGGACAATTACTTAAGATATAAAACCTGTCATTTATCTTCTCAGTCTCATTGGTGGCATTACATTCCTTTGTTTCTTACAGGAAAAGTACTTGTGGCCAATTATTTGTAAAACGATAACTGGAAACTAAAAAAACATAAACGATTTTAGTTGTCTTTTTCTTTAGTTGTGTCAAATATTTATGTGAATTTGTTGAAATTTAGAAAGTTTTCCCATCTGGAACATGGGGCTAAAAATAGGTACTTTATAGGATTGTTAGAAGGCTTAAAAGAAAGTGTATCAAATGCCAAACATAGTGCCTGACTAGCAGCAGATAATCAAGAAATATTAATTTTCCATCTTCATTTCTTTACCCATTTTAACACCATTAGTTTTACTCAGTATTTTAAAAATATATGTATTTATTATTTATTGTATATAATGGCATATAATATATATTACATTATATATTATATATATTTGTTATTATTTATTATTTTTACTCTGAAAAATCAGAGAAATAAGAAAAAAAGGGTATAAATCATTTTAATGTGGGGTTATTTTTTATTAGATATTGCAGAAATTTTTTTAATCAAGTAGAAATTAGATAATAGGGGGACACCTGGGTGGCTCAGTTGGTTAAGCCCCTGACTTTGGCTCAGGTCACGATCTCACGGCTTGTGAGTTCAAGCCCCGCATCGGGCTCTGTGTTAACAGCTCAGAGCCTGGAGCCTGCTTTAGATTCTGTGTCTCCCTCTCTCTCTGCCCCTCCCCTGCTCACACTGTCTCTTGGTCCTTCAAAAATTTCAAAAAAATTTGTTTTAGATAATAAGAGTAACATCTTCAATGCAGACTAGGCATGTTATTTTAGATGATTATTGCAAAATTGAATTTTTTGATTCATAGTGTTCCCAAATCCATGTAATATCAACAATAGATAATAGATAGGAGTATGTGTACATGTCAGGAACTAGGCTAAACTTCATTGCTTGCCTTAATTCATCCTTTTAACAACCCTATGAAGTTGTCTTTTCTTACTATTATAGATATTTGTTTATTGCTATCTCCTCTTCCTACAGTGAAAGCTCCATTAGCAACAGCGTTGTTTTATATCCTTCTGTAGACCCACTGCTCAAAAGAATACTTGGCATATAGTAGGTAGATGCTCAAAGAGTGTTGAAATAAATTTATGCATCAATGAAAGGAAATGAATGAAAGCAACTCTTCCCTGAGAAGTTAAGAAATTTGCCTCAAGTCCTTGGCCATGTTAAAGTCCGGGTGCTCTGACTCAAGTTTTTCTTCTCCTGACTCTTAACGTATACTTTAGAATCTGGACCATTCTAAACTATTAAAATATCTGAGTTTGCCTGTAACTTTCAAATGGTAACAGTTAAAAAGAAACTTGGAATTTAGATAAAAGTTCAAAATAAGCTTGAGTTGAAAGTTAGAGAGTCTTTAGTAGGGAATGGTTGGAATCAGCAAGTTATTCAATAGCTGTATCTTGCCTTTGTGCAGAAACAGATGTTAAGGACATCTGAGATTACCAAAAGCAAGTTCTCTCAATCTCAAACTGTTGAATGCCTGCAGCCATTTCCTCAATGAAAGGTGTGCGTGAGTCTTCCTAGTGTCCTTGGAACAATAGTTGACCACATTATTATTGAATAAATACTATGTGCACATTTGTCTGGGTTTTATTTAGTCATAAATCAAATGAAAATTACACAGCACAATATAACATTTCTTATTACACTGAAACTTAAAAGTTTGTCAACTTCTTCCCTTTAAAAAAAGAAAAAAATGTAATCACATTTTATTCCTATATCCCTTTCTGTTTGGCTTAAGTTGCAATCAGAACGCATTTCAGCTTCATTGGTGAATACCTCAGAATGTGGTTATTAGATTTCAAATAAATACTGTTTGAAACTACACCTCATAAACTTCAATGAAGAGTCACTTCTCTGGATTTATTTCTCTCCTAATTTCAAGTGGATTTCTGGGTTGGACTGGCTCCTTCTTCTACAATAACGGAACTCTTGATTTGTATCTGGCCACATGACTTTATAACAGAGACTTCATTTCCCAGCTTATCTTGCAGCCATTCGTGACCATGTGACTAAATTTTGCTAACTGAGATGTAAGGGTGGTATGTGTCACTTCTAAAGCATGTTCTTAAGAGGAAGATCCATGCCCTTCTCTTCCTTACTCCTGGTACTTCTATCCTGCTGCCTACAAGGTGAATATGGTAGCTGATCATCTGGGACTATGTGGATTAGTTCAACCGTCTTGGTATGATGGAGAAACAAGGTAGAAGTCCAGGCAGGCCCCTGCGTGATAATCCAGGTACATCTGTCTTGTACTACCTTCCAAATGTTTACATGAGAAACACTTCTATCTGATGTAAGCAATTATTATTTTGGGTTTTTGTTATACACAGATGAAGTTATTTCATATACAATATATTTTACTTCTGTAATGTTCAATTTTTTTTAGAAAAAGTGAAAGATGAGGAAATCATAATAAGCAAGATCTTTGACAACAAGGCACTTGCAGAGTGAACATACTTGGTATCATTCTCCAAAATAAAACTAAATAAAATTGGCAAAATTTTGAAGTGGAAAAGTTGTTTAGATGTTTTCCCTCATATGATTCTTTTTATTTTTTTATTTTTTTATTTTTTAAAATTTTTTTTAACGTTTTTATTTATTTTTGAGACAGGGAGAGACAGAGCATGAACAGGGGAGGGTCAGAGAGAGGGAGACGCAGAATCTGAAACAGGCTCCAGGCTCTGAGCTGTCAACACAGAGCCCGACGTGGGGCTCGAACTCACGGACCGCAAGATCATGACCTGAGCTGAAGTCGGCCGCTCAACCCACTGAGCCACCCAGGCGCCCCTTCCCTCATATGATTCTTAATGAATCTCAAGTTTGTAGTTTTCTTTGGCTTTGACCACACAAATCACTTTTTAGCAGGGATCATTTCTCTCAGTCAAAATAAGTAACATTAAAGCAGAGTTTTAAGTGTCTTTCCTTTGGGTAGACTTACACAGATACCGTTTCTCTGATGACATTCTTTCTTGACTCCCCTGAGATATAACCACTGGAGAGTTGTCTCTGTAAGCAAGTTAGCCAAGAAGCTGCATCTTTTGGAACTTTAATCAATATTTATCTGATAGTTGAGAAACAACTCTTGAACAAGATTATTTTAAATGATATATTAAATGATTAATTCTTTGGTAATTCATCATCTCTTTGAGATAAGTCTTTGATTATGAATCACTAAGAACAAGTAGTGTTCTTTAATTTCAAAAGGTTCAGTTACCTCTTCCTACTTGGTCTGTATCTTGAGCAGCTGTCCAGGGTACTTAAAATTAATTACTGTAAATACTTAAATTACAGATTTTTTCCCTTTTTTTCTTGGATTGCGGGTTTTGAGAAAATGAAGCTGCTTTTTACAATAATTTAGTTTTTCCATTTTGAACAAGACTTTGAATAATGATAAAGAATAATGGTAATAAATAAAATATTTGTGATTGCCTATGTAAATCATGTTAGAAAGATTGTACAACACTTTGAAAACAATGTTATGATGTTTGGCTTATGGTATAGAGATAATATAAATTAAAGATTATGTGTGTAAACGTTATGAACTTAAGGGACATTTACCCTAACCGACCCCTAGTGAAAAATTTCTTCATCGGAATTCCTAGAAGGTAGTCATCTTGTTCTGCTAAAATACCTCCAAGTAAGGGATGCTCAGCACCTCCAGAGGTGGTCCTCTTTAGTTTCTGTATAGTGGAAAACTTCCTTCTGCTCTGGAACTTAATCTAGCTCCTTATGTGTTTCATCATTCCATCCTTCTGGAGCAGCGTTCTAATTTTTTGTATTCTCATCCTTTTTTGTGGAGAATGAAGGGAAAACTAATTTCCTGTTCCCAGAGCTTCAATGTTAAGTATTTGAATTGCTTTGCTCCAAACTATGCCCACTTCCTGAATGACCATATAAGACAACAAAGCACCTATTTCTGAGTTCTGTTCAAAATCAAAATCCTAATATGTTCATAATAATCCATTCATGATTTGATAGCAAAGCAATACATAATTACAGAGTGTACAGCAAATGAAGACTTTAAACTTCTCTTATTTATTGGTTGTAATAACTTGAGACTTGCTTACTATTCAGATGGTTGTTCTCAAAGTGTAGGCTGAGGAGTTTATCAGGGTATCACTATTTTACAATAATACCAAGACACTACAGTATTTGTTTTCTTTGTTGTGGATGTCTGAACTGAGGATGCAAAAGCACTGGGAAGTAAAACAGCATTAGAGTGAATCAAGCTGTACTGGTAGTCACTGTATTCTCCCTTGCCACATATTCACAGTAAAGAGTTGCCTGTATCATTTAAGAATATCCTTGATGATGGGGCGCCTGGGTGGCGCAGTCGGTTAAGCGTCCGACTTCAGCCAGGTCACGATCTCGCGGTCCGTGAGTTCGAGCCCCGCGTCAGGCTCTGGGCTGATGGCTCGGAGCCTGGAGCCTGTTTCCGATTCTGTGTCTCCCTCTCTCTCTGCCCCTCCCCCGTTCATGCTCTGTCTCTCTCTGTCCCAAAAATAAATAAAAAATGTTGAAAAAAAAATTAAAAAAAAAAAAAGAATATCCTTGATGAAGCAGTAAGAATTATTAACTTTATTCAATCTGGACCTTTAAACACATATCTTCCAAATATTCTTTCTGCTGAAGTGGGAAGTACACATAAAGTACTCTTATTGCAAATATCTAACTCTCTCTCTAAAAAAAAAGTACTTGTGCTATTGGAACAAAAAAATACTTGTGCCATTTCTTGAATTATGAGCTGAGCTAGCCATGTTTTTTTTTTCCCATGGAACATTGTTTATACTTGAAAGTATAACTGACACACTATGGTTATTCAGATGTGGGTATTTGGCAGACATTTTCTTGAAAATGAATAAAATGCATCTATGACTTTGAAGATACAACTGACAGAGTTCTGTTGCCAATAATAATATTTGAGATTCCAAGTGAAAATTAGTATTTAAGAAGCTTGTATTTGCTATTGTGAGCTTGACAGCTTCCCAATGTGTAGAGACTTTACTGATCAGATGGGTAGTGATCTTAATAAATGTGATTTTCTGATATTGTGCAATGAAATGTGTTAACATTTGGAATATTTGCAGAATACAGTCAAAGTGTTTTAAAAATCATCACTGCTTGATGATACAAAGTCATGCATCAACCAAAAAACAATCTATAGTTCAATGGATTTCAATGATTAGAATATAACAAATTTCTTGTTATAATTCCAGATTCTACAGTGCAGCAAAGTTTTAAGAAATCACTACTGTGTTGTGTGAAAGGTTAGCTCTCCCCTTGACAAGGATGGAAGAGGCCCTTGGGCCTGACAACATAACCACATGTGTATGGTAAAGAAATTACTACTTAATGAGTGTTGGTGTAATAACAAAGAATAATATCCAGTTATTAATTCTTTAGTATTTACACATATCTCTGTGTGAAGTGAATTTTCTTCACATACTTAAACCAAAACAACATACTATAACAGGTTGAATGCAGATATGGGAGATATGGGAGTCTGGCTGTCTTATACAGAGCCAGGTATTTGAGAAAACCAAAAATATAAAACAATATCACTCTTCTGGTTTTTTTGGTTGGAGAAAAATAGTTAATTTTTAATTGAAAATGTTATTTATGTTAACATGTAATGAGTTCATCATTTTTTATCATTTTTAAATGACCTTGATGAATAAGACATTTCTACATGTATTTAAATTTTGACTGCATTAAATATTGATAAATGTGATATGTATCATCCTAAGCTCTTTGAGTGGCCCGAAAACATTTAAGAGTTAGAGAGGACTTGAGACAAAAACAGTTGTGAATGACTCCACTAGGGATATTCTGGTCAAAGTTTACAGCAAGTCATACCCTCCTTCATTCCAAAAGATTGGCAAACAAACAAACAAACAAAAACAAAACAAAACAAAACAAAAAACAGAACCAATGTCTTCATTCTAATAACCAATAGTATTGTATTTACACTTTGTTAAGCTATTTTATTTTATGCCTCTACACATCTTGCACACAGTTAATGCCAGAATTTTACTGCCCTTCGTGTAAACTAGAACTTGAAGCCTTTAAAAAAGTGTACCAAACTCCATGGAACACCTGCAGTATTTTTATCTGTTACCTTTCTTGATTTTGATTAAAAAAAATTAGTCATTCATAACTGCAGGTATAATGTCCTGGAGTTTAAAATAAATAACTGCTTGGAATTTTCTCTCTCTGCACACCCCCGCTCATGCTTGCTCTCTTCTCTGTCTCTTGCAAAATAAATAAATAAACTTTAAAGTGAAAAAGGGCACCTGGGTGGCTCAGTCAGTTAAGCATCCAATCTTGGTTTCGGCTAAGGTCATGATCTCATGGTTAATGAGATTGAGCCCCATGTCAGGCTCTGCAGTGACTTGGGATTCTCTCTCCCCTCTCTCTCTCTGCCCCTCCCCCGCCTTCTCTCAACATAAATAAATAAACATTTAAAACCAAAGGTATTTCCCAGTTGACTGTCCTCTCATGTCTATCAGTAACTAGTATCACTTTGGAGAATTTTTCACTGTAATAGAAATGAGATGTACCTGAAAAAGTTTAAACTGATACAAAATAACTAATGAAATTAATGGGATAATTAAATATTTCTGTGCTCTCAGAGTTTAAAAAAGGAAGAAAAAAACAGAAGTAGTCAAAAATGAGAGTGAGTCATTCTAAAGGTGACTCTGAAATTCTCTCTGATCTAGTTTTAAACGCCTCAAAGATGGAAAATAAATAAGGACAGTGGAGAAAAGAAAACTCGCTGACAATCCACCACCTATAGATGACCACTATAAACAATTGAGGTATGTCTTTTGGGGTGCCTGCGTATCTCAGTCACTTAAGCAACCCATTCACGATTTCGACTCTGGTCATGACCTCACAGTTCGTGAGTTGGAGCTCTGCATCAGGCTCTGCACTAGCAGTGTGGAGCCTGCTTGGGATTCTCTCTCACCCTCTCTTTCTGCCCCTCCCCTTTTCATTCTCTCTGTCTCTCAAAATAAATAAATAAACGTTAAAATAAAAAAGGGCACCTGGGTGGCTTAGTCAGTTAAGCATCAGACTTTTGACTTCCACTCAAGTCATGATATCACGGTGGTGGGATGGAGCCCCAGGTTGGTTCCCACTGAGCATGGAGCCTGTTTGGGATTCTCTCTCTATCCCTCTCTCTCACTCTCTGTCCCTCCCCCACTCACACTGTACGCTCTCTGTCTCTGTTTTTAAATAAACATTTAAAATTTTTAAAAATTTAAAAAAAGAAAAGAAAATTTTTAAAAATTAAAAAATAAATAACTCTTTAGACTTGTAGACATTCATAAATAGAGCATGTAAATATTGCATAACTTATCTGGGTAATTATCAAGATCTTTCCCATCTCCAAGGAAGAGATCTTAGAAGATAATTTAGAGATTGTTGTCATGTCTATGACTACTTTTCACTGAGTAATTAACATGAGTCAGGAACTGTCCTAAGTACTTTATATACTTATCTTGTTTCTCAAGAACAGTGAAAGGTAGAACTGTATTCAAACCCAGAGTGCCCTGATTGTCACCCCAAGCTGCTGACCATGTTTTGTTACTTTTCATTTGGTTCAACTCTAACCTCCCCCACTTGCTACTTTTGTGCTCTACACATGAATCTATTGTTGCCCTTAGGATACTTTGTTGCAATTCATTTCTTTATGTATTTGCCTCTGCTAATCAACTTCTTGCTCCCTGAAGGAAGGAACTGTGTCTGAATTCCCACCGCACAGGAAAATCCATTTTTGCTGGGCTGAATTAATACCATGTTAGGCTATAGAAGCTGAATGAGTTTAAATAGCTTTCCCACTCAATCAGTGTGTATTGTCAGGATCTGAATCTAGGCCTCCCATCCTAACCTTCTGTGGTAAACATTGCAGGTAAGTGCTTCTCAAATATGGTGCATGGACCAACTATATCAGTATCGCCTAGGAATTTGTTAGAAATGCAAATTATTAGCATCCTCCCCTCACCACCACCCCCTTATTGGATAAGATTCTGTAAAGGTAAGGCCTGGAAATCTGTATTTTAATATGTTTTTATTGTGATTCTGATGCACACGAAAGTTCCAGAATCACTCTTCTAAGTGAAGAAACCTAGCAGTTTAATAGAAACAGAATGGTTGACTCAGCATGGAGCATAATAAAACCATTCCTTTGATTTGCTGTGTGATTAGGTTTATAAAATATCCTGTAGAAAATGAAAAATTCAAGCAAAAACTCATCTAGCATGGTTGTTTTTATTTTGAAAAAAAAAATTAATCCCAAACAATAGCCACTCCTTTAAACAACCCGTCACTGAATTAATAATGATTAAATTCACTCAAAAATTCAGTGAAGAAAAGAATCCATTGGCTAAATAAATATGCCTACCTGGAGGAACCAAAGCAAACAAATGAAATTTCCAGTTAGCACTAGGTATAATTTTCACTGAAATACAAAGGTGCATCGCCTCTGGACCTGTGGTGCAAGTACCAACCCACACACACTTAGGGGCTCTGTGCAAATTCTAATCATGCTGACAGAAGAAACAACTAGAACCAACATTTGTGATTCCTTTATAATGACAGGTAGATTTTAAATATTCCCCTCCAAAATTACAAATATTAGATTCAATTGATTTGCAGACATTTTGGAATAATATGTGCTACAATGTGAATATTATAACTAAAAAAAAATCATAAGGATTTGAGACCCTTTCCTACTCACTAATTTTTTAAAACAATTCCTCCTCCCTTACTGTCTGCTGCTGAATTTAAAAAATAGGTAAAGGATTTCCTCTCTTAACTAAATCTCTTCTCTTTCTAGCTATATATTTATAAAGTCCTCTGAGAATTAGTTTAGCATAATAGCTTGAGATATTCAGTATTTGATATAGGTAGTATTAATATGAAAAATTCTCAGTACTCTCCTTATATATTATATATGAACATACATATATTATAAATAATGATTTATTAGATATTCTCTCTTAATTCCTTAGTTTCTCTTCTGGAATATCAAGAAAGTGTATATTGCTAAGTTTATGTTACTTTTTTTCCTCCCCTGACATTATATCTTGCTTTTGAACAGACTAGAGGACATATTAATAGCATGGCAAATTTAGCAGTAAGAGCTTGAATTCAGTTTGCATTGAGGAGCAAAGATGGAAAATTATTTAAATCAAATATTTAGCCCCTCTACAGAATGTAAGATCTCCTTCCCATGGTATGGAGGGATCTTCATTTTAACTCATGGCTCTTCCTACAATGAAGACTCATCTCACAGATTGTAGTAAATGATCACAGGAGGTTTTGTTTTTGTTTTGTCTTCTTTTAAATAGAAAAAGAAAATCTCTCTTTGCATTGTGATCACTTTGCTAAAACACTCAACATTTCAGAGTAAAACATCTCTTACCTTATTCATGACATCCTATATTTTCTTTCTATTTATTTTGTTTTGCTTTATATTATCCTAATCTCTATGCACTGTTCTATTTTCCTCTTAAATATCTGACCAAAGTAACACAAACATTAGATACAATCAAGCTGTATAGCCCCTCTTTCCTTGGTAGCTTCCGACAGGCAGTAGTAAAAATTCAAAGTCCAACCATTTAACTCTAAGTACAGGGAAATGAATTTCCAGAGAATAGATATTTTTATCACATGAGAAAAAGGCGTAGTTTTACAGTGACAACAACGATGAAGATGTAAACATGTAATTGTGATATAGCTGTGTCTATATCATATGTCCATATTGAGGATTAAAAGATTGTAAAAGTCTTTCTAGATCTCTACAGACACAAATATGTAGATTTCAGGGGGGGGGGAAGAGACTATAAAATGAAAAAGTATCCAGTTTAATGTTAACTGGAGCCCTTTTAGTTGGATGAGTGCCAAAACAACTTTCAAAATATTTCAAAACAGCTGCCAGCATGTAAAGATTTTAACTGAAAGAATACAGTAATGAAATCTGAATTACTAATGAGTGAATAAACTTATATTTTGCTTAAGGTCCCTAATGAACATGGAGATAAGCAGGTCCAATAAGAAATTAGTCTCTCACGCATGCAAACCAAACTTCTGGACTTACACATTTAAAGACAAAATATTGAAACAGAATTATATGAATTCTAAGGTAACCTACTGTGCAAGTCTTCTTCAAGTATTCTGTGTATTTCTATTTTAGGAAAGAAAGTTTCTGGAGGGCAGGAAATATATTCTCTTAAATATGGTGTTGACAGCTTGGAACTTAGAAGTTGAATGTACTCATTAAACTTGCTTTTAATAATATAAAGTAGAATTGAAGTGAGCTTCAGCAAGTCTAGTCTTAAATGTCTAACAACAGATCTCACACATTCTTTCTATTGGGACTCTTTTGACCTTTAGGCTTTCAAGAAAAACTTGCCCTCCTGAAGGGAAGTGAAGCAGGACCACAAATTTCCAGACCAGCTATTCGGTAAAATAAGTAGTCCATAAAATATAATCACTGTTTTTTTTTTTCCGTTCATAGAATTGTACTGAAACAAAGAAGAACTGGGATATTGTTTATAAATATAACTCACTGTTGGTTGTGCAGAAAGACTTTAAAAGGGAGAGTAATCTAAAAATTCTGCTCTTTTGGCCAAAGAGGGTTTCCCCCCTTTGGCATCATTTGGCACATTGGGAATGCCTCTGGATCCATGGGATCTAGCTTGGAATATTGCATTATGCTACTGGAGTCAAAGCACACATGGAAGCTGGACCTGCTTGCTGGAAGCCTCCATCAACTGGCTGACCTAGATATCAGGTGGCAGGCACAGCATCACCCCACAATGGGCCAATAATTCAGACAAATTCTATTTTATAGAAAGCCACGGCCTGGATCTGTGTTCATTTTTAGACTGATTCCTCAGCCATTTTACTTGGCTTCCTTTGGTCTACAGTACTGCTGGCTGGCCTTGACCTCTGCAGTCACAGGAGAACTTTTCCCAACCCCTGAAACATTCTTGACCTCTCTAGAATTGCAATGAACTCCCATTTCTTTCAACTGGAAAGCCAGCTTGGAGTCAAGGGATGCTTTTTGAGATCTCTCGCTTAAGATCCGGCCCTGAGGATGAGAGATGGAGAGGAGAGGGCTCAGAAACCAAGTCAATCACCATCTCCTGGCCGCGGTGCTCCTACAGGGACCCACATCTGTGACCAGATCCTTACAAGGCGGCTTTCCATGTACTCAGACCATCCACTCTCTCAACACCCACCCCCACTCCGTTCAATGACCTTGAGTTTGGCCTCTGAAAAGCAAGTATCTCCGAATGAAATGCCGTTAAACTAGAGAATGACCCCTTTCCAGGAAGGAAGGAGTCAGGACCTGGGTTAGGTCTTCAACTAACTCGTGGGATCCTTAGCACACGCCACAGATGCTCATTACGATTCTTTTTACGTGCAACATGTGGGGGACGAAGCAGTTTCATATCTCTTGGTATTATCTGCCGTCCAAAGCATTTTCTTTGAGAGGAAAATGGAAACGCAGCTGCGCCGTGGGCCCGGCCAGCGAGAGCTAGGGCTCCCTCCCTCTGTCTCCCTGTGGCTGCCGGGCGCGGGAGGCTCCTCCGGAAACTGACTCGGGTTAGGGGAGTGCAGAGATTGCCTAGGCAGGCGCGGGACGCTGCTGGGGCGCGGACGGGCCTTTGTGCCGCTCTGTGCTTCCCGAGAGCCGCGAGGGTGGAAGGGGACGTCCAGCTCTACAGCTAGGGCAGGCGTCTGGCCCCTAGCCCGTGTGCGGGAATGCTGGGCTGGGCAGGCTGCCGCCCTCGGCCTTGGCAACTTCTGGACAATCCGCCCTGCCCCTCTGGGTCCCCGCCGGCCGGTTGCGCCCCAGGCTCAAAGGGTTAAGCAGGTGTCTCGCCCGGCGAGGCGCTATTGGCCGAGAGCCGGGGCGGCGCGGCCGCGGTCACCATGCTCCGCCGAGCCCAACTTGGGTTCGTGCGGCGGGCGCGGCGGCCGCTCGCACCCCGGCTGCCGGGCCGGAGCTTCCGCGCGCGGGGAGAGGAGAAAACGAGATGGGGAAAACCACATCAGCACCAGCAAAGTGGGTCGCGGGTGGGTGCGTGCAAGAGGAAGGGAGCCCTACAGAGCCCCGCGTCCCGCAAGGGACGCGTCCCTCTGCCCCGCAACTCGGGTCCGGCTTTCAAGCCGGAAGAAAGAGGGAGGAAGTGGGGCAACAGGGGGTCCTGGGCAGGGGGTGGGGAAAAGGTCCACTCCCACTGCCCCCACCTACTAATCGGGCCCGAAGGAGTGCAAGTTGTCATTAAAACGGCGTGCCGAAATCACTAGCATCCCTCCTCACCCCCTAAGAAATACCGATGTAACAATGCAGAGAAGTAACTGGGAGACACGAGGAAATAAATGCACGTGTTTTCTCTTTTTGTTTCCCTGGTGGTTGGAATTTGCAGAGTTCGCCTCAGTTGTGGCTAATTTATTCGTTTCAATGTTTGAAAAGGGCGTGTAGAGATGGGTCATCGGGAGCACACCCGGATCCCTCTAGCTGGACCTACACTCCCCAGCTCACAAGTTTGTCCAAGACTAACCTGCCCGCCCACCAGGAGCAAGCAGAGTCCCTTTTGATAAAGGGAACAAACTCTCCATTGCACAAAAGCGGCTTCTCCGCCCGCCCCCCTTTTCCTTTGCACACCATCCCTCCTCGATAAGCAAGTTCTCCAGTAGTCCAACTTGCAATTGGCAACCCCCGCGCCGCCTGGTGTGCAGAAGACTGGCAGAGAGGGGTCCCGGGTGGGAGGGGAAGGTCTGCGCCCCCATTCCTGCACACGCGGGCTGAAGTCCAGGTTGCTGGAAGCTGCGGGAGGCGCAAGCCTGCTTGGATGGTGGTTATTTCTCTAGAGAAAAGAGGGGAAAGAGCGCGCCTCAGTCTTGCACTTTGGGTCGGAAGTGCGCGGTGTGTGTGTGTGTGTGTGTGTGTGTGTGTGTGTGTGTGTAGAGGGGGCGGGAAAGAAAGACACCCTCCGCTGCCCGTCATTCCCTTGCACCGGCCAAGTCCTCGCCAAGCCTCCCGGTGCATCCTTCCTCCGCCACCCCTCCCCTTCTTCCCTCAGCTGGGCTCGCGCCGCGCAGCCGGAGCAGCCAGTGAGAGCAACATCCTGGAAAGAGGGGGGAGCACCACCGCCCCCCAAAAGGGAAAAAAAGGCCCCACCCTGACACGTTTTGCTGTTTGCAAGTCCCTCGCACGCCCCCCCGCACCTCCTTCTAGTGCTCGCGGCCCCCCCACCCCAGCCCGCTGCGCGCACATCAAAGCGCCTCTCCGCCGCGCACAGTGGCCGCGGCTCACTAATGGGATTGCAGGCTGGTGCCTGGCTCCGCTGCTGCCGCCGCCGCTGCTCGCCCTGCTGCTGCTGCCGCCGCCGGAGCCCAAACCAGAGCCCCCGCCAGCTCTCGCCCAGAGCCGCCGCGCCCGGGGGCCGAAGCCGCGGCGATGATCCGAATCTTTCCGGATTTCAGCGTGCAGGTGACGGCCGCGGCGGCCGGCGGGGCTGCCGCGGGGGTGCCGGCGGGCGCGGGCATGGGGAGGGCCGGCGCCGCGGCCAACGGCACCCCGCAGAACGTCCAGGGCATCACCTCCTACCAGCAGCGGTGAGTAGTCCCGCCTGGGCTGGGTTAGTGCCCCCGCCCCGGGGTGCTGGGGTGGGACTCACTTTGCCTCCTGTTTTATGCGTTACAACACACATGCACATCGTCAGGGCTCACTTCGCTTGCTCCTCGTTCTACAGATGAGAAAGAAAAAATTAATTCACAATTCGGATTGAAAGGCACTCCAGTTTACTGGCGAAGTGAAATCATCCTTTGCCCTCTGCCTGGCCCCAAATCCAGAACCCCAGCCCCGCGTAGCCTAGGAGTTGCAGCGAAGTCTTAGACACAAGCACAAGGTGCTTTTGCAAAGTTTGGGATCCCTGTCCCCTTCCGCGGAATTTTCTCACTGCCTCTGCCGGGTGCGGACCCGCGCTGACCGGCAGCCAGGGGGGCAATTGATCACGGGAGACTGATTGATCATTTGTTTCCAAACAGAATAGGAACGATTTTCACGTGTAGCTGTAGACTCGCAATTCTACATAATAGTGTTATCATGTCACCTGTTACTACAGGGAAATACAGCATGAAATCCGAGTCTCCTCGGCGCTGTTAAGCATTCATCTTAAATGCATTATAATGCAAATGCGTAAGATTCAG
The DNA here is from genome assembly GCF_028018385.1 of Neofelis nebulosa. Taxonomy (NCBI): domain Eukaryota; kingdom Metazoa; phylum Chordata; class Mammalia; order Carnivora; family Felidae; genus Neofelis; species Neofelis nebulosa. The sequence continues at coordinate 83,387,460 of NC_080788.1, forward strand.
AGATGCGAGTTAGGAAGCAAATTTTACAAAGTTAGGCTAGGTGGGTGAGAAAGAAGTTTTAAAGTATTACTTGTTTGCATTTCTCCCAAACATTTATAGATATTTAATAAAATAGAGTTGTGACATTGAATTAGTAAACATTCTTTGATGCAATTAGGAAAGGAAGTGTATGTGTGGGGGGGATATACTACCACCAACAGCTCTAGAACCCTAAAGTTTTTCCTTAAGAACAAGTTGTAATCTTCCAATATTTTATCAAAAATGTAATCCACAAAAATGTGTTGAGAAAAACTAACAATGTAGTATGAAAGGTAAGCTTCCCATTTGTGGGGCTCGGTTTTAGAGAAGAAGGAAGAAAAAACACGTGAAAGTATGAAATTAAATATTTGTGTTTCCCAGATTGCACACGATTAAATATCTGAGAGATTTGCCAATGGCATTTAACTTAAAATATACACAATGCATAATTCAAATAACAGTTCCTATTTTTACCTTGTATTTCAAACTTCATTGATTTGAGAACCTTTGATTTGAACCAACAGTGTTTAAACTGAAAAGGTTAAGATAATCTATCACTGCCATATTTTGTGCTTTCTAACCAATGGCCCAGCGACCAGAGCAGATTTTGCATAACACACTGAGTGTTTTCCAAGTTGATGCCCAGGACTGCAAATATTCTGTAGAAGACTTCATTATATGCTCTGGGCACTGTCAGAAGTTTTAAAAAGAGTCTTGAGAAAATAACTCAAAAAACAGGCTATTTCTGGTCAAAGGATTTTTTTTAATTTAAATTATTTTAGTCTTGTTTTACTTCAGTGATTACAAGAACCTTTAATACAAAAGATCTGGGAATCTTTCAAACATAAAGGACTAGACAAGAATTAGATTTTTCCTTTTCATGGTTCAGGTAAGGTTTTTTGGTCACTCACAAAACATTTCAATGACAATATAATCTGGTGGTCACTTTACCTAGGAGGTGCAGGCAATAGTCACAATACTATGGTTGTGACCTAGGGAGTCAAGGGCCAGAAATGTCAGATGGCCTTTGGACAATTTCAGAGACCTCCAACTAATTCATGAGATATAAATGGAACATAAGAGGTGGTAGTGAATTTTCAGCCTTTAGGTTTGCCCTCAGAGTGTTGATGTCCTTCACCACAAAGATCTTCCCAGGGCCAATTTTCCCAATAAGCCAGGAGCCTCCAGGGGGAATCCTCCATAGCCTCCCACCCTGAAAAGCCAACTGATGCCTTCCACCTTCATCTTTGAATCTGGGCTACTTTATCAAGTCTTTGAATCCCACTGTGGTTCTAAAGACTAGAGCTTTAAAAATAATCAACTTTAGCCTTTGGGTGTATAATTTCCTTCCTCCTTTTTTATGTTCAGTCATAATGACTGAAGAGAAGGTGCTAGCTGTGGGAAATGGACCTTTCTTTGGTTTCATTAGTCAGATGACACCTGTTACTGCCTTTAATTTTTGTTAATTTGGGGACAGGAGAGTGAGCCAAATGTTTAAGGGAGGATTTGAGTCATGAGTCCCCCGTCCTCTGGCACTTCTTCATCGGACCACCAGCATGATAGGCTTCAGAGGCTTTGAGGGGCAGACTTAGTTTTCACTTTAAGAGCTGGATATGTTTGCTAAAGTGAATGGTGACACATCATTCTATCAAAATGTATTTTTGCATTAAGTGCTTTTGGGGAGTCTGATGAGGGAGTGACAGTAGTAGAGGGCTTTTCCAGCAAGAGTGGCCTGTTGGGAGAACAGAACTTCTCTCATTTGTCATCTTTGGGCAGAAACACCCTAGGCTGGCTGTCCTGGAGCCAAAACTTCCAACCGGCAACTTTTCCCCCTCCCTGCCAGCCCATGTATATCTTGTACTCAGTATCTTGTACTCTCCACTTCAGTTCATTTTTCAATCACTCTCATCTTCTACCTGTAGAGTGTACTCCAAAGAGAACTCAAACACCATCATGCAGATTAAACGCCTCTGCAACGAAAAACACTTGTGTTTTCAAAGTTTCCAACTCCCAGCCACACTTTACTGCACCGGTAGGACCGAATGGGACCCCTTTCAGGTCTTTTTTTTTTTTTTTTTTCCTTTTCTTAAGTTTAAAGTAAAATGCAAAGCCTCGCATAGGGGTGATGTTTTCCGTGTGGCTCTTTCATTTATTCAAAGTGGAAATGCATTGGGAGTCCTTTCTGCTTTCCTGGTTGACACATGACTGACCCAAGTCTCTGCCTAAAAAGCTGCCCACACTCGGCAGAGTAAGGTTTAGTGGAGGGGATGCTCTGACCAGGGTCTACCCAGGTAATAGGATTCCAGCACTGGCCCTTCATTGAGTGGCCCTTTCTCTAGGCCTCGCTGAGCTGTAAACTGGGGAAACCACAGAGAGATGTCCGTAGTCCGGTCCGGTCTTAGGTGCCAGGAGCCGAGTGGGGACAGGCATTTGTATCTAACTGCGTTGAAACTCCTGGGGATTCACCTGTGAACCCCTGGGTCTGCAGACATGTATGCGGGTGAATAATGCAGATGCTCCGGTCAGGAAATGTTGGCGAGAGCGCCGGAGCCATAAGGTGCCTGTGCAGCCGCTGCGCTAGCCCACAGGGTTCTCGTGGCTCCCGGTCTTGGTCAGCGCACGCCCACCCGCGTTTATTTCCACGGTCTCGGAAGGAGCTCCCGGGACGGTGTCCTGTCCGAGGCCGCTTCCGTGGCCTCCCAGTTCCTCTCCGCCTCTTTCTCCCGGACTGACATACTCTCGAGAAGGGAAGTGTTCGCAACTGCAACTGAGTGGCGTTGTTGCGCTGGCAGCCGAGCTTCCCAGTCCCCCAACGAGAGAGAGCGAGCGAGCGAGAGAGAGGGAGAGAGAGGGGAGAGAGACGGAGAGAGAGAGACGGGGAGTGAGAGAGTGTCGGGAGAGAGAAGGGGGGGGGTGTGTCTGCGTGCGAGAGAGCGCTCTGGAGCAAAGCAGCTGGAAAATGCCCAGAAATACTTTCACAGCGGTCAAGCTGGGAACCCCCGCGTGTCCTCCCCTCCCGGCCCCTCCCGGCCTAGGCCCCGACCGCCCCCCGCCGCGAGGGTGTGTGCCCCACCTGCCACCAGGCCAGCTCCGGGTGGCGGCGGTGGGGGACGACACGGGGGGGTGGGAGGTGTGGCGGCGCGCGAGGGTGAGAACCCGGAGGCGGCGGGGCCCTGGGCCGGGCTGCCCGCGGGGCCGCGCGGCGGCCTCCCCCCCGCCGCCTTCTCCTCCCCCTCCTCCTCCGCCGCCGCCGGTCGCCAGTCTCCGCGCTGGGCATGTCTCGGGAGCCGGAGCGGCCCGGGCCGCGGGGGCTCTGCGGCGCATGGACGGCGGCGGCGCCGGGCGAGCAGGGGGAGGAGAAGGCGCAGGCGGCGGAGGAGGCGGCGACCTGCGGCGAGAGGCACCGGCGGCGCGAGGGGACGGCCGGCCGCCGGCGAGGCTCCGGCCCCACTACTTTTCCGTAGCCTCCCAGCCTCAGCAGCACGGCCGCCGCCGCCGCCGCCGCCGCCGCCGCCACGGCCACGGCCAGGGCCACGGCCGCCGCCCGCCGGGCCGCCGCTGAGCGCCGCGCACGCCCGCACTCACTCCCGCCACCCCACGCACACGCACACCCCCCGCCCTCCCCACGCCCCCCACCCCGGGAGGGGGGAGAGAGGCAAAAAGTAAGAGAGGAAAAAAAATAGCAGGAAGATGGCGCCCACCAAGCCCAGCTTTCAGCAGGATCCTTCCAGGCGAGAACGGTAACACTTTTCTGTTTATTGAACCTGCCGCCGGGCGGCTGCTCCTGCCGCCGCCGCCGCCGCCGCCTCCGCCGCCGAGGTGGCGGGGCCCGCTCCGCAGTCCGCCTCCTGGGCCGCGAGCCCACGGGGACCTCGTCTGCGGGCTTGCGGCTCCGCGCTCGCCCGCGGTCCCCGTGCGCATTGTCCGCCCGAGGCGGCTGCGGCAGCGAGCGGGCTCCGGCGGCAGCGGCGGCGGCGGCGCCAGGCTCGCTGAGCAGTCGCACCTCCACGGCTCGGCGAATGGAGTGACTCGCTGACAAAAAAAAAAAAAAAAAAAAAAAAAAAGAAAGAAAGAAAGAAAAAAAAGAAAAAAAAAGAAAAGAAAAAAACAGAAAGAAAGAAAAAAAAAGAAAGAAAAAGAGAGAAACAAACAAAAAAGAGAAGGGGCTGCAGTGTGACGGGGAGCAGCAGTGAGGGTGGGGGGCCGGGGGATCCCCGGGGCCGCCGCAGGTCCCTTGGCAGCTGCTCTCTAGGAAGGAATGAGGCTGGGGAGGGGGAGGGAAGGCAGGCGAGAAGCGGGAGGAGGAGGAGGAGGAGGAGGAGAGGAGGAGGAGGAGGAGGCCGGGGGCGGGGAGCGGAGCTCGCGCCAGGCCCGGAATGTGTCGCGGAGGGGCTGTCTCCGCGCGGAGCAGCTAGGCCGGGCCGGGCGGAGAGAGGCGCGCGGCCGCCGCCTCCCCGCCGCCCAGGCTGCGCCCCTAGCCTTGGCAACTTGTGGGTCTCCAGCTTTGCCCTGCTGTGCTCTCATCTTGCCCTCCTTTCCACTCCTCCGGTCCCCAAAGGAAAAAAAAAAAAAAAAAAAAAGAAAAAGGAAGAAGAAAACCCTCAAATCCAAATTAGCAAGTAAACAGCGAGATTCAAAATGTGCCAACAGTTGGAACATCTATGCCCCGTTAGTTACTGTTTGGGGATCTGTGTTTTAAAAAGTTCCTGGTGAGAATTGCATATCCAGGCAAGGGGCTCAGCCGAGCATGTCTGTTTGAAGTTAGTTAAACTAAAGCCAAAGGGAAAGGGAGTTTGTATTCAAAATATCCTTAACCGTCTTACGTGAATGGCATTGTTAGGTTTCAGAGTAACTAAGCACCCCCCACCCCCACCACCCCACGTGGTTTTCCCTCCTGCTGTCCACCCAGCCTACTTTGTTTGGAATCCTATTTGCTATTAATTGGCAGCGTTAATGACATTAATTGCATATAGCATATTGGTTTGAGCAAAGTATCTTTTTCTGTCTCCGAAGAGGAAATGCTCAGTAGGAAGTATGAAATGTCAGGCTTTGCTTCTTGAGGAAAACAAATGTTGTTAGATACATGCCCCCCCCCCCCGCCCGCCCCCGCACTTTCCTCATAGGCATAAGTGAACTTGAGAAAAAAGATGAGGGAAGTCCGTAGTAGTTGCAAGATTTAATTATTATTACATGAGCAGTTTTATATTTGATACAACTTAGCATTTAACCTATAGCTTACATCAAGAGAGGGTAGAGAGGTATTTAAACAAGCTATTCATTAGAAAGCTTCAATTGCTCTGTTGCTTGTTTCCTTCATACAGTGGGGACAGAAGAATTGTCAGGATTAAGGAAATAATTTTGTTAAGTAGGTACATAAGTGACTAATTCTAAACTCTGGATAATTTCTGTATAAATTATATACCTGAGAGTAAATCACGCATAATCCAGTTTTTAAAGATGTTGAATGTGTATAGCATTAACTGTCTGACAATTCATACTAACTAAAAGGAATACTTAGTGGTTTATAAAGAATTCACATATTAAGTACTTTGCTCTTTTCTATCTTGTAGATAGAAAATAATTTTCAGAGTATTGTGCAGGTCTCTTCATCATCATTATTATTTTTTAATTTAACATTTAACAATTTCAGATCAGAAGTTTGTAACTGATTTCCTTCCTCCCTTTCACCCTTCCTCCTTCCCCAGTTCTGTTGGTAGTAAATGTATTTACTGGGATGGCCCCAGTAATCTCTCTAGCAGAGGCCTATTTGTGTGCCATTTTGGGAATTTTTCTGAGATAGGAATCTTGAAGATAGAATTAATTTCTAGAGGAAACTTCATAGCCTGTGCATGAGCGCGTTCTTTATCACCTGTCTCCATTTGGCATTCGAAGAAGGTAAATCAAAGTGCACGATTTGTTATTCTGCTCCACTTGAGAGCTGAACTAAATAACACTTGGTCTGAAATTCTGATTGAAGTTGTAGGAGGATATACTGTATTTAATTTAATGCCCTTTAATAGCATCTTCTTGTTCAGCTCGGATGCTGTCATTTTAAAGGTTGGATCTGAGAAGGTTTAACCTGTAGAGAGAGGGAGGAGTAATAATGAGGTAGGGGGCAGAAGGAACAGTATAGAGGAAAGAAGGAGTTATAAACTAAATGTTTCAAACAGTAATAACCTCAAACTTGGCCCGTTATCCAAACAGTTGTTTTATACCCCGAGGGTTCACTTTGTTATTAGGGCTTTAAATGCTCTTAACACTTTTAAGTGTAAACATTACACATGTTAGTTGATTTGGTTTTGTAATGAGAAATGGAAAGTCAGATGGTTTGTTCAGGAGGGGGGTGTTTTTCATAGTTATTTGCTTCAACTAAGTAGAGTCATTGCACCTATAGGTTCACTTTGTGCCTGAAACTTGTTGGTTAGTAGTAGTATTTCTGTCTAATGGTTGAACACAAGTATGTTTATAAAAGACGACTTCCTGTGGACATGCTTTAAGGGACATCCTGACATTTATTTAAAAAATGGTTTCCAAATAATCAATTTCATAAAGGCATTTATAGACACTACTCTTTACTGCTTCTCAAATACACTAGTAATTGAAAACATATAGAAAAAAAATATATCTTTTGAATTGTCTTGTTGATTTATAAAATACCTGACCTGAGTTTAGTCATACAGAACAAAAGTCATTTCCTTCCAATAGTGTTTACAGAGTAATTTTTGGAAAAAGAAGCTTCTTAATAATGTTTTTGGTTACTATTTAGTACTGTTGAAATTTCTCTGGCTCTTACACACAGAAAGTGGCTTTTTAGAGCCTGAGAGAAGGAGTTGAAAACCTTGTATATTTAAATTTGCTTGATTTTTCTTTAAACTCCAATAGGCTGCATAGGCTGCAAATTATATAGCACTGCCACAGAGTTTTTCCACTATGTGGATGTATAACCAAGAAGATTAGACAGATAGAAGTGTCAAGCATGTGATGTGCCCATGCTGGTTTGCAAAGCATATTCCAACAGCACGGGGCTTTTGGTTTAAAAAGTCGAAGGTAGTGGTGGAGACTTTTTTTTGGAGGTATTTCTTTTTACCTTGTAAGCTTAAACACAGAGTGATAAATGATGATATGCGTTGTCTAACACTTGCTTATATATAAATAGCTCCACAAGATTGCTTAAATGATAATCGAAAATATGAAATAGGATGGCCTTCATATCACAAGGCCAAGGGTCTACAAATGGAAAAACTGAAATAATGAAATATTTCCAAGGCAACAGGCTGTCAACAAGAACTGTAATGCATGGGCATATCATAGAACCACCAGAGAGGATATTAGATAGTATAGCTCTGGAGCCAGGAGTTATAATGACCTTTATTAGTAGGATCCTCCCACATTGCAACATCTTTCCATATTCCCAATTTCTGATTTATGAATTGAGAGACAGATCGCTATTCCAAATTCTGCATGTTCTGTAATAATGCAGTTACTAGGTTTGATTTGTTACGAGGAGCAAACTTGACTTCAACATTACTTGATGCTTTGGGTTAAAAAAAAAAAGTTACATGGGGTATTTTCAGCACCAAGTGGTATTATGAGTACAGTTTTTGGTTCCCATATCTTTGCATATTCTTAAAAAGATGACTTTCATTTTACTAAAAGTTATGTGAAAATTAAGATCTCAGCAATGAATTGGTAAGAACTGCATTGTGATTTAAATATAATCTACATCTTGCAACAGTTTGATATTTTTAGTGACAAGAAGTTTGATTTCCCCCTGAAATTCTACACAATGGTTGCCCCTACAATGGAGCTATTTTATGGAATGCTAGAGTTTCCATGAACCCCTTAATAATTTTGCTCTGTCCCAGATCTTAGCATGGATGGAATCCAGTGGCACATTAAAATTGCATCTGTTTGAAATGGGTCCTGATGTCCAGGATCCCCTGCTCTGTGGTGAGGTTTTCTTTGACAAGATGTATAGATGCATGCTTTGGTAAAGCAGCACTTTTGGGGGAGGATTTAGACAGTGTAGCTTTCATTTAGTTATGTTTAAAGCTGTAGAGCTTTATATTTTGGGAGATATTTGTGGGGAATATGTCACAAATATTTCTAAATCACTCCTAGTAATGTTTTTCCGTTATAAACTTTCTTAAGTGCTTCCCTATTAATAAAGACCCCAGTATAAACCTTAGATGGTCTATTTTTGTTTTCTTGTTTTTCCTGTATTCCTGTGATCCTCTTTTCCTCTTAGGAAGAGGCATTTAGAATGCCTCTTGCTAAATTTAAAGAAAACTCAGCATGCAGGAGAGCAGAAGTAGCCCCTCATGTTAAGTTTACATGGCCACTCTTTCTACAGTGTAACATTTCATCATTTGAGTTACATTTTTAAAAACTTTGTGTTTCTCTTGGCTTAAAATCTAACTTCAGGTGTTTTATAGACATTCCTTAATTGTTTACACTAGATAAAGCCGAAACTTAGTAGGCAAGTTGGTATGTGGAAAATTTACTTGATTAGTTGATTAAACATTAATTTTAAAATTTAAATGCTATCAAAGTTGCACATAATGGAATATGTGAAACTTTAAATATTTAAATCTGTACTGTGATATGTACCAATATTTAAATCTGTACTAAGACTTCTAGGATTTATGGGAAAATTCAGTTATATTGCTGTGGGTTTAATGATGTTAGTATTTTCACAGTAAATAGTGCCCCCCCCCTCTTTTTTTCCTCATTGGGCAGTGTAATAAACCAACTGTAACTGAATGGTATTTTTACTGCTCTGGGCCCCATTAGTGTGAATAGGATGTTTGCACTATTAAGTTTGATAGAACCTTACATAGTTAGAATAATTTGTAGTAATATTAGTAATACTACAGTGCATAAGCAGGACATAGCTTAGTATCAGTAAAATGATTGCTACCATATCTAAAATGACTAGGGTGGTGACAAGATTAAACAACACTTGAAGTTATTGTCTGGATACATTTTTAGAGCGTAATGTTTTGGTAAATTAATTGGAATATTTGTAGTCTTGTGTACAAAATCATGAGACACAAGATGAAAATCGTGTATCGCTATGGCCCAAATTGCTCGTGGCCTTTGACTATGATTAGTGATTGTTCATTCACTCAGCCTTATTTATTGAACCTCTACTATGGACCATCATGACTTGTGCCAGAGTTGATAGTAAATAATACTCCGTAAGAGCAGTTGCTCTGGTCATAGACTTGCCCTTATACTGGACATGCAAATATTATCAAAAGTGAGAAGACATCCTTTTCTGCAAGAGGAGGAAGAGCAGAATTCATAGAAATATAAATAAGGCCCTCTCTTTTGACTTCTGTTAGTTTAGTGTTCAGGGCAGAGGGGGGCAGCTATTGAGATTGTAAAATATTGTAACTAATGACTATGAAATGGTTAGAGGTTCTTGGAGGTGAGAAAGAAAAGATGCCATATAAATGCAAGCGAAATCATAGCAAATTTTTAAAATGTTCTCTGATGGGATTAAAAAAATAAAAATAGATCACATATGACAATAGTAAACATTTAACATTGACTACCATGTTTCGGGCTCTGTATTAAATACTTGACAAGAAATTTCTCAGTGCCCTGTGAGGGAAGTGCTAATATCCCTACTTATGGTCAAGAAAACAGAAGCTAATCCAACCAACAAAGGGAGTAGAGTTAGAGACTGAATGCAGGTTTGTCTCTGTAGGAATGCACCGTAACAGCAGTGTGCAGGGCCTCCCTTTCTGGACTTTTCTGGAGCCAGGGATTTCTACACTGATGCCAGAGAGCTCTTGGGGCAGAAGACCCTGTACACTCTGGATAGTGAGCTAGATCTCCGCTTCTTGGTCATTCGTCAGCGGTTTGGAGAAATTCAGAAATGCGGCGATTATAAAGTTAGAAGAAGAATTAATATTTACATTATTTTCCCTCTACCCCTTAACATTCCAGCAGTTTTGTGGGCAAGCGCCACAGCTCTGTCTACCGCAGGGCAGATTTTCTAAAAAATGGTTTTAGAATCGGTTTGCCATGTACACTCACCTTTTTGGTCATAGACTGTGAAGTATTCCAGGGCCTCTTCCACACACGTTTTCCATCCTCAGAGTGGGCCACAGTTTGCCTAAAGATTACAGTGGAGGCATTTTTATTTTGTAATAGTTTTGCCACTGAATGGGTTGCAACAGCCTCCTCGACGTTCTGAATAACAACTTTCATACTTAACTGTATTGCTGGGTATTGTCTTTTGAAATATATAAGGACTCCTACAAGTTGGCTTCCTGCCAAATTATCTGGCATTAGAATACTGACAGCAAGCATTTATATAGCACTATGTGACAGGTACTAGTCTAAGGGCTTTACATATATTAATTAAGTCATTTAATTAAAAACTTGTTTAAAATGGACGACAATAAATACATAAATGATAAGTTCTCATTACTTAGTCCCCCTTCCCCCGTGGGCACACACAGACACTTGTGGAATCTTCAAGAAGGCGGTCTTTGGTAACATTTTAATTTCTCTGATGTCAGGAATCAGAGGACTCAGTCTGCTACGTAACAGTTCTTTGACAAAAGCTACACTTTGGGAAACTTTTACAACATCTGACTCCATTACTGCTCGTTGTTGAATGTCAGCTAGATTTGAGGTAGTAGACAGGCATGCCACATTTATCTCTACGGTTTTGGATGTAATACTGTCAACCGAATAGCTCTTTAAAAAAAAAAAAAAGGTATAGTAGGAATTTCAGACCTTGAAAGGACTAGATAAGCAGTGCTTGAGTATTTGTGGTTGAAAGAACTGAATGTTTTGCTTGTGTATATTCCTAAAATATTCACTTTTACATTCAGAAAATCTGTTTACATAAAGAATAGGTTGCCTTATACAATGTTGGAAAGGGCTCATTTAGAGAGATGTTTTACTAAAATATTGAAGATAAAAAGCAGCAGTCAATAGGAAGTATGAGTGAAAAATAGGCTACAAAATTTAAAATAGCATTCAGATCATCTTAAAAGAAATTACTTCTGATTACAGTATTTTATTATCATCAGTATGCTAATGCAGAATTAAAGGGCTCTGACTTGGTACCTAGGTTATATATAACATTAAAGCTTAAATCTTTATCACATATTTTTGGAAGTGGTGCCACATAGCATTTTAAGACCACTTTATAGAATCATAGGTCATTTCCGTGATATCCCATTACTTCTGATAGACGGGGGCTTTTTCACTTGTAAGATTTATAAGAAGAATTTTATTGTAAAGAAAAATGTAATATTGGATTAAGGGTCATCTTTATGTGGATATAGCTCAAATCGACACCCTCTCACCCTCCGATCTACGAATTTTCCTTTCTGCCGTGGTAACACTACAGAAAGGGATACTGGTCCTAAACTTCAGCCAGAAGCACTTTACTCAGAAAGACTGGTATTTTGGTAGGGGCAAATGGGATAACTGAAACTGTTTCCAGAACCTTTATCTCTCTGGTCTTAGAGAATGGAGACATCAAAGAATAAGGGTATTTTAATAGCTAAAATGTATTGCACTGATTGAGGGAGCATTTTTTCTACACAAACAATTTATTCCTCAGGATCTGTTTCTGGAAAACATAAGCATTCTATTCATATATGAACGGGATTTTTTTATTGTTCAAGATTCTATATATACTGTGCATGGTTCATATGTGAGACGTATCTATAGATAGATAGATAGATAGATAGATCGATCGATCGATTGTTTACAACATAACATATATAAAATATAAACCAGATCTAGCATGTTTATATATATCTACTAAAATGCAGAAGTGTTACAAAGATATCTTGAACATATTATAAATGTCTTACTTTAGATCGAGTTAAATTTAAATATATGTAGTGAATTGGTGACTTTTTGTTTTCCTAATGCTGTAAGGAAAAGTAGGCTCATCATTTTTTTTTACACATTTTTATTGTTCTGTGTAAATGTAATTTGTTAATCCTGTGAAATTTGTCATAGATAAATTTGCTTGGATTATCTTGTCACCACCGTATCTGCATTCTTTTGTTCATTGCTTATTCATAATTTAACAGTCTGGCAGTGAGCCTTTTTGGGATGCTCACAAAAGATATATGACCTCTACCAGCTGCTACTATAACCTGCAGAATGCACAGCAAGACATTAGAAACGTGAGGATTCCTCTACTGATTAAAGTGCTCTTCATTTAAACAGTCTGTTCATAAGAATCTCAGGAATCTCTTGCTACCAGCAGTTTTGATTTTTTTTCTCTTCCTAACAAAATTAATTCTAACAATTGAATCTTCATGTGATATATTTTTTAGATGATCCAAAGGAAATTAATTTCTTGAATGCTGTTGCTTCTTTATAACCAAATACTCAAAAATCTTATACTTGGGAGTGTTAAAGTTATCCAGAAATAGTTTTATTGGACAAGGAAGGATAGAGAGTAGAGTGACAATATCACATCCTAATCTTAGAAGAAACGGTTGGTTTAATCCTACTCGAATCCAAGCACTTTACAGTTTATATTCTAAACACCCCATATTTTGCGGTATGTGGCAGACGTTAAAAATAGAATGTTACTTGAAGTGTAACCACATCTTTAGGTTTTCATTATTCTGAATTAGTTTAGCATATGAATTTATTCTCATCCCCCCCCCCCACCCCCCGCCTCTCTCAAGAAATCAGCAGATCAGTTTATGAGTAATGGCTAGTTTTTGCCTCTCTTCTGTGCAGGCATATGATTACGGTTCAAAATAATTCATTGCTAATCCATGCAGTATTGGTTCATCTCCATCACTCTGTTCTGTGATTAGAGCCTCAGGCCTGCTGCCTTGCTTTCTGCCCTGATTTTCTTTAACTGCAACCCTTGTTTTAATATAGTTCTGTAGTCACCACTGTCCTGCTAGCCCCTCTCCATCCCTCATATATATCGATTGCAGTAGATTAATATTTATTTGAAGCTATTTTTCAGACTTTGTGAAAAATGTATTCATTTCTTACTGTGAATCTTCATCTAAAGGGAGGGGGAGAGGGAAGATGTAGGACTCAGGTATGCAACTCTTCTTATAAAGTCAAGCTATTGCTTTTCCAGCCTTCTTCATTCTTTGCCGCAGTCACTGTTTGTTCTTTATACACAAATCAGGAAGTTTAATTTCCTTGAAAAATTTTTTTTGATAGATTAAACTACGATGTTAACAGTTTAACTCTTGTTTATAACAGTTTGAAAATGGATTTCTGCGTTTTCTAAGTACATACTGTAGTCAGTGCAATCACCATAATATACATTGATCAGCTTGCATCGAATATTTCCAGACAGGGACACAAAGCTATCATTTTCCTTAACATCAAAATTTGCCAATTTCACAAGAAGGTCATCTAACAGATTTTTTTAAAAGACTTTGTTTCAGATCTCAGTAGTCCAGTGTTCCTTTTAATAATTACTTTTGTCTCATTGTAGCCGTGTGTTTGAAAGTGTAGGTCAATGAGGATGATTGCATTCAGAATTTCATGATCTGTGTAGTGGAACAAATTGAAAGCAAAGCCTGTATCAATCACTGTGAAGGGAGGGTTAATTGTTACCGCTTCTCAAGCCTCTGGACAGATAAACCAGTAATGAAATACTTATTGCTCTGATATGTGAATGCTAAAGGATGAAACAATGGAAACAGAAGCAGTCTTCAGAGATAACCAAAAAGGCAAAGAGAAAAAAAAATAAACCGGATGAAAGTATGAAACTATGTGCTGCATTAACTCTCTTAAAAGTAATATTGTTTTTAGTTTCCTACCCATCTTTTTTCTGGCATGTTAGGGCAATATCATAGATCAGGTTGCTAAAGCCAAATAAGAATATAAATGGAAAACTCTCTTTCTGTAAAAATAAAAGAACCAAAACAAGTACAGTCCTGTGCTTTATATGAACTCTGTATATTTTATAAAAATATGTGAGTTACTGTTTAAGGTTTTCTCTAGTGATACATACATTAAATATCACATATGCATATATGGCTTAACTTCCAGAATATTTTAAAGGACTGTTTTGTTATCTTTAAAGAGATTTTGGAATTACTGGTCCATTATAGACCAAAGCAGAGAGGAAATTATGAAATACATAAAGAAATTGTAAAATAAGAATTAGTGTTGCAAAGAAATCATGAGATTAGAGTAAACACATTTAACCATTTCTTCCATATGAACTTAACATTTAAACATCTGTTACTTACTTATATGTTGAAATATATGCAAAAATATTTAGCCAAATTGAAGTCTTAGGCCCATGACAATCATCTCAACACAGTGGGTAGTTCTGAAAATTAATGAGAATGATAATACTGTAAAGACTGTTCCAGAGTTTGCCCAAATTCATTATCTAAGACTCTTGTTAAGAACATCTCAAAGAATTTTAACCAGGAAAATATATTAATGGTTCAAAAGCATTTTCAAAACCCTGAATTATAAAAGTATAATGGAATTATATATGCAAGAGTTATAGTTAGCAACACAGATAGCAGAAGACATTAATGATGGCATATTTTCCCACAACCTATACTCCTTTTGTACGTGGTTTCATCCGTAGGGTTTAATCTCATGCATTATTTTTGTGTTTTTAGGGCAAGAAAATCAGGATCATTCCTTCCCATTAATGTAGGGAAGCCGCTATCTGTAAAAAGTTAGATGTGTTTTTTGGCAGTCATTCCGGATTTGATACAAACAACTACTAACAAGCTAGAACATTTTTAGCAAAAAGAAAGAACTGTCCCACATCCTTTTAATTTGTCTTCAGAAATTAAGAATTTCCCAAGGTCTGTTTCTGCATGGTGTTGGTGTAGCTGAATAGAAACTTAAACAAATGATTGGGGCATAGCCTTTTTTATGACAGTAGCACCAACCTGCAGCTAAGGTGGTTTGTATATGGTAAAGATTAGCCATAATAGTAGTACCGTAACATCCCGGGGCCAGGATATTTAGAGTCAGTAGCCCTAACGTACAGCTTTCCCAAAGGGTATCAAGTGTGGTATACTACAAATGGCAGGCAAAGAGCAAGGAGAATTCCATTACTCAATAACAGATACATACTTAACACAAGGCCTATGCATATCTAGATTGTGATGGCAATACATTATGAATTACCATTGGTTGCTTGCGTGTTGGGTATTAGTAGAACAGCAGGCAATGGCCCAAATCCCAGTGACCCGTTTCGGTCTTTCATTATCTTTATAGGAAGTTGTACTCTACCAGGTCCTTTAACCATTTAGAGCCTTAGTTCCTTCATTAGCATATTCAGTTGCTAACATTTCCTTCCAGCTACAAAAAATCTATGACTACATGATTTGAGTGATTGGGACGTATGATACAAAATAATGAGTTGAGGTCTGTGGTGTTTTTTTTTTTTTCCTCTTTTTCCTAATTGTATTACAAATATTCTTCACTTATAAGCTATTAAGTAAAATTTTTAGATCAAATGCAATGCTTGTCATGCAGGTTTCAATCAACAAAATATTGTATATTTAAATATTTCTCTTCCATGAAAACACCTTTGAGCAGAAACTTTTTATTGCAAAAATGTCCGGAGAGACATTGCAGTGGAAGCTATAGGCTATATTAAGTTATATTTTAAAATGACATATTATGCACATGACTGAAGGTAGCACTAAAGGAAAACACTAAAAGTGTTTAGCGATAAATACATTTCTTGGTTAAATTCAATTGAGATGGTAGAATAACTCTGGAAATATTTGAAAACCAGATGATATACCACAAAGAAGGAAGTTAACAATGTAATGTTTGATCGACAGGCGAACACTTAGGGGAATGACTAATCTCTGAAAATTTTGTGTGTTCCTAAAACATTTATAAAGGAATAAATTTCTGTAGTGAGTTATTGGCCCAAACTGCAACAATTATTTCTTTCTTTCTAACCTTGTTTTTTTGAAGGAGCTTTCTTCTAATTTTTCTACCTTACTTGTAAAGGTGAACTGATTTAGTGTTTATGGTATAGACAGATTTAAATATTTATGATTGGATAAGATTTCTTCTAATAGATTAATGACTTTTTAGAATAGATATATCATTTAATCACTTATTTATTGTTTCCTTTGAAAGTTTCCAATTAATGGATGCTACAAGTATATTCTTAAGAGATAATTGACTTTTTTTTTGCCTAATTTCTCTATATATGTAGATTATTTACACCTATGTTTTGTATGTTATCTGTAGATTTAAGAGTATTTTATCCCCTAAATCTATTTTAGGCTTAATTGTCTGTGGTCATTTAGCAGCACTGGTAAAAATATTTTTTCCTAAAGACACTGTTCCTCACAGGATAACTTTCCATTTTTTTCTCTTATGAAAATGCCCAGGAAAATAAAATAAAATAAAAACACATCACAGTGTAGACTGGACTTCTGTAACTCCTTTCTTTCCCTCTTCACTCATCAAAATCCTACTTTCTCAAAACTAACATTGGCTGAGTGTTAGGAGATAATCTGATTAGACCAATTTACATTTTGGAATGAGGCTATTTTCATTTTTTGAAAGGAGCCCATAATACCAAACAGATTTTCAAATTATTAGAACATGGAAAGTCTTTAGTATGCCCTTGCCTGTCTCTCCACATCACACATATAATACTCCTTCCCAAAGATACATTAGTCTAACTTTGAAATACCTCTTCTGAAAATTGACTATCTCATAGTGACATTGTGGTAGAAATTATACATTAATTTTTTTACAGTATTGAATATAAACATGGGTGAATATATGAGCGGGGTTAAACACATGTGCTGTACATATTTTCATTTGTAACATTAAAAAAAATCTAGTTAAAAGCCTCTCACTGTGGTAAAAAGATGAAGCAAGTGAAGAAATTCAGAATTGGGTGATATGTTGTGACACTAAGGTTGGCAGGGTTTGCTCAGTGCTGAAGTAGAATTTAAATGTGGCACTTATAGGTAGCTATAGAGTTCTTGGTAGAAAGGAATCCACAGCAAGTGTTTAAGAGTTGGGTCGAACCAAACCACAATAGACTTCATGATATACTGTCCCTGTGCCCCTTCTGCAGTCAGGTTCACTTACCAAGTCCTGTTCCAAGGGCATACGTTACCATCTAAGTGTATTTTGCTGTTATTCATTTGTCAGCAGCATCTGTTCCTTATGTGATCACAAAGCCTTTTGATAAACTCTGAGAGTGTAGCCTTTCCTGACCTACACAGGGATTTTTAACCTGTGGTCCATCAACCTTATAGCAGTCGGTAAATGGGCTTCAGGGGATCTGAGAGTCTCCTGAAATGGCATATTCATACATTTTTATCAGTTACTTAAGGGGATATATTTTCCCTGAAAATCTGTGTCTAGAATTGTGAAGAACCTGAGATTTTACCCTACTTTCAAGCTAGTAAGTTAACCTTCCACAATTTAATGGATGCTGAGAGAAGATGTGATATCCTTGGACTGGAGACGAAGTTTATTACAGCATTAGCAGTAGTGAGAGTATCAGAATTTAAGGCAATTCTCTGATCTCCAGTTCCTAAAAAGGGGGCCACATAATACCTGTGTGTGCAGTGGGTTGTGTTACAAGAGGAGCTCTGAATTTAGGGAACCTGAATTTTTTAGCATGGACGGTAAATATGTCTTCTCTTTGCTCTGGAGGGAGAAACACTAGCTCTGTACTGCAAGGCTGTTCTCTATGCACATAAACTGGAATAGATAGTCTGGCATAAAGGGTAGTTAGTGCCTTCTCTGTTAGATGTGCAGAAATGCAAGAGACCCATAGAAACTTGTCTCTCAGCAGTCTGAACCACTGTTAACAGTGATTATTTAGAAGGCTGAGAGGATGTAGTGGTGTAATTGTCCTATAGTTTAGAGTTTCTTTGAGCTTAATGCAACCTAAACTCAACTATTTGAGAAGAAATGACAAAGATTGCAGATATGTGAAAGGCTCCCAAAATTGCATATGATGTAGTATATCAAACTTATGTAGGTTTAGTTGATCCAGTAGTGGATAGGTCCTTATGATGTTAATATATGAACACTCTCATGACTTATATTTATCACAGTTGATTTTTGTCCCATTTTGTAATTATGCTCTCTTTATCCATAAATTTTAACTTGTTGAGAGTTCACTTTGTGTCTTTGCATTATATCCTTGAAGTTTCTCCATAGCTCAGTAAGATAGGTTCTGTCAGTATCTCCACTTTATAGTTAAGGTCACGGTTAGTAAAGATTTGGAACTGGACTCTAGCCTCAGTCTATTGTTTTACTATATGATAGAACTGACATCCTTTGACCATACCAGCTTCCTTCTGATTCTTAGAGAATTGTGTTCTATTTTCACTCTTTCTTCTGGGGCTGCTCCATTTTCCCACATCATTTTCCTGCCTCATAATGTTTTTTCCCTTACCTATACCCTAGCCCTCACCCCACATGGGCCCTGATGATGTTATAGGTCCCTTCTTACATATTGACTTTTATTACCTGCCACACTTTTAGGTATTGAATCATTTTGCAGCCTCAGATTATACTAAATCATCACCTTATCATCTGATTTCATAGTAACTGTCTCTATAAAGCTAATGATTACAGTTACAACATAAACAAATCAACCCAAAGTTTGCAGATCACACGTAGTCCTGTGGTAACTTGGTACATTAGAGATTGTTATAAAGAAATTATGATCTTGTTTGTAAGTTATAACCTGTAGTTCTATCTTCTACATAGTTTCTATAACACTCAGTTGTGAATAGATTTACATGTTGTGTGTTTTGGTGGCATGGGTCACAATGTATCCCTATCTTTTTCATAGTAGCATTGCACTTTTGTTTATACCATAATTTGTTGATATAGCTCACTTAAAAGCCTTGGTTAAAATGACCGTGGCTTCTGGTCGATTCCGATTGAGTTATAAATTATAAGTGCACCTCCAGTCAATGCCCAGTGACTTGGCACTTTGCTTTCCCATTTTCTAGTCTTTCAGCCTAATGTTTATTCTATAGGACTTAACAATACCATACTACTATAATTTAATGAAAATTAATTATCAAAACATGATCTAATAGCTCACAAGACCACTCTTGCCCAAATATTCCCTATTAGATACATTCCATAATTGTTCTCTGCAATGGGGATGTTTACATAAATATCAATGAAATATCTGAAGATCATGATAAATTATCAAACCGAAAGATGCTCTTGAGGAAGTAACACTGGAATATAGAAATCATCTCTCTGTTGAGAGCAGATTCATCATCAGAATCTATTGTTAAGATCCTAAATATCCATAACCAGTATAGAGTACCATTAACCAAAATTATGGATGATGAAGAAATAAATTATAGTTTCTTGTGTTCTGTCTTTCTACATAGACTGTGATCTCTTTGGAAGGGGAGAAATCATTTTGCATGCCCAGTGGTGAAACACATTCTTGGAACAGAGTTAATGAATGAAGGAATGAATGACTTCCAGTTCTAATTATGCCTATTTCATATTTACATTTCATCCCTGGAAATCCCCATATCTGCCAAAAGTCTACACCTAAGATTTGCATACCTCATGATCTCTGATCTAAAAAGGAAATTAATAGGGAAAATAAGTGTTTTATAATTATGAATATTTTACCAAGGCTTAGAAATTTCTAGTGTATTCTGTGTTTCAAAGTTGAATTATTTACATTATCTGTTCTGATTCCCTGAAGATTACACCTCTATAACTCGGTGGAGAATAGTTTTAACTTTAAGGTGTGTTACAACTCTCCATTTGCCAAGGAACCAAGAAAATTTTCATTAGAACCAAATATACCATTGGTAGTTTCTTCACCTCCAAACGATACTACCAAATAGGTGAATTCTGGAGCAGTGGAATATTTCCAATTAGAATAGTATTAAACCCATTTATAGTTAATTATAGTTCCATAAAATTTGAATTCCATTAATTCTACATTTCACAAAATTGTACCCATAATAATTTAAGTTGATTAGACCAAAATTTAAAAGTTCAATCATGTAAAATAGAACAGGTTACAAAGAGAACTGACATTTTTCTAGGGAGCTCTCCTCTAATAGCCTGGTTCAGTCATCAAGTGGCCTTGTGTACATAGTATCTGTAACAAAAATCTTTGCATGGAAAATATCATGTAAGGATATGCTGAATAACAATGATTAATTTAGCTCTTTGCCATGATTGAGTAATAGTAGTGAACGCTGTTACTTTCATACAAACCGGTAGAGGGATAAAACTTGATAAACTTGCTTGAACTTAATATATATAAAGAAATGAAATAATTAATGACTCTAGGGAAAACAGGGATCAGTAGTTCAAATATACTTATTCCTTTCTCTCTTTACTCTGAACATTGCTCACTTTCTCCAAAGTTTATTATCTGTAGACACTAAATTTTTTCTTCAGTGCATATTATCCATTTCAGATATACTGATGTATGTCTTGAAGAATTTTTGAAATAAAATTTAACTACAGATTTATTAACGTATAGGTAAGGAAACACATCCAATTCTCTGAAACCAAAATAACATCTGTCATGTTGGATGTATACACTTAAATACGTCCAAACACGCACACGCATGTGCCATGCACGCACACGCACACGCTATACAAATAGAAATGGAGCTCTACCCTATAACACATTTAGAAATTCTATTTGGTGTTAATATTGAAAACTCAGTGTAAAAAAAAAAAAAAAAGAAAACTCAGTGTAATGGGCAAAAGCTTTCTCTTTGCCCAAAGAGAGCACTGAGTTGCAGAAAAGAATATAACCATGCGTGGATATTTGGTATGGTATCCTGGCATGATGCTGATTTTATTTATTTTATCCAGATCCACTCTGGCTTCCCTGCTCCAAATGAAAGTGGTCTTCTGTATCCAATATCTATTTAGGAAGACTGCTCTTTTCTGAAAAACACAGGCTATCTCTGGATTATGTTTTCTTCCCGGAAAATTTGAGCAACTACACACTTATGCAACTATGTCTTAGAATTTCAATAGTAATATTTTAACAACTGCTGTTTATTGCATTTTTATGTGTCAGACACAGATAAGCTCTCTAACGCATTATCTTAATTTCCGAAATGTATGAATTTGTTACTTTGTTGATTTCATCTTTGATATCTTTAAGTGTTGCTCATTATAAGCATTTATTTTCTATTCCAAGTATTTATATTGCATTTGCATCTTGTAGAAATTTTGAGAGCTGCAGAAATTTCAATTTTGTTTAACCAAGTCCCTCCCTCATCCTTTGGACTGACCTTTGTCTGTCAGTTCGGGGAATGTGCGCTTCTTTTTTATTTTTTTAAAATTTTTTTGAATGTTTTATTTATTTTTTGAGAGACAGAGTCCAAGCAGGGGAGGGGCAGACAGAGAGGGAGACACAGGATCTGAAGCAGGCTCCAGGCTCTGCGCTGTCAGCACAGAGCCCGATTTGGGGCTCGAACCCACATTTGTGAGATCATGACCTGAGCCAAAGTCAGACGCTTAACTGACTGAGCCACCCAGGCGCCTGGGGTCTGTGCACTTCTTAATTCCGAACATGGTGGTATCATCACGGTAAGCATTATAGGCTTAGGAGAGTTCTCGTGTTCTCTGATTTTATAGGTTAGGACATTTTGTAGCCTACACGTCATACCTCTAGCTTCTGAATCATAGTGGTTACCCTCCTGCTCCCCACCCCAGCTCAGCATAAGGAAAGTGCAGTTCAGCTGTCACATTCTGACCCCTCTTCTTGCTTCACTCTTATCTGGTGCACTCAGCATTTCTTTAAACATTCCTGAGTTCCCTTAAAGTTGAGCCTTTCCATTTTCAAGTTTGTTTCAGTTTTCAGAGGTTTATTTCTCTTTTTGAAAAAAGCCTGTGACCCCTATTCTCTAGTTTGATTTCTATTTCTTGTTATCTTATAAATTCTTAAAAAGGACAGTTCTCCTCCCCTCCAATAAGTGAATGCTTCCAGAAGTGTTAACACATTCTTCCTTACCTTACAAAGCTACCATTACCTTTGCCAACTATATTCAGCTTCCTTGTATACCTTCAAACCTGAGGTGACCTTCGACCAACAGACACTTTCAGTCTTTATCTCCATAATCTCTCGACAACATTTGACACTACTGGGTACCCCTTCCTTTGGGAGATACCCTGTTCCCCTGACTTCTGTGAGACCATGCTTGTCTGGTATTCTTCCCAGCTCTCTGTTTGTTGTTCAGGGTTCTGGCCTGGTTTTTTACTCCCCTCATCCTGTACTCCCTACAGGAATCTTCCATACATTCCCATGGCCTCATAAAAGGAAACAGAGATGCTGACAACACGACAGTTATTAATTTTCAACCAGGATCTCTCCTGATCTCTACACCCATATGTGCAACTGTATATTGGTCGTAGCCATTTGTTCCTGGTTGGGCACCTCAAGGTCAAAGAGACCTAAAACTTAACTGTACGATGCTTGGCATTTAGTATGTGTTTGGTATATGAGTGAGTGGTCAATAAATAAATACGTGGACAGGAAATGTAGCCCCAGAACAGGCTCATGCCAACAGGTTGATGGTGATACTGTTATCTTGCTCTGTCAAACTATTGACTCATATACTCTTGACTGTCTTGACCATTGAAATTTGTCCTGAGTGTCTAAACTTTCTTTTGACCTTCCAGTTTCCAGACACACTATTTATTTGACTGATTCTTGAACACCTCATGGTTTTATATTCCTAAACTTTTGCTTCTTATGTCCCAGAAACTACAAATTATTTATTCCTGAACCTGGCCTGATTTTTGACAGTGGATGCATGCTATTTAATAGGCGTGTTTGTGTGTGTGCGTGCGCATGGGCGCACATGCATGCTTTAACTGTAGTTGAAATCAAGACTCCAAAAATGAACAATGACCTTGAGTCTAGTGTTAAGGTTGGACAATTGCAATATTCCAGCCCTTTAGAAAACTGTGTTTACATTGACATGAGCATTTTGCCATTTTTAGACCTCTTTTCTTTCATGAAATCTGTAGTTGGAATCATGTTCAAATTTTTGGTAGACACAGACTTAATTATGATTGTGACAGCCAAAGGGCAAACCCATTCAGGGAGAGCCCCATGAAGACGTGTGTAGTGCTGGTTTTAGAAGCACACGCTTCAATCCCTCAATGACAGCATCACTTCTTTGCGTTGAAATTCCTGAATATTTTCAGGTTTACTGAGGAGAATATCCTATTTCCTGAATTTATCAAGTAGTAAGTACAATGCAGTGCTATCACTATAGTCTTTTTAAAGTCAGGTATACTCCACAAAAAAGGGGTATGCCGACTGAAGTCAGGTAGCTTGTGGAAACCAGAATAAGCATTTTATGGACTTAAAGGACATGCCATGTATGATGTTTTATGTGAGTTTTCATTTACTTTTTTTGTGAGTAATGGTTCATTGCTGAATTAGGCAGAATCTGTAGCTTTTCCTATCTTTTTAGGTATGTATCAGAGGACTCTGGAAAACAAGAGGATATATTGATTATGAGATAGGCATCAAACACATGGAGGAACTTTGTTTAAAAAAATTTTTTTTTAATGTTTATTCATTTTTGAGAGACAGAGAGAGACAGAGCATGAGTGGGGAAGGGGCAGAGAGAGGGATACACAGAATCTGAGGCAGGTTCCAGGCTCTGAGCCATCAGCCCAGAGCCTGACGCGGGGCTCGAACTCACTGCAAGATCATGACCTGAGCTAAAGTCGGTCACTCAACCGACTGAGCCACCTAGGCACCCCCACATGGAAGAATTTTAAAAGGAAGATCATCCAAGAAGGTTTCCTTACTTCCATACTTTCTTTGTATTTATATAGTTCTTTTTTAATGACTTAAATATTCTTTATTGTCATTTTTGGGAAAGAAGCATGAAAGAATTTATTACGGTAGCTAGCCATGGAGAAACCATCCCTTATTATGTGTTTATAGCCTTATATATTTCTTGGAACAGGAGAAAAGTAAAAGTAAAATTCTGCACTAATAAAAAAACAATCAGTTCAAATACAAATGGAAACTAAAGAGACCTAACTCTTCTTGCGCCCTAATGGTGTCCGGCTGAGAGATCTTCTCAGACAAATCACCAGGAATGCCACAATGGAATGTCAAGTTATAGGCTTTTTTTTTTTTTTTGGAGGGGGGAGGCAGTTACTCTATTCACTATTATAAGCTTTTATTAATTCCAAAATAGCAAAAATGGATTTTCCTCATTACTCTATCAGGGAGCCAAATGTCATACATTGTTTGGGTCTTAAAACATTATTTGGGTCCCTTACCATAGAATAAAATTTTTTCTCATCTATAAATTTTATTCATTCAACATGTATCCTTATGTGTTAAATGTGGAATTAGGAAAAAGGAAAGTTTCATGGAACTTAATAATGATTCTGAAAGACATACTAGGAGAGGAAAACCTGCAGTAAGACAGCTTCATTTAATCCTAAGAACCACAATTACAGTGCCTTGTGTTTTGGTTTATTGGGTTTTGCCAGCATATGTGTTTAAACATATTCACCAACCTCTGGAATTATTTAGAGAAATGTTTGTGCTGCTTAATTCCCCACGTAAATGGTAATTTCATGGAAGTTCTTGAAATAAACATTTTTAAACTTGAAAATATTTTGTGTCTATTTCCATTACAGAAACAAATATTTAAGACCCAAAGTAATATTTTACCAGTAATTTGAAACCTAATAACATTTCTCTGAAAAATGCGAATTCATATCTGATTGTAGTGCTGCCATCTTATATTGGTTCTGCTCTCTTTCATACTTAATCTGAATAACATGTTGTGATAAATTGCTCCGTATCTCAAGTTGAGGATGCTTTTCAGTTATTCACAGTGGGAGTATTGTCTGATTTCTTATGTGGCCACACCCTCCATTTTCATCATCATTATCATCATCATCATCATCATCATCATGGGGAAGGCAAATGCTTTGAACTCTTTCTATATCTCAGGCAATATGCTAAGAGTTTTACACATGTTATCTCATCTAATTCCCACAGAAACTCTCTGGAGAAGAGGTCATACATCCATTTTATGGATGACGAACCAAGTCTTCTCTGCTACTCAGTCGTGGTCTTATTTAAATTATTTTAGAAAGCTACATTTCAGTGGACAATAAAAAGTAAGAGTTGAGAGTGGTTCAGAAGTTCAAGTACAGAACAGCATATGATATTCAGTTGCCCAAATAGAACATAAGCTAAAATCCTTTGAAGTAAATAATCAAACACAAATATTAAACCCTTCAAATAATTTTTGTTTATAGTTATAGAGTCAAAAGAAGAAATTTGTTTTTTTTTTAACTTTAATTAGTAAAAGAAACCTTTTTTTTTTTTTTTTTTTACTTTGGAGAGAGAGAGGGTGCAAGCAGGAAAGAGGGGCAGAAGGAGAGAGAGAGAATCTTAAGCAGTCTCTATGCTCAGTGTGGGGCCTGACATGGGGCTCGACCCCAAGACCCTAGGATCACAACCTGAGCTGAAATTAAGAGTTGGATGCTCAACTGACTGACCCACCCAGGCACCCCACATTTTTCTTTCTCTTTTTCTCTTTTTCTTTCTTTCTTTCTTTCTTTCTTTCTTTCTTTCTTTCTTTCTTTCTTTCTTTCTTTCTTTCTTTCTTTCTTTCTTTCTACAGATATTTTGGGACAGGGGTATGCTGCTTCTTGATGTCAGTGAGAAACTGTGTGTGACTATCTGAGTTTAGGGCCTTAACTGGATTGAAGGGAGGAGAGGCCATTATGGTGAGGAGGTGTTTTGAAGAGTGTCCTTCTACCTGTAGAGGATGCCGAAAATAGTGAGTTCATTGATTAATATTAGTTTGAATTGAAAAATACAAAGGCTGGATTTTTGTTGTTTGAGTTATTAAAACTGGATTTTGAGACTATTAGACACTACCTGGTTTATTTCAGACTGCAAATAATGACATCGTCTTAAAGGTAGACCTAGGCAAACAATTTAACAAATCACTGATAAATGATGAAAATGTTATATTAATAAGAGTTTGTGCTTATAAATGGAACTGTTTTAAGTGTGATCATTAACAAGAAAGATTATTAACATTATAGGAAATCTAAGAATATACTAAAGTTTAGGAATTTATACCACAGTTTTAAAGCTCATATTTCTTTCTAATTCAAGACCCCTTTATGTGCTTACCTTTTGAAAGCTATTTATTGTTTAAATAGGTACTAAACAGTGACTTTTCTCATTGTTAAGTGGTGATAGATGACGATCCTGAAGAAAGTCTAGATAGATTTTAATGATAAAAATGACACTTTCTGGGCCAAAGGAGTTGCTTTAAAAACACAAGCAGTTCCGAATGCAAATAAATAATGGCAAAACAGGTCTTTTCTCTTTGCTGTAATAAGCCGCATATTAGCTCTGTTCCAGATTTTAAATACAGAGTAGCATTTGATAAGAGAGCTTTGCCAAGTGGAAAGAAGACAGCAGATAAGGGCATTAAATTGAAATAATGAGCAGCTAAAAAAGATAATGGATAAGGCTGCTTCCAAAACAATTTGTGGGGGGCGGAGGAGAAGAAACTTTGTAACTGGGTTCTCCAGCTTTTTAAAGAATGCTCTCCTCTTACCTCAACACAATATGTGGGCGGAAAGGAGGGAGGGCATGAAGTGGGTGTAAATGACATCGCTGGCCCTGAGGAAGGTGTACTGAATCGCTACTTATTGACTGGAATCATACTTGTTGACTTGGTGTCCCACAGCTTCCAGCCAGCCCATCTCTTTCTTCCCCTGGGAGAATCATTTAAGAGACCGAAGCAGCCATTAGTACTAGGAGCAACCTTGAAGTTAGACAGAATTGGGCTCCCCATTTTACTGTTTAAATTAATTTTACATTTGAAATTAATATTCAGTTTCCACTAGAACTTAGTGTACATGATTCAGTGGGATAATGCATGGGAAAATGCTTTATAGATTCTAAAGTTCTCTATAAATACCAAGTAATATGACAATTGCATGGCATAAATAATTCTGATGCTCAGTATTTAGGACTTTTGTTATTATAGAAAAAAATAGACTGGGGAGAAGCTATGGTTTGAGAGGTCTGAGATGCCATTAATTAACAGAAGATTCCATTTTTCGCTGTCTGTTCTTCCTTGATACACCTGAAAATTATATTCATAGAATAATTACTTTGCCTTCACTAAAATGCAAATTCCAAAGTGATCACACTTATAAAAATAATGACTGAATGTGGACTAAATGACAGATAATATCCAAAACAATATTGCCCCCAGCTGGGACATTTTCTGCAGCTCTTCCTTTCACTTTTTACCACACGAAAACGTGAAAAACATTCACTGATTTAGTGCTTGCTCTATGCAAGACTCGGGCTAAGAACATATTATACATTATTCATTCCATATTCAACCCTATGGGATAGGTGTTACTGTTGCCATTTTAAATTTTTTTTTTTTTTAATGTTTTTTATTTATTTTTGGGACAGAGAGAGACAGAGCATGAACGGGCGGGAGAGGGGCAGAGAGAGAGGGAGACACAGAATCGGAAACAGGCTCCAGGCTCCGAGCCATCAGCCCAGAGCCCGACGCGGGGCTCGAACTCACGGACCGCACTGTTGCCATTTTAGAGTGAGGATGCAACAGTACAGAGAGGTTAAGTGAATTGCCTAAGGTCACACAGCTAGTAAATTTTATAGTCAGGATTCCAGCCCAGGTCTCCTGCACTCCAGATCCCAGGTTCCTATCTGATAAACCATATACATTATGGCAAATGGGCTGAATTTTTCCTATTATTCTGAGCATTTCTTTAAGTTAAAAAAAATACGTTGTTACATATGTACGTGTAGTATGCTGTATACAGAAGTGAAAAAAGTATCTCAGTGTCAGTGAATTTACCAGTCTTCTACTTGAAACATAATTATGGATTACTTGTTCCTAAATCCAATGATAAAGCTTAATAATGGTACATTTTCAAGTTTAAATCATATAACTTTTCATACCCAGTGCACTGTATGATACTGTTTATTATCAAACACTTTTCTGAGGGGCATGAATCCTGGAGTTCCTTCCCATGGGTGATTTGGGCTGAGGGTCTCTCCTGAGATTGCAGTCGAGTGCTGAGGCTGGAGTATAGCTTCCAAGATGGCTCAGCTCACATGACTGTTGGCAGGTCTCAGTTCTTCACTGGCTGTTGGCTGGAAGTCTCCTTTCCTCACTTCAGACTTCTCCCTAGGCTGCCTAAGTGTCCTTACAGTGGCAGCTGGCTTAGTCAGAGTGAGTGATGGGAGGGAGGGAGGAAATAAAGGAAGGAGGGGGAGGGAATGAGGAGGGAAGGGAGAGAGGGAGGTAAGTGAGGGAGAGGGAGGGGAGGGAGGAAGGGAGGGAGAAGATAGACAGTAAATGGAAGCTGCAGTCTTTTAGAACCTTAGAAGTGTCCTACCGTATTCTCTTGGACACAGACACCAGTCTTTCAGTGTGGATGGGAACTACGCAAGGGTGTGAAATACTAGGAGGTGGAGAGTTAGTGGGAACCATTGCGGAGGCTGATTACAAGTATTTTATTGGGAAAAAAAAATGTACCAGTAATGCCCCAAAGTTTTTAGGAGGGGATATTGCCCATATTGTGTCGCAAAAATTGTAGTTTAAAAAAAGTATGAACCCAATCCTGTCCCAACCTTGGTATCGCTTGGTGATTTTGTTGCATTGAATTTGTGGGTTTAGATGGAATTTGTTATAGCAGACTAAAAAGCCTTTTTTTTTTTTTTATCATGGAAGAACTATGGTCGTTGGATTTGGATGTCTGCTGCCACTTCTGAATCTCAGCTCTCTTACCTGTGAGATAAGAGTAATATTAGCTTTGTAGACTTGTCAGATCCTAGTTGTTAAAATCCTAGTCTGGTGATGAAAAATAAATGGTAGATAGTGGAGCTAGCAGATGGGGAGACAAAAATATATTTATTTTCAGAAACATTTTTTAAAGAAAAGATGCCTTACAATTAATTTTAAGTGCCATGCCATAATTCAGAAAAGAACATCAGGTGGGATTTCCTCTTACAACTACATAAGTAAAAAGAAATCCTTATTTCTAATAACTTAATATAATGAGGCTAATTGAGAAGAGCAAAGAGACACAAACATGTGGATTGGATGAAAGATGAAATTGGAACTGGGGTTTTTGGAGCATTTGCAATAGTGGGGACTAAAATTTTAAAACACATGGAGGTAACTGGCATTAATAAACATAATTATATAAACCTGGAAGGAAGTTTCCAAGGAGAGGATGAAAGGAATCAAAGGTCATTAATGCAGAGCACCTGAAGTTCATTTTTCCTCTTTTTCTATCAGTTGATCCTAGGCTGGAGGTAAATTGAATTGACGTGTAGAACTTCTCAGTCTTTGAGGGAAGGTGAAACCTTACAGTTTCCCTGGGGTTGTCTTTACTTGCTTCTGTTACTCTCACGCTCCAGGACTTCATCACTTTCACAAGCCAGAGTCCTAATGTAATATGTCCATTTTGATTCCTGTGCAGTTTTATGGCCTTTTCTTACCCATCTAAAGGAATGGGTCTTCTTGGAAAACCTATATTCAGAAAAGTCCACATACAGCATATGTATGTCAGTTTTTAAATAATTATAAAAATAATTACTTTAGTGTATTCATCTTCTAGGGCTATTGTAACCAAGCTCCACAAACTGGGTGGTTTGAACAACAGGGCTTTATTGTCTCACCATTACAGAGGGTTCAAGTCCAAGGTGTTGGCAGGATCGGTTCCTTCTGAGGGTTATGAGGGAGAATCCGTTTCAGGCCCCTCTCATAGCTTCTGGTGGTTTGCTAAAAATCTCAGGCATTCCTTGGCTTCTCTGTGTAACTCCCTGGTCTCTTCCTTCATCTTTATAGGACGTTTTTCCCAGTTTTTCTTTTTTATAAGTACACTGGTCATACTGGGTTGGAGCCCACCCTAAGGACCTTAACTACATTGGCAAAGACCCTGTTTCCAAGTAAGGCTATGTTCTGAGGTACAAGGGGTTGGGACTTCAACATAGCACCTACTCTGGGTAAGATAGATACTACCCATCCCAGAAATGACCACCTGGAGGTGTGCACTCCCTCTCCTCCCTGTGGTAACCTCGCTTTGGACTTTTGTGAAAACGATTTCCATGTTTTTCTTTATAGTTTTACAATTTGTGCATCATCTCTAAAGGAAATAAAGCTTTTATATAAGACTTCATTTATGAGATGGATAAGTTTTAAAAAGTAGGACTGGGAATTATATGCCAGGTATAATGTTATCTTCAGTTCCCTGGGGCAATATTTGTTAAAAATGCCTACTTTTAAGGCTAAAAGTAAGTAACTTAAAAAATAATACTTATAACTTTCAGGAGGCAAAATAGAAGTAATATTTTGTGAGCTTCAGTTCGGGTCACATTTTAATTTTTCTCTACAGGCTGCCTGCTCAATTGATGGCAAACACCTTCTGTGAAATATACTGTATTTCTCTGAAACTTCTCTGAAATATATTGTGTTTCCCCAATTTGTTCATATTGTAATGAAATCCATGATCATGGTTTCCCAGCTTTTCATTACTAAGGGTCAAATTATTATGTTCCCTCTAGACCCATTCTGAAATACCTTCATCTTGTAAATAGCACTTATTAAGATCTATTCAGGGGCGCCTGGGTGGCGCAGTCGGTTAAGCGTCCGACTTCAGCCAGGTCACGATCTCACGGTCCGTGAGTTCGAGCCCCGCGTCAGGCTCTGGGCTGATGGCTCGGAGCCTGGAGCCTGTTTCCGATTCTGTGTCTCCCTCTCTCTCTGCCCCTCCCCCGTTCATGCTCTGTCTCTCTCTGTCCCCCCAAAAAAACTAAATAAAAAACGTTGAAAAAAAAAATTTTAAAAAAAAGATCTATTCAGGTCTTTTTTTGTCTTCGTTTCTTAAATTCCACATGTGAGTGAAATCATGTGGCATTTGTCTTTGTCTGACTTATTTTATTGGGCATTATACCCTGTAGGTTCATCAGAAAAACAGATGCTTACATACAGAAAGCAAACTAGTGGTTGCAGAGGGGAGGCGGGGTGGGGACGAGCGAAATAGATAAAGCTGATTAAGAACACATGTGTGATGAGCACTGAGTTATGCATCGAATCGGCCGATCATTACACCGTACACCAAAACTTGTATAACACTACATGTTAATTGTATTTCCTTTAACAAATCTGTATATACTTAAAAGATATGTTCAGGTATTACCATTCTTTATTAGCTAGTGATAGATGTCTACCGGTGGGACCGTTGGTCAGCCTGAGATACCCTGTGTAGTAAAACACTGCCAGGATCATACCAGTTAAAATCAAAGAAAGTTGATATTTTAGTCAAACCTTATTTAGGAACAGATATAAGACTTCTTTTAGCTTTAAGAAAATACTGAAAACAGTTCATGCCTGCTGCTTCCTTTGAAGATTCCTAAAGATCAGGGTTGCTCAGTCTCACGAACGCACATGCACATACACACACCTGCACGCACACGCAGCCTTTGCTGAAGTCTGCGTGAAAGCACACTTAAATTAAATTCCTTGTAATCATGTTTTTGTTTTAATTAAAGCCTTCAACCCCATAAGTACAGATGGTTGCCAAATTTCAAATGACCCATAATAAATCCGGCAGGTTGCCCTGTTCTCCCCTTCCTCTCTTCCTTGCTAAAATCCCTGCTGTGTCTACGGTAGGGAAAGGGGTAAAAAACAACACTTTGCCACATAGCAGATCCTCCTTATTTCTTGGTTGAACAAAATTTTAGAATGGCCGCTGAAAACTGTGAGTTGTTGAGAACTGTGAGTTCAGTTAGAAGGATTGATAGAGGGATTAGGATAAGGTAGCTTACCATCAAAGTTTACTCATTTCAACCTTGTTTTCTCACAGGAAATCCTTCCCTATACATGGAGAGCTGCTGCTCTGCTTTACCTGAAATGCTCACCTCACCTTGATGGGAGGGGAACTCAGCAGCTAGATACATTAAGGTTAACACACATTCTCTTTTTACAAGGGAGATACTTCCAGAGAGCAGGATCACATAGCCTTCCTTCTTATACTTGAGGTAAAGGTGGGCAAGGGAGTGGTCTTGGTGGTGGTGGGGGGCTTCTGTGATATAGGAAGGGGTGCGGTTATTAATATTTGAATGAAGGCACTTGGGGCTAAGTATCTGGGAAAGAGAAGTCTCAAAAGGAAGGAAAAATTATAAGAACACATTCATCTGTTTGAAGTGTTTGCCTTGAACTAACTCCAGAATTGAACAAGGAGTGGTATAGAGTGGAGTTGATTTAATTTTTTTTAATTTCTTTTTTCACTGACTTAGTGTTCGTGCTGGGACTACTGGGCCCATAATTCTGCCACATTAAGGTTAAACAGTCGTCAGGGGCTGATTAAATACCTGACCATAATCCAAAAGGGTTTATTTTTTTGGAAAGTTTTCTAACTTTACAATAAAAATATATTTCTAGAAATTCATTTGTTTGTAAGTTTGGAATTGCTTGTAAATGAAAATCTGTTTATAGTTCAACAAGTGTATTTTGAACTTGGAATATCATTTCTACAGCAGGGATACCTAGATTAGGTAACCCTTTCAAGTACTGACGTCTGAAATAGGCCATAGGGCATAACTTAAGGTGAATATATTTTTATTTTTTACAATAAATTACTTTATTTGAAGTCAAGAACTATATCAAATGGATTTCTCCTCCTTTGACACATAGTATATTGCCTTACACATAGATTAATAAATTAATGTTAAGGTTTGAATGAGTGAATGGTTATATAGAGATAGAGTGTATGTATAGAATCTACAACAGGAGCCATTCACATGAGGACATGCATGAGTTTAATTATTGTTTTCTAAGTGACAAAGGAGATTATCCTTTATTATCAGTAAATTCTTTCAACAAATATTAAACTGAGCACTTATGATTGCTAGTAACTGTGCTAAGTGCTTTTGGGTGAGCCAAGATGAACAAAACGGGACCTCAGCCCTCAGTTTCCAGTGGAGAAATAGTCACAGTAATAATACATAGAAACAGTGTGAGGGCCACAGCTATACTATACAGATAAATTGCTTTATTTAGTATTTCAGAAGAGTAAGAATAATTCAGGTGTTTGGTGACACCTGATTTTGGAAATGTGATGAAGAAAAAGAAGGTGCACATCAGTAAAGGGATATTTTCTACTGCAGACAAGAGAAAAATCGGCTAGCGGTGGTTTAAACAAAGATTAGTCATTTTTTTTTTTTTTTAACATAATGAGAACTATGAGGTGGGTGATCATTATTGTTGGTTTAACCACCAAACAAAGACAGAGCTGGAGTCTCCTTTCCTTTTCTTGGCTTCTTCTCTATGGTTAGTAGGTAATTACTCCAGCTACTGCTCCAGAAAGGGTGATGACTAATGGAGGGACAGCCACTTTCATGCTTTTTATCAGAAAAGCAAAGACTTTCCCAGAAGTTCCATGCTGACTTCTGTCTACATAACATTGGTCAGATCAGTGCTACATGGCCACCCTTCATTATCGTCATACCATCCACACTATACCAGAGAGATATATATATAAAAAAGGAAAACCAAACAAAAACTCACACAAAAGAACAAACTAAAGAAGGTTTTAAAGAAGGTTTCTTTAGTGTTACTAATGAGAATAAATATAGAAAGACGTCTGATCAATACAGTAATCTGTCAGAATTGGGTTAGGCAATCAATCATGATCTCTAGATTTGTTGGAGGGTGATATTGGTAGAGTAGTTTTTTGCTGTACCGTACTAGCACAAATATGGCATAAAAGTCTGCACTAAGCACTTGAATGGTGAAATGATGGAGTATTTGAATAAAGAATCTTTTGCCTTCGGACCAAGTCTTTTAATACTCCCAGCTTGGAGAACTTGTATTAACAGCTGAGTGATTCCTGATCTTCTTTTGAGAAAATATGGTTGTTGTTGTTGTTGTTGCTTTTTCCTTTCGGTTTCTAGAAGAGTCTCGTTTCCATTATTTCTTTCAAATGGTCACGGGCACATTTGTTGAGGTTGTCGACAGAGGAGATTTATTAAAGAAGCCTCTTTTGCTATCTTTAAATCACTGGACCAGTGGGATGGTGCCAACGGTGTTCACCATTTCTTATATTAGTATCATAGCAGTTTTTTTTTTTAAATTTTTGGATTTTTATATTCTTTTCTTTAGTAGAAGAATGTGAAGTCCTTTGTAGGAAAGGAAGACTAAAAATGCAACAGATCAAGGAGGATTTATAGCTCCTGTAATTAACAGAACAAAATGACAGCACACAGCTATGCATTTTTGACAGCGTCTCTACCTCTTACAGGTGATTTTCTTCCCTGGAGGTTTTTGCTGCTGTTGTTATGGTTGTGTTGGTAGTGGTGTGTGTTGCTTGAATCCCTCTAAGCTTAGACTTCTTCTGGCTTCCGTGAAGACCACAGTGAAGAAGAAGAGGAAATCAGTCTCTGGTCATCGGTGTACATCAGTGGCTTTCGAACATTAGTATGCCTAAAATTCTGGGGGGAGCTTGGTAAGGCTTACAGGGCTACTGATTGAGTCAACAGGAATGGAGCCTGGGAACCTATAGGTACTTCAGGCAATTCTGATGGAGGTGACCCCTGGACTCTGGTTGAAGAAACATTCATGTAGACAGTCAGTGAGGTGGTAGGATCTGTTCAGAAGACAACTCTCACATTAGGGCTTCATGGGTCCTACCTGCTCTGGATCTTTAAAATCAGGGGTCTTCAGAATTGGATGTGTGTAGTCCAGGTGGTTTGTAGGAAGACCCATTTTGTTTCAGGAAGGAAATAATGAAACTTCTGCTTATATTCAGTTGTTTAACTTTCCCTTTTAAAATGTATTTCTTATTTGTATTTTGTAATGTCCATGCTGTATTTGCACAGTTGTACCTATTCATAATTTAGAAATGGATATCGTTTGTGTGTATTAAACACCTCTTCTAGAAAATGTTTTATTGATAGGCGAAATCAAAGAAGTTTGGAGATGACTCTTTTAAATGATTTACAAGGCCCAAATCCATACTTCTTTCCTGTTCTTTATAAGAGTTATGGTTCCGTAATTGTTTTTCATTTAGATATCGATATTAGTCATTGCTTCTTTCATTAGCATGTACATAAACACAGTGCATACCAGAAGAATGAGAGGAGGAAAGGGCTTTGCAATTTATGTCAGGTGGAAATATCTGTCTACTAAGGTTAATTGTCAGATCTAACACCTTCATGAAAACAAACCCCTACTGAAGAATCAAGAAAAGAGTCAAAGTAACTCCAACCTATCAGGTTATGGATCACTTCCACAATTTGCAGAGCTTCGTGTCTCATCACAGCACGCCTGGTGACTCAAGAGTGGGTATGTTCAAATGTGGATTTTCTAGAGACACCTCATTCTTTGTCTTTAAACCTTGAGTTAGCTCCTTCTCTCCAGTGCTCAGAGGATTCTTTCCTATCAGGTATATCTCTTCAAGTTTAAAAAAGAGGCATTGTTTTCATTCCATAAAATTATATTTTTAAAGCTATTTTTTAGATTGCAACAGCTAAAAACACCCAATGTCACCATATTTATGAATATAAATCATTTGGTAAAATTTTCATTTCCCTTATTTGGAACTTGCTACACAATTTGCCTCCTCATATTTTCTGTGCTTAATAGATAGTAGGACCCAAAAATGCCATGATTTTCTATCCCAGGTTCTTCTAGTTGGTGTTTCTAGACCAACTAGTAATAAGGCTATTACTACTTTTTACAAGTTTTCACACACACACACACACACACACACACACACACACACACCTCTAATCTGTCTATTCAACTGAATTGTCAATAGTGGAGAAAACACACACGCGTGCGCGCGCACACACACACACACACATGAAATTGTTGGCTTGAGAAGTTTCCGCAGCGTCTGTCAATATTGTCATTCTTTTAGTAGCCACACAACATGCATAGTGTCTAAAGATCTGAAATCTATTTTGGAGTCTCACTTAAACTTTTTTTCAATTTTCATTTAAAAATGTTCTCTCTTCTTTCAGTGCTACTTTTTCCTGGTGTTTCTCAGAAGTATTATTGGATGGATCTGGCTAAATTGGAGAGGAATAGAACATTGGAGCTGAAATGATAATGAATATAAGTAACCACTCTTGAGCCCGCATGTGCCAGACATTGTTGGGTGCTTTATTATCTCACTGGATCTTTTCAATAACCATATGAGTTGGGTGCTAGTGTTATCCTGTTTACAGATGAGGAAATGGAGACTTGGGGAGGTGACAAAACTTGCCAAGAGTCATTCGGCTAGTGTGTTGAAGAGGCTGGATTCCAGATGGGCAAGAGTCTGTTATTCAGCAGGGTACATGTATTCTGCTTTTGTCCCTTTTGTAAGGTTTGGAGTTGGGTTGGGGAAAGACCACTATGGGGAAAACAAACACGTCTTATCCTACCCCCAAGGAAAAGCCCAAATACACATCAGGGAGTAGGGCCATGCCTTGTCCAACCCACAGAGCATGATTTCTGTTGTACTTGAAGTGAATGGTGTCCCCTAGAGTTGTGCAAAGTGCTTGTACTGGCTGAGAGCTTCTGTCTCAGGCACAGGAGGTTGAAAGAAGGTAATGGAGTATGTGTATATAAATCTTTTTTTCATGTATTTCTTTTAGGATTTATTTGGTGGTGGTGGTGGTGTGTGTGTGTGTGTGTGTGTGTGTGTGTGTGTGTATAAATCTTAATAGCTGTGTCCAGATCTGGCTGGTAGGATGCTAGGTGGATGGAAGGCCCCCTAGACTCCTCATGGGATAAACTGGCCTCTGGCATTGGAGGGCCTCACTAGGTGTCTGAGTTCCAATCCCTAGGAAATGTTCTAATTGCATTTTTAAAACCTGTTTGTAATCTGTAGATCCAAGATTATGAATACTTCTGTATTACTCCTCTGTAAGATGGAGATGACCAATGTTTTATGTACTAGAGAAATGAGAAATGTTGCATGGATTAGTGAGAAGAGGTTTTCAAGTGGTTGGTTATTTTTTCCCCCACAAAATGTCAGCTAATGACCATATTCAGTTTTAGATTGGTATTTTACTCAGTCCCTAAGGTGACAACTTTTTAAGATTGTCTAGGTGTGATTTTTGTAGAAATGAGAGGCCAGGAGTCCTGTCTCTCCTCTCATGTTTATATTGCCCATGCC
Source organism: Neofelis nebulosa (assembly GCF_028018385.1). Lineage (NCBI taxonomy): Eukaryota > Metazoa > Chordata > Mammalia > Carnivora > Felidae > Neofelis > Neofelis nebulosa. The sequence continues at coordinate 83,424,672 of NC_080788.1, forward strand.
TAGAATGTTATAAGAATTTAATAAGTAATTGCTGAGTGACTTAAAATTGTTTAGCTATTGTGAGCCTCAGTTTCCCCTTATCTATGAAATGGGGATAATAGTCTGAATCTCTTAGGGTCTTTAAGAAGATTACATTGATTAACATCCTAAAAAACTTCCTATGGTACACGATAAATGTTTGCTATCATTATTATTATTATTATTATTATTATTATTATTATTCTCCTCATTGCTGGTTGTTCCTAAAACATCATTCCTGCCTTTGCCACTTAAAACTTGTGTGCCCTTGAACAAACTAGTTGAACTATCAGGCTCCCAGTTTTTTATTCTGTAAAATGGGAATATAATACCCACTTCACTGATTGCCTCAAAGTTTAAATAAGATTCAGAACAGTTTATTTAATGCATATTATGTTCACCACCGAATCAGGCATATTTTCTTATTTAACACTTCCCCAAATCTCTTGAGATAGGCACCGTTGTTTTTATTTTACAATTTAGAACTGTAGGGCTCAGGGAGCGAAGGTTTCAGTTGAAGGTCACAGAAGTAGTACGTAGACAGTGTCTGATGCCACTCTCCTATACTTTACAATCTCCAAAGCCATTTAAAAGGACCATAAGGATTTCTGGGCAATTATTTGCGACATCTTTCTTTGGGCCTGTGGGTTGCAATATAGTAAGGCACCCTCGCATAATTTACTCTTTTTAGGTATTTAAATATATCATGGTGGAATGAACATCTCAGGGAATCACATTTTCCCAAAAATTCTCTTTATTTTTAAAATTTTCAGACTTTTTTCCAGTCTAAAAAATACTGGATCCTGGATTTTTCAGGTCAAGAAAGAATAAAACTATATAACCAATGTTTGGAATGGGGTCCTTTTTGTGTTACATTGCCTATTTGGTGGGCTTTGAAGTGGTTATTAAAGAAAAGCAACTTCTAAAGTAGGTGTGTTTAGTTTTAAAATCATGCCGATTGACTTGTCAGAAAGTTTTTTTTTTTAAAGAAAAGAAATGGTATATTATTATGTCAATTTTAAGCAGCTAGATAGAGTTTCTGTGAGTGTTAAAATTATGCAGAGGATCCTGGTTTTGAACATATCACATATCCAGAGACCTGGAAGCTAAAACTAACTACTTTATCACTCCGTTTTTCCCTGGGGTGTCTTAATTAAAAACCAATTTGAGAAACAAGAAGAATCCATTCCTGGCTTGATATATTGTTTCTCTGACAGATCTTTCCTTGCTGGAAGTCATCCCAAAGTTGTTTGGAGTGTCAGGTTCAGAGTTAATTGGGTTTTCCTATCCAGTGAGAAGAGGTGACTCTTTTATTTTGGTCTGTTGTTCCCATGGTTGTGAGCTTTGGAAAGGTTTGACTCAGAAACCATGAGATACTAACACAAGCACTACATTTTTTGAATTAGTGTTGATTGACAGGTCTCTATTCAATGTAAACAGCTTGAAGGGCAAACTGCAGGTATAGAAATGGAATTTGCATTTAAGAACATTCTCTTGTAGGACATAATGATTAAGTTTCACATTAATCAAAATAACAAAACGGGAGATATTAATTTTTTCTTGTAGTGTGTTGAAATGAGAATACTGAGCTGAGAATAAAATGTGTTTTTGTTTAGGTTTTTCTTCTCAGATGCTACCATTTCAAAAGAGCACTGTTCACGTGAAAGTCTGAATAAAATTCACGGAGTAGCATCAAGGACCTCTGAGCCCAGGAAACTGAGTTTGGCAGTGCTAATTTGTATTAAAGTTGTTGTTGCATGACAGCCGGAAAAAGATTTAATGCTTGCCACCTGAATCAAGGCACGGAACATTGGTTTCTATAACTGCCATGAATTTGAATCGAGGCCAGTATCTCTAAATTTGAAATAAACTGATACTCTGTCTTGAAAGAAGATACAGGCCACTTATGTTGTGGAAGGTATTTAGAAAATAGTATTTCAATTTAATTTTTTTTAGCAATAAACACACACGCGCACACACACACACACGCACGCACACACGCGTTTTTTTCAGATTGTTAGGCTTCTCAGCCCTGTGGCCTGTAGTGGTTCTTGCTGTTAGAGGTTCACGCAGGAGAACCAAGAAATGCTTGCAGCCATTTATTACCCACTTCCAGCCAGGAGTTAGCAGTGAGTTTGCACCCCGTTCCTGGTTTGGCGTTTCTCCTCTTACCACAGAGGAGCTGCTCACTTCATCAGAAAGTCATTATCCCCCTTGAATGTCACTATGGTTCAAAGTATTACAGTATTGCTTTAGGAATTTAGATTTTAACCCAGCCACCCTGCTGTGGTAAAACCTTGGAGCCACCAGATGCAAAATCCATTCACATGCCTCGCACAATAAAAATGATGATGATGACAATAATTCATATTTTGCATTTGCAAAAACATCTTTCATCTGAAGAGCTTTTGTAAACGGAACATGCATCTTGAGACTACTTTATAGACAGTGATCTTTGAGTCCAATATGGAAATGAATCCTCCTCTGAGGTGAAATGTGGCAGCCATTTAATTATTTTTAACGGGGTTACGTATGAAGCGCAGTCCTATCTCGATGCAGTAAATGTTTTGCTGAGAAACTATATAAATTATATGTTGCATTAAAAGTTTCTGACTTTATTTTTACTCTTACTGAAAAATAACATGTTCTTTTGATTAGAAAAATTCTCAGGAAGTTTACTATTTAAATAATAAATCTCTACTGAGCTCTTTTTTTCAATCCATGGAGCATCCCTTGAGGGTGTCACAGAGTTGTCTCTCAGGTGTTCTCATTGCACCACATCTCTTATTTCACCTTCGTGGGTGGAGTTGTAGTAAGAGGTTCAGCAGCATGCCATGTTGATGGGCACGACCCAGAACAGCCAATTCTTCCTTGCGTAGATGCAGATAATCCCAGGCCAGTATCTTCCCTGGGTGATCTCACCCATCCCTAGGGTGTCAAATAGCAGCTCTAGGCTGATGGCCCCCTTATGTTTCATCTCTGCTTCCTGTGGCTTGCCTCAGTTTCTTTCTACCCTCTCAAGGTATCATCCCAGCACCACAAATTCCAAAATAAGATACCCCTTAAAATAATGTCTCTGTCTGTATGAACTCCTTAGCTATTAACAATTTAATTGATTATTTTTTATTTAATTAATCTCGCTTCATGTTTTTACTGCTGTTATATATGCTCAATACTTGGCGGTATTGGAGACAACCTCCTCCTTCCCAAGTCCAGTAGCTTCTGAATTGTATGTACTTGGTTCCTTACGTCTATGCACTCCTTTATCTGAACCAGTCAATGGGCTATTACTGTTCACCGTAGGATAAAGGACAAGAAAGAAAGTGAAACCAAAATCACTCTGTTTCCCACCTGCTAATATCACTCAGATGGTAGAGGCAGGGTTAAAACTATTGGCTGAAATAAAGCTGGGGGTAACGTGCAGCTTTGAGTTATTGTGCTATAGTGACAGGACAAATGTAAAAGTTTGAGGCTGTGCCAGAAATGATGTGTGTCTGGTTTGGCCGTTTGCAACCGATTGCAGCATGGTACACAGTTATAAATTATCTTAAATGAAGGTGAAAGGGCGGTTGTTTTTTTAGGTGTAATGAAAGAAGAAAAACAAATTCCAACATATAGAACTGTACATGTTTGAATAGCACATTGCCATTACACACAAGTATTTTCACTGTCTTCAACTAATAGTTGTAGTGAATATACTCTCCATTAAAGATGAAGAAGTTCCTCAAGTTCTGTGCTTTCTTAGAGTATTTTGTAGGGCTTACAAATTTGAAAAAATTTTCTTTGTGAAATTTTTATATTTTTCTTTAGACTAGAAATTCTCATCTTACTTCATCAAGTTTGTGTGTGTGCTTTATATTGACAGAATTATTTATTAAATTAAATGTATGCATTCCCAGTGTATTCAGGGAGTGGGACACTCGCTTGTATTAAATCACTAATTTTTGAGATGAACACTTTCATGTCTGGCCTTGTAGGTTTTCACTTAATTTTATTGCTCCAACGATCTCAAATGCAAAATTTCCCTTTATAAGTGAAAAAATATATACAGCAGTATTCATTACAAAAGTCCTTGCCAAACACGATAAATTTAAATCTTTGGCCGAACCCCTGTGCTACATTTTGGGTTTCCTCCTCCAATAATGGCTGTAAATTAGAGAGGCTGTACTATATTTATGTAATGTATCAGAGCTTATCAAATGAAATAGTATTATTAGGTGTAGTACAGAAAAACTAATTCAGAAGAAAGATTGTTTGATACAATGTGGTTTAAAATGAAACCTAACTGGCTAGATTCAATGATTCAGTATATATAACATATTGTATGTTGCCTGTGTTCTGAAAGTGAGTTGGGAATTATTTAGATGTAACCCTGATCTGGGTTATAAGGGCTCAGTCTTAGTTTTGTTTGAGGTTAATCCCTGCTCTATCTTAGAATTTTACATGGAGTTAGAAGGAGAGTGAAGATTCTTCCCAAGATCTTCCGAGATCTTCTACTTGGATTGAGTCAGTGATGCCCTTATGTAAAACTTGCCAATTTTTAGTACTTACATAAGGTGAAAATGCTCAAAAAGGCTAAATATAAAAGAGGAAAGAGATAAAGTATAACAGAGATCTGGTGTTTTTTTAGCAACATTTTGCCGTAACCCTTCTTTGGAGATGTGGCCATGTAAGTTGAATACCTAAGTACTTATGTTCCAATTTTCTGTAAGTCTTTCTTGTGCTGAATTTTGAACGGAAATAATATTTGAAGCATGTTTTAATTTTTTTTGTAACATTTAGAAAATTTATTCTAACATTATCAGCAAAGTGGGTAAGTTGAGATAGCTGGAATACTCTTGTGTTTGCATGTAATTTTTAGAGATAGGAACTGCTTCAAAAAAACAATGGAACCAAAATAATGTGTTTATTGTTCATTCTTAACAGAAGCTCTATTTTCTCTTGTAGGGTGGAAATGGTTGACGTTAATTATCCTTAGTCATGTGAATATTCTGTGAATTTTTGCTCTGTCTTCTAAAAGAGTTTCTGGAGGATTGGCCACCAAGTCTGCAGCTTTGGTTTAGTCATTCCTGTGTCCTAAAAGCACAATATCTGGTTTAATTGTTAAGGACAATTACATCAAGGCAGGTTTTCTGACTTGACATCTACCTTGGCAACCAACTAAGTCCTGGGTGCGATGTATGTAAAGCTGTAAGGAATTTGAGGGCCAAATTGTATCTATTCTCTCATAAAGGGAGTTCTTTAAATTATGGTAATGATTATTACTTGATATTTATGAGGGCCATCTGGGCATGACATTCCAGAATACTGTCTCAGCAAGATATGCTTATAATCATACTTAGACAAACAAGCAAATAATATATATTGATAAAGAAATGCAGAACCAAGAAAGGAATCCTGTGTGTGTGCTTCATAACAGTGGTTTTTAGATATGTCAATGTCTCAGTTTTTACTTAGGGAAGCTTCAGTGATGTGTCTTGGAGGAGAGAGGTACAGCTACATGATCTAGAGGCTGCTGAACATTTTTGAAAAGTCAGAAATTTACGCAAAAATATGCATCACACATATAACACAGTGAAGGGATCTTTGGTTATTAAAAGTCTACCTTGTTGATATTAGGCTGTTCCTATGCAAATTGGGATCTTTAGTGTTTCAAGAATTAGTGTTTATGCTTGTTTTTTTGTGAAGAGTTTATCTAATGCCCCAAATGTATGCTATATTTAGTTAGGGAATTGAACTCTTTTGGAATTTTCAGTGTAGACTTCTGGGGAAGATGTCTTTTTTTTTTTTTTTTTTTTTTGCATGTATGTCAGCTAGGGATGATGTCTGAAAAACAAACAAAATGAAACAAAATCCACAAACCCATAAGAAAGGACACATTTTTGGAAGGGAAAAGAAGGCAGAAAAAGAGATCTCGGGCCTATAGGAGTGCAAACAGTTGATTTCCATGAGCATTTCACAAGGGTGTTTAGGATTCAGATTCTGAATGTGGATGGCAGCAGCTTGATTCTTCATAATGCACGGAAATAGCTTGGAAGAAGCTATAAAGTTCTATCATGTCATGGGTTGGTGAGCGAGGATGGATTTACACGATCAAGGATATAAATGGCTCTGAGTGAGTCGTTAGTCATAAGGTCCGCGATTCTTCATAATTGACATGGCTTTCCCTTGTCATTCATACAGACAGCAGTAAGGATGCTGTCATTGTCACAGCAGCCCTGAGAGTCTGCATGGATGCCGCGGTGAGGATTCTGAACTCAGTACAGAACAGCATGCCTCTTGCACAATCTTTGTGTGGCTGTTTTCAGATGGTTTGCATCTTTTCAAAAATCATGGCTGAAACACCAGCTATGTACTGCCCCCTCTCATTTGTATTATTTAGAGACCACACTATGAGCAATGGGTTTTTTTTCTCCTCCAAGTATGAATATATACCTGCATTTTGAGAATAAGATGGAAGTGTTCTCTTGCCATTCATTAGGGCTCAGCCTTAAAAGTGCATTCTAATGAAGAGTCAGGAAAGTGTATTCTCTTCAACTGAAAACATGTTGGATAGATTACTAGGTGTCTACCTTCCAAGGAGTCATGACTGTTTAGCACACTCTGAGATTTGGATGCAGCTGGTTTCCTTTGGCCATCGGGGAAAGTATGGAGAAAGGAGAAAGGGAAACCTCCATGTGCATTGGTTTATGTGTGCTGACGTCAGTGGGGAGGATGAGGTTTTTGGTTCCATTACTGTATGTCAAGTATATTTTTAAATGTGACCTAAACCTAAAGGCGATGCTAAACACCAATCAAAGCCTTCTTCATTAGCATGTTAACTTATTTTGGAGATGTTATTGGGCACTTCTAGCAGGGGCACAAGTTATAAAAATGATTTTGCAGGTTCCTGGCAGTTTAGAAAGTTAGCGGTCCCACTACCTAAGATTCAGTAAGAGCGGTATTGTAGCTTTGATTGAGCTGGGCTGTGGGAATCAGGTCTTTAGCTCAGGGTGGATATGATTTTACTTTATTATTTTTTTAAGGTGGAAAAATGAACGAGGCATGCATTCATGTTTTTCACCTAGGCCAAATGGAAGACTTTTCAGTGATGTAACCCATTAGGTTGGAGAAGCTTTTCTGTGGAGCTGCCCCGCGGTGCTGAGAATAAGTTATGAATGCTGCACTGTTTCAGCGCAGAGGGCCTTGCCGGGAAGAGAGCGGTGTGCCTGGGCCCCAGCTATTGAGAAGATGCCAGTCAGGGATGAAAACGTCTTTCATGAAACTATAGCTAACTTCCCTGTGACACATTACCATAAAGCCGAGAGTATTTTTAAAACCAATAGTGTGAAAATATGCGCAATACCTTACAAAAGTCAGAAGGCTTTATTTTAAAGTTTGTGCGTTGAGTGACTAAAAATATACAGAATTCTTTTTAGTGAATTGGTCTAAGCAATTTCCCTCCTCTCTCCCTCTCTCCCTGTTCACAGCTCTGATTTCTTTTGCCTTTTGGTTACAACTACAAAAGATGTCTTCTGAGACAAATGCTGGTGCATGACATCAGGACGAAGGAATGCTCAGCCCAGTCCAGCATGTTTAAAAGCATCAGCTGCTTGAAAAAAAAATGTTACATTTTTCAGGATGGGTTAAAAAAATTAAGATGATCCCCGAGAGGGGGAAGTTAGGTGGCAGAGTTTTACAGAAGTATTTTGTTATTATTTCCAGGGATCAGAGACATACTAAAATTGGAATTGGATTTTGAACATTAGTAACATAGTGTTTTTCCTCAAACAGAAGATGTCCTGTGGTCATTATAAAACAGGTGATAGTAATAACAGCAATAAGACAGTATAAAGTTGTAAATTTTGCAAAGAGTGCAAACTTATAATTGCAGATTTTAAGCACTGAATCTTTGATTTTAGACAGTATAGTTTTATGGCTTTGTAAGATTAATTATTAAATGATTGTCAAGTAATTTTAATTTTTTTTTGTTCTTAGGAATTACCATGACTTAATTCAGAGGATTTTCATAAAATTTCCAATACTTAGGTAAAGTGTATATTAATTAAAATACAAACATTTTGTCACAGCTCAACATATGAAAGAAACAGTTTTCTTTTTTACAAAAACTATCAATATCCTCATAAAGTTAATATTATTATTAATTTCCACTTTTAGTTCTGTCTACATGGGTATAAGAAAATGGAAGTTTTGGAAAAATTTGTAGCAAGTACGGTTTCACTAAAACATATCAAATATTCAAATCAGACTGAAAAGTCGTTGTTTTGGTGATTTAGTGCCTGCGTATTTAAGAATTATAATCTATTATAAGAAAAGATTGTAAATCTTTTCTAAATTATGGCTTAAAGTATTAATCATATGAAAGGTAAACTGAGTCACATTAAAGTTTTTCAAGAGTTTATTTGAGCATACGTCGATTCCAGTTGGGCAGCACCAAACTGAAGGTGGTTAGGAGTGCACCACCAACGGGAGCTAGGGGCAAGGGTTTTGGAGCAGAGACACAGAAGCAAAGCAAAGCAATTATTTGAATGGCTACAGCTTAAGCTGGTGCCTTATTTGGGAAAGCTGAGTTGGCCCTTTGTGGTTGGTTGTTCTTAAGTTTCATTTTATTGGATTCTAGAGCGTTAACTCTGGCTTAGGTTTTGGTTTGCTTAGGTAGCTACCAAGGCATTAGAGCCACCCCAGGCTAATGGCCTCCTTGTCTAATTACTTTAACAACCATTAAGTAATAGATGGTAAAGCTGTTTACACCAAGGAAAGTATTCATGGATCAAATGATTTCTGCCTGCAGGGAGAAGGAAAACAAACAGTAAGGAAAGGAAAAACTGGGGACCAGATGGACTGGGCCATGTAGGTTTAACACAGCAAGGCCAGTGAGTGCCTAACTGTATCCTATGGCGGTTCTAAACATGCCTCCCTCTTGAACAGGAAAGGGGAGTTTGTGGGGAGAGTCCGCTCACTTAACTAGGCATTGAAGACTCCAAGTTGACTGAGGCTGGCAAAAGGCAATGTCTGTCTACTTTTTATGTGTGCTCTCTGGAAGCTGAGAGTACTAGAAGCGACAAGGAAATGATGAGACTGGACAGACCTTTCATTTACGCTTCATATCTTGGCCATATGTTTGCCGATGGTTTTTTTCTTGGGGGCAAGAACATAGAGGCTTTCATATGAGAATAAAATGAGGGAAAGATTATACATACAGAAGATAAAGCAAATCATTTTGATATACTCCAAGATAACTTTTCCAGTTGAACTATGAATTGAAGACATTTTCTCCTCAATAGTCACGGCCTCTTTGACTTTCCTTCTAATAGGTTTTCAACTAATTAATTTCTCTACAATAAGTAGCTACAGTTGGCCCTCGAATAACATGGATTTGAACTGCATAGGTCCACTTAGACTTTTTTTTTTTGATAAATGCAGTACAGTTCTGTATTTTCCTTATGATTTTCTTAATCATGTTTTCTTTTCTCTAGCTTGCTTTATTGTGAGAACAGTATATATTATTATGTGTATATGTAAATACGTATGTTAATGGACCATTTACATTATCGGTAAGGCTTGCAGTCAGTAGTAGACCATTAGTAGTTAAGATTTTGGGGAGTCAAAAGCTATACTCAGGTTTCTAACAGTGGGGGATCGGCATCCCCACTTTTGTGTTGCTCAAGTGTTCAACTGTACTTGCAGTTTTTGTAGGTACATTATAAACCATGTGAAGATTTTATAGCATTCAGGATAATTTGGGCAACAGAAAAAAATTCCTAGCTGAGCATTTGGCTTAGTTAATCTGGTGATCATGTAACTGAAAAAATGATTTTTAAAAATTCTATAAGGCTGCCTTTTCCATGTGCCCATAGCAGACCGTTGTCAAAGAAAGGAGTCAATAAGATAGCTTTCTTTTAATCTTTCATCTTCTCAGTTAAAAAAAAGTTGAAAAAGGTAATTCCTTCTGGTTTATGTCAGTAGTATAGAAACAGACACATTGATATGTTAACAGTGATTAAGATGTAATAATGGATAACAACCTGACTACCCCACACACTGATTTAGGATTCAGGCTTTTGACTAGTCTGGTACTATATGAGAAGAATGAGAAAATTTTATATAATATCTTTCTTATGAGGACCCCGGAGGTTGCTGTCTATCATGGGGTCCCCCAGTCCCCTGTGAAGAGTGGCAGGAGTGGAGGCAGACGTGTGCAAAGCATCAGTTACAACTGTTGTATGCTGTGAAAGAGGGAGGTATGGAATGTTCTGGTACCATAGAATTGGGACACCAGACCCATGGTAGAGGCTCAGGAGTGGATGTCAAGAGCATGGAAACCCTTCAAATCTTGAAGGATAAGAACTAGGCAAGTAGATAAAATGGAGAAGGACATTCTAGGCACAGGGGCAGAAAAGCCATAGGGAAATCTACGTAGGCTGTTGTGACTGGTCACATTTGGTGATAGGACAGGAAACAAGGCTAGAAAGCTCTAGTTTGGGAAATCATTAAAATCTGTATTTTGTGCAATGAATTTTGAACTTTATATTTCCTATCACAGTGCCCGTGGTTTGAATTAAACAGAAAGCTGCAAAGGGTAAGCTTGAGAGTGAGCTGGTTAGACGTGAATTTTAGAAGACTAGCTCTGGTGGTGATGTGGAGGAGAGAGGAGGGAGGTGAGACCAGAGGAAAGAGGTGCTAGTGTGAGGCGATGTGGTCCTCCCAGCAAGAGATGGCATCCTGATCAAAGCTGTGTGAATAGGGATGGGCTTAATAACTTATGGGAGGCAGAAGCTGTAGAAATTAATTGCTGGATAGATGTGAGGAGTGAGGGAGAAGGAGAGTCACGATAAGCAAAGCTTTCTGAGTCATGAGATTGTGTTCTTATTCCCTGAAACAGGGAATGTAGGGAAAGGATCATCTTTTGTGTCAGAAGATGATGAGTCCTTTTTGGATGTTTTGCGATGGAAGATTTCCATTAAAAAGTGAAATGGCAGAAACTCAAATATTTGCAGACAATCCAGACTATGAAAATAATTGAATGTATTTGATAAGTGAATCCTTGTTGAATGACTGAAAGGATGTGTAGATTAGTCATCAATTCATTACATTTTAAATGACTATTATTGACTTGCTGTAATTATTTTAAAACCATACAGCACAATAGAAAGCATTCTAATTATTATAAAAGCAAAAGGAGAAGTAACCAAAACAATTTTTTTTGTTGCATACACATTTCCAAATAGGTTACTGTGACCATACATAACCCTTCACTTAAAGTTGATTAGTCTCACTGCTGCCATTTTGCTCTTCCCTAATTGCCTGGTTTCTTACATTTCTTAATTACAATGGAAGGCAACTTGTGGGTGAACCCAGTAGGTAAGAAGAATAAACTTGAGAAGTGACCGATAAAACACTTGAAAACTACGGAGGAGTGTAGTTTTTTTGTAAGTTGTTGGAGGATTAATCCATTTGGGTTCAAGATTTGTTCTTGGTGAGATTTATTACTGGAGGCTTGTCAGGATCAGTGAGAGGGAACAGGATGGTCATAAATGGTCCTGTAGAGGTATATTTGTGATCATTTTGTGATAAGGATTGATATTCTTCATGTTTGCCCTGGAAAGCCAGCCTGATTAATGGGGCTGTAATTCTAGAGGAATCAAGGCCCACGTAAGAAATAATCTGGACACCAGGGGTAAATTCCCTTTCTGAGACTACCTTGGAGGCTTTCCCTCTGGGAGAATCAAGATCCTTAGGTTTCACAAACATAGGTTTGGTTTCTAGCCATCTGTCCGTCTGCCATAAGTTTTCAACAACACCTGTAGCATTGCCCTTTGAAGCTGTACGAGGTACTGATTTATATTTTTGCAAGGGCAGTAGAGACTGAATGTGAGTAGAATTCTTCCCCGTGGCCCTCCATAAAATAACACACATCATTCATTTAATGACTACATGACAAAAAATTTCGATGATAATTACTTTTCATCTCTTAATTTGCATCATTCAGATCATAACCCATGACTAGTTCAAAGCAATTTGATTGAATTGTAAGTGCTATCTCTTATATTCAACATTACAAAATATCACTCAGGGTTAGTTAAAAAATACTTACTTTTGTGTCTCCCTTTGAGCCTCACAGTAAGACGTTCATTGCCTCGGTGGTTGATCAGTGGCACAAGGTCTGTCACACAAGTTTAGCCAGTGTGGAAGTCTGATATTGTCAGCACTTAGAGGGCAGGTCCAGCTCTTCCGTGTGGACTCAGATTAACCACATTCATGAGGCTAATAAAGCCGGAATGCCGAATTATTCATTTACAATGAGACATACAATCACACAGATGGAATGCTTGTCTTAGCAAGACCCTGACATTCTTTTCTGACAGGGAGAGCAGATCCCACTGAGAAGGGGCCTGGTGGGCATGGAATCAGAATGGGGTAGTAGGATGGGTCAGACTAACAGTCTGGTGCTGCCTGCTGGCTATAGATGGGCAGGGGGACAGGACTCTTCAAAGCCTGTTAACTGAGGCAGCTCCTTCATGGATATCATGTGGAAGGGCACACTTGGCATTTGCCTCTGTTGCTCTCATGTTCTAAGTAGTGTCTGTGCTTAAGGCATCCCTTTCCGAGTGTCATATTCTTTCTTTAGGTCATCAGGTCATAATCACATCTTGATTAGAAGTCATTCTGTTTCTTTACAGTGACTTTGCTTTTTTTGTTGTTGTTCTCATTTATTAGTTACTATGGTAGAGGTTTCGTAGATCACGTTAATTTCCAGATGTTTAGACAGTGCCACTAATTAGCCACCAGGTACAGGCATTGTCTAGAACATAGCAAAGGCTGACTCACTGCCTGTCGCTGGCCTTGAAGCCACATCTGTCACAGAGCCTGACACGAGGCTGTCTGGCAGGTGAGTTGCTGTGGTTATTGTTGTTTTAGAAGTACAGGAGAAAGTAGGGAGTCAGAGAGTGTGGGGACCGCATTTTCTGAGCCCAGTATCAAGATACAAGTTATTTTATACCTTCAAATAAAGGCACTAGACATTAATGAGTTCTCTTTATTGAGAAAAATTATATGAAATCTCCATAATGTCATGGTTAAATTCAGGATGAAGAAGGATGAGGCAAAGATGACTCCAAAGTTTTGCGTGACTAGAAGAATGGCAGTATCAATGATCAACATAGGTAGACTGAGATACAGAGATAATTTGGCAAAGAAAAATGATTCCCTTGGGACTATGTTGCTCATGAATTGTGTGAGAGGATAGGGATGTGGATGTAGCTTAGTGAGTGACTGCTCTTAGAGGTTTGCCAGTAGTAAGAACGGAGAGACTCCAAAGGAAATTAAAAAAAACAAACAAACAAACAACAAACTTTGAAGGAGGTGGCTCAAGAGTAGGGTCAGGGAATGCAAGGGGGTGAGAAACTCTAGAGGAAAATGTAATCAAACACAGTCAACGTCCCCATTTTGTGTAGGGTCAGGAGATCTAGAGGATAAGAAATATTAGAGGAAATTATAAGCAAATGCACAAAAGGGAAAGATGATAGTGGACCTAGAACTGGCCAGTGAATTTGATAACAATAGCACATATGACAAAAGTTCCATTTATTAGCCAATTTGCACTTTTTATTCATTCAACAATGGGTTCTTTTCCACTTGACAGGCGGAAGTGCTGCACTTCACTGGCAGTTTGTGGTCTTTATCTCCCACTGTAAAATAATTATTCTCTCCAATTAATTTTCAATGAACTTGATTTCAGTTTTGAATGAGGATGAAGTTAGTTTTTCAAGAAAGAAATAAAAGCATTAGAAAATTAAATATTGTTACCTTTTTAAAGACTGATGTATCTTCACGGCTTCATAGATATAGTCAAATTTTGATTAGTAAAATGGTGGCATGAGACTCTTTTTTAGTTCTTTCTGATATTATCAGATACTCTGTTTAATTAAGCACTTTTGTTTACATAAACAGGATCTTAGGTTATCAGAGCGCAGAAGGAATTTGAAGAGGAGGAGTTTTAAGTCAAATTAATTACCTTCTGCCTCAGGGAAAGGGAACCAGCAAGTTTGCAGAGATACCCTCCTTTGAGTTTTCTAAGTTAAAGAGATGATAGAGACACTGGGTGTCCTCGCTGTGGGGGTGGGGGTTGGGGGTGGGAGGAGGTATGGGTGATGGACTGAGGTAGTTAGTTATTATTTTGTTTGAAATATGATACTATGGGTTCCATGAACACCATGAATATGCAAGTACTAATATTTGTATTTGAAGTACTTATATTTGTATTCGAATGCACTGTATTGAGGAAAAGTGTATATTGGGATTTCATGACACTTTGCTGTTCATCTTTTACAATAGATTCTTGTAAACTGACTCCCAGGAAATTGAATTAATATATTGTCAACAAAGAGTTAAGATTGGTTAATACTGCTCATACCTCTCCTTTAGCAAAAGATAAAAATAATACATCAAAACTACAATAACTAAATATACAACACTCTTGTAAATTATGGATTAGAGAACAAAATGTTTTTCCTCCATGAATAAATGTAATTTGGTTAAAGCTTTCCTCCCTCCCTCTTCCTTCCTTCCTCCCTCCCTCCCCCTTTCTTCCTTCCTCCATCTATCTATCTATCTTTCTTTCTTTCTTTCTTTCTTTCTTTCTTTCTTTCTTTCTTTCTTTCTTTCTTTCTTCTTTCCTTCCTTCCTTCCTTCCTTCCTTCCTTCCTTCCTTCCTTCCTTCCTTCCTTCTCTCGTAGGCTCCATGCCCAATGTGGGGGCTTGAACTCACAACCCTGAGATCAAGAGTTGCATGCTTTACTGACTGAGCCAACCTAGTGCCCCAAAATGTAATTTAAATGAATAACAATGATTTCATGTAAAATAATCTACTTTTTGATGAAGTTTGCAAGATAACTATTTGTTATTGGGACCTGAAAATTAAAAAAAAAAAAAGTTGAGTAGCCATTCTAGTATTTATGTTTTAAATATTTAAGCATTTTGAGTTCCTTAAATTGAGATTGTCTACTTGAAGCAATTGTCATTTTACCAAGGAAGCAAGTAACTCTTGGGAAAATGTGATAAAGGCAAGAAGGAAAGAGAACTGTTTTAAGAGGAAATTGAAGTCAGGGCAGCTCAGCACAGTAGAAAGAGTATAGGTTCAAACCCTGGTTGTGACAGTAGCTGTGTGGTTTTGGGAAAATTATTTAACCTTTCAAGCCTCAGGTTATTTACAGATCGGCAAAAATGCCCATACAGGGCTTCTGTAGAATACAACAGGGTGATATACGTAAACATGTCAGGCACAGGAGGCCTTCAGTACCTGATGATTCTGAATAGGAGGAATCCTGCTGAGCATTTTCTCTCTTGAAAAACCCAACCATGAACTAGGAACTAACCTTTCTATAGTAGATAACAACAAGGAACTTTTACATCTTGTTTGGCTCTTATCATTTCAGCTGTCCATTGTTTTTCTTCTTCTGCTTCCTTTTCACTCTCACAGTCTTAGGTCATCTTGCATTCTAATGTGTTTTCCAAACTGATATCCTTGGCCCTCTTTTCTCCTTGTTCTAAATCTCTCCTGGAATTCCCTCGTTCTGTATATCTCCTTCATCTATCTTCTGTCTTAATCAGTGCTGAACTTATAGTAAAACTCAACATCATCATTTGACCAGAATTCCTCACGGCTCTGAGTACGTCTTTGGTAGATCTTTGGCTCTTGTAAATCAGCCCTTCCAACTCTGTGCCTTCACTAAGGGCTTTCTCCCTCTTGTTCTGTAACTTAGTTAATGGTTGAACCATTCATTCAGTTACTCAAGATAGAAACCTAAGAGACATTATTGATTCTTCCTTATGTAACTTCCTATTTGCTCTTAATTCTGTCTACTGATGTTTCCCTCACTGTGGTCCTAGCTCTGGCACTGCCATGTTTCAACTAGGTAACTGAGTAGCCTCTTAACTGCCTTTGTTCTATGTCATGGCCTGTTTAAAACCTTTCACTGATGGGATTATATCAGCCATCATGGAAAACAGTTTGGCAGTTTGTCACAAAGTTACCCAGCAATTACAGGTATCTACTGGAAAGATTTGAAAACAGGTACACAAACAATTACAAGTACACATATTATCCTAGCAGCAGTATTTGCAATAGCCAAAAGGTGGAAACAGCCTAAGTGCCAATCAACAGATAAATGGGTAAGGAAACTGTGGTTTATGCATTAAAATGGAATATTGCTCAGCCGTAAAAGGAATGAAGTAATGATATATTTACCGATGTGGATGAAGCTCAAAAACATTGTGCCAAATGAAAGAAGTCAGACACAGAAGGTCACATACTGTATGATTCCATTTATGTGAAGAGGTAAATCTGTAGAGACAGAACATGGATTGTAGGTGGCCCGGGCATAAGGGAAGCACGGAATGGGGAGCAGCTGCTTACTGAGTATGGGGTTTCTTTTTGTGGTGATGAAAATATATGGCAACTAGATAGAGGTGGTGATTGCATACCTCATTTGTAAATACTATTGAAGTGTTGACTTTAAAATGATTAATTTTAGGGGTGCCTGGGTGGTTCAGTCGGTTAAGCGGCCAAATTGATTTTGGCTCAGGTCGTGATCTCACGGTTCGTGGGATCGAGCCCCACGTCAGGCTCTGGGCTGACAGTGCAGAGTTTGCTTGGGATTCTCTCTCTCTCTACCTCTGTCTCTACCCCTCTCCTGCTCATGCTCGCTTGCACTCTCTCTCAAAAAAAATAAGCATAAAAAAAGTAAAAAAAAAATAAAATGATTAATTTTATTTTGTTTGCATTGCACCTCAAAAACAACAAAAAAACCCCCAACAAACGTTCACTGGCTCCCCCTTATGTACAGACTGAAATTCTCTTTCCCATCCGTATGGGGATAGGTGGTATTCCCTGAACAGTGTTTTGTCACCATTCTGGACTTTGGTTTACACTATTCTCCCCTGGTAAAACACCACTGCATCCTTTGAGGAAGAACAGAAATACCAGAATTTCCTCTGTGAAATATCCCCTGCTCTTGCTGTTTAACCAGACTGTTCTCCTTCCTGCTCCTTACTGTCCTAAGACCTGATCGCATCTTGCATCGTGCAATATCTGGGTTAGTGGCATTCCTGCCTCTTTCCATTATTAGCCTATGCTCCTAGGAGGCTGACACTTCATTTGTTCATGTTTGTATTTCATGCCTAGTACAGTGCAAGGAACACAGAAGGTACTCAAGGTTGGCTCCCAGGTTTTATTTTTAAAGGGTAATATTTGCTTCTTAAATTTCAATTGCTGACCATGGTTTAAAAAATTCCAGTTGAACTTCTATCCCTTGATTTGTAAGAGGAATACTGTGAGGAATGAGGTGGGGATTATTATAAATGATATATTTCTTGTCAGATACAGTTGCATTTTGTAAATGATTATACAGTGTAAATCTCCATCCTGAACTATTTTTATTTCTAGTGATTGGAGGTATATTTAAAAAATTATTTTCTTTGGGGCACCTGGGTGGCTCAGTTGGTTGAGCGTCCAAGCCTTGATTTCGGCTCAGGTCATGATCTTGAAGCTCATGGGTTTGAGACCCACTTCGGGCTCTGTGCTGATGGTGCAGAACCTGCTTGAGATTCTGTCTCTCTCACTCTGCAGGTCCCCAGCTCAAGCTCTCTCTTCTCTGTCTCTCTCTGTCTCTCACAATAGTATAAACATTTAAAAATTATTTTCTTTGATATTCTGGAGAAGAAACAATTTTAAGCTTCTTACCTTTGCTAATGGTGCTTCAAAAAATTACATACTGGAGGGAAGAAGATCTGTTAATGATGTATTTTCCTAGGCCAGTTATTCTTATGTTCCTTGGTTTCTTTTTTTTTCCTTAAGCTTATTTAGATTGAGTCTCTGTTGCTTGTAGTAAAAAATATCCTGAATAATGTAACTTAGCATGCCACACGCTCTACACTGGCTCTGGGGTTGTGATTCGGAGTAAGATTCTGTCCTTTGTCCCATAGTGTTTGCAGTGGGCTGGGTGAAGCAGACAGGAGAGCCCGCAGTTACCACCCAGAGTGATGAATGCTATAATTGACATGTATACAGAATGACCCAGTCTCACGCAGGAGGGAGACCCTCAGTCTCCTGGGGGGGCGGGGAGCAGAGGAGGCAGCACAGGTGCCATTACAGAGTTGAGTTTCAAAGAGTGAGTTGTGGCAGAAGGGTCTGATGGTGATGGCGTCTGGAGAGATGGTGTCTGTCAACAGCCTCTGACTGAAAATATTTTTACCAGTTGTTGTCCAGGTCAGACATGCGTAAACCAGTTTTGATCAATTTGAACTTATTTGCTCCCAAATACGTAGTAGAGAATGACTTATTTTTTTGTTGAATCTCATTTTGTTTTGTCCCCCATTGTCCTATATATGTTTTTATTTGAGTATAGTTGGCACACAACATTACAAGAGTTTCAGGTGTACAACTTACTGACTTGACAAGTTTACACGTTATGCTGTGTTCGTCACAAGTGTAGCTGCCCTCTGCCTGTTACATCACTATGACAGTATCATTGACTGTATTTTAATGACTGTTGAAAAATGGCGACTTACCAGAGAGCACATTAGGCTCAGATCCCCGCTCACTGTGCTATGTTGTTTAGCCTCTCTGTTCCTCCATGCTGCGTTATATTTGACTGCCAGGTTTCCCTCTGTGGACCAGCTCATTCCCTGATGACGCTGGATAAACGAGGGTGCCACTGCAAGACTGTGCATGTATTTATGTTATAGACACAGATTTTGTGAGTTGTTACGCATCTGGTGCAAGTATATGAGTAGAAGTTCGAACTTCAATTAGTTGAGTTTATGAAGCACTGACAGTGTAGGGCAATATATGAGGCATGTAGGAAATTACAAAGGAAATAGGAAACACAATCTTTGTTCATATTGAGTTTATAATCTAATGGAACAAATATAAATGGAGATACATGATAACAGATAAAATAAACATAAAAACATAGTCATAACCAGTTACAGATGGAGAGAGATATTTGCACAAGTGCTGTGGGGTTGGGAAAATGATTGCAGTGACTACTGTCAGCTGGGGTAAGTCAGGAATTGTTTTAATACAGGATGTAAAACTTAGGCAAAAATATTAAGGACAGGAAGGACAAGGATTAGGGTGGGGGAAATCATTCTAGGAAGTATGAATGAAAATGAATAAAATAAATGAAAACAGAGGGAGTAGGCAGGCTTTTGGTAGATGGCAGTAAGGTTTGTTTGAACAGCTGAGGTTTTATAGGAATCAGATTTATTTTTGGAAAACCTTAGTGTAGACTGACTGCTGTAACAAACACTCCCAAATATCAGTGACTTAATGCAATCAAAGGTTACTTCTTACATCAGATCCAGTGGGAATCTGCATGTGTGTAGGGTCTCTATTCTGTGCATTTATTCAGGGTTCCAGGATCCTTTCAGCTAAATTCTAGGTTCTGGGAGTCTTCTTCTAGGTATACATCATTCAGGTGGTGAGAGGGACAAAAAATGGAGGCAAGCCTATAGGAAGCATGTGTGGGCCCAGCTGGGAAGTAACCCTACACATAGTTTGCTGACCAGAAAGCAGGCATGAGGCATGTGGCCACACCTCTAAGCACAAGGCTGGGAAAGGTAATCTAGGTGGGTGCCCAGGAGGAAAAAGGCATGAGTTTGGGGAATTACATAGTAGTCTTTTGCTATCATTTTTTTGCTAGTGTCCTCTGAACCTAGATCACGTCCTTATTTTCCATCTAAAGTTTGCTTTGTTGTCTTTATTTTTATTTTTTAAAAATGTTTATTCATTTTTGAGACAGAGGGGGGGTGGTGGGCAGAGAGAAAGGGTAACAGAGGATCTGAAGTGGGCTCTGTGCTGACAGCAGTGAGCCTGACGCAGGGCTCAAACTCACTAGCTGTGAGGTCATGACCTGAGGTGAAGTCAGACACGCGACCAACTGAGCCAAAGGTGCCTCCACTTTGTTCTCTTGAATTTGCCTGGTGAGTTTAGATGCTCTGCCATTATCTAACTCACCACCCTCTTCTCTCCTAGCTTTTTTATTCATTCTTTTTTAATCAACCGTGTCTTCATTCTTTTATTACCTTAGCATGATATTTTGGAC
Source organism: Neofelis nebulosa (assembly GCF_028018385.1). Lineage (NCBI taxonomy): Eukaryota > Metazoa > Chordata > Mammalia > Carnivora > Felidae > Neofelis > Neofelis nebulosa. Next base: position 83,444,795 of record NC_080788.1, read on the forward strand.
TCACTGGTAACCTCTTTTTCTTCTTTACTTTGTATGTTTAACAGTGTTCCTTCAGAATGTGCCTGTTCAGGATGTTCTTTTTTCCTTCATCCATCGTCTGCACACTCTTGTCAGAGACCCCATCTCCTTGTGATGGGACTGGCATGGCAGTTTCAGAACTAGCATTCCACCCTGAATGTTGCTGCTACATGAGCAATTACTTTCATCTTTTTCTCTTCACCTGGTAATCCTTTTTCCCCTCCCTTTGGTGTGAGGATGAATCCCACATTCCTCCAAGTTATACTTGAAGAATCACTGTTATCCTGCCTCTACCTCCCTTCCAGCCTCATTTCTGAATACTGAGCACAAGAAGGCTCTACTCCAGGCAGGCTGGTCACACTAGTGTCTGAATTTAGGGGATGCTAATTCCCACCCTGGAAATAATGAGCTTACCCTGGAGGAGGTGCGATTCTGTACCTTTTTGGAACCAGCTCCAGCTCACATCATATATAAGTTGTGAAGCCTTGGGCAAACACACTGGCTCTTAGTAATCTTTGACTTGCGTGTTCTACTCACTCCTACGGGCCCTTAGTCACATATGCCTTGTTTTGCTATAAAAATGTTTAATGTGTGCGTGTTTTGTCTTTCTACATTGATTGTTAAGATCCATAGGGGAAGGGATTATGTCATATATCTTATAATTTCGCACAGGGCCTAACATACAACTAGGCACAAAGTGATTACTCAATACCTCCTTGCTGAATAAATGCATTGAATGGAGATGGAGGTACTTAGGTGTGAAGATAATGATTCGGATAGGCGTTTTCATTTGATTCAAGAGGCAGTTGGGAGCCATTGATGCCTTGTGAGAACAGGAATCAAAAGTTACTCAGGGAAGAGGATTCTTCTGGTTGGATGTAGGATCTGTCAAGGTGAAAATAGACAAAAACAAAATATTGGAGGTAGAGTTAAAGCAAAGAGCTGCATTGTTCCTGTAAATGATGGAAGGGCTCTGTTCCCTGCAGGATTGGACAAAGCAGACCTCTGAAGATTCCTAGTAAGTACTGTAGCTGTGGAAGAGAGGACATAAATGTAAGTGATGGGACTCATTGACACCCGGAGAGCAGAGGAAAGATGGCTCCCAAAAAATCTGATAGCAGCGGAATACTGATGGGAACAAATTGGGAATGAGTGATAATTTGAATATGATGCTGATTTAATACAAGTTCATTTTCAAGTTGCAACAGGAGCGTCAGATGCAGATGTTCTGCAGACATTGTCTGGATCATATGCTTAAAAGAGCTCTGCCTGTAGAATTAGGAGATCAATGATCTAGTCCTGAGTTTGTTGTCATTGGGGTTTGTGACCTTGTGCAAAGCATTTAAACTTTTTATATAGTATAAGTAGAACATTTTCATGGGGCGGATCCATTGGCAAAAGTTTCCATAGTCCATCTATTTTGGAAATTCTGTATATTTTTCAATATTTTTAAAGAAATTTTTAAATTTGTTTTGAGAGAGAAAGTGCGTGAGTGCCTGGGGCAGGGGCAGAGAAAGAAGGAGAGAGAATCCCAAGCAGGCTCCACGCTGTCAACATGGAGCCCAATGTGGGGCTCGATCTCACAAACTGTCAGATCATGACCTGAGCTGAAATAAAGAGTCAGATGCTTAACTGACTGAGCCACCCAGGTGCCCCTCTTTTTCGACATTTTTAATGAGAGTTTCAAACATAGAGAATAGTTGAAAGACTTTTACAGTAGATATCCATATAGCCATCACTTAGATTTGACAAAAATATACTTGCCTTATTCTATATCTGGCCATCTGGCCATTCCTTTATCCAGTCGTCATTTGTTGTTCTCCTTCTTCTCCTTCCTCCCCTCCTCCTGCCTTCTCCTCTTTCTAAAATCATTGTCATTATTATTAGTATTATTATTAATGCTGGTGAAAAAGAGAAAACATAGTAGTAATGAACTGTAGGGTTACAAATGTTCTCAATACTTGTAAGAATTTAGATTGCTTAGATATGAATCCTTGGAGTCACCTTTAAACATTGTTTTTTTATCCCACATCTAGTCCATCAGCTTTCTTTTGTTTTTAAAGTTTTTTTAATGTTTATCTATTTTTGAGAGAGACAGAGTGTGAGTGGAGGAGAGGCAGAGAGAGAGGGAGACACAGATTCCGAAGCAGGCTCCAGGCTCCAAGCTTTCAGCACAGAGCCTGACATGGGGCTTGAACCTATGAGGTTGAGATCATGACCTGAGCCGTAGTCAGCTGTTTAACCAGCTGATCCACCCAGGCACCCCAGTCTGCTTTATTCTTGAATCATCTATTTTATACTCCACATTCATCTCATCTCTTCAACTCTGCTTTCAAAATGTATCCCAAATCTGCTTATTTCTCACCAATGTAACTAAAACTGTCTTAAGCTACTATTTTCCCCCACTGGATGCCTCATCCTCTACTTTCACTTTCATTCGCCTGCTGTTCATGAAGAAACAATTAATCTTTCAAAATAAAAATCAGAGCAAGTTACTCTTTTGCTCAAAATCTTCTAGTAATATTAATGTGGCCTGCTAGGCCATGTAGCTTTTATTCCCTTGCTCGCTCTTTGGTGACATTTTCTACTACCCTTTTTCTTACTTATTCAACTGTGTCTACATGTTCCTACCTCAGGACCTTTGCACTTGCCTGGAATACTCTTTACCCAGATAATTCGTGACTTCCATCCTAAAGTTCTTTTGGTTTCTGCTCTAATGTCACCTTATCATGAGGGCTGTCTTGATCACTCTATCTAAAATATTTTTTTTTGTCACCCTGCATTTCCTCATCTTATTTTTTTTTCAGTGCACATATATTTATTCATTTTTTTTCCCATGGGGGCAGGTATGATCACTGTCTATTCTAGGGATATAGAACAATAATTGGCCCATTGTAGATGCTTAACGTATGTTTGGTGAATATGCAAATTAATTGAAGATAAGTAACATAGACATAGAGTACATAGAAGATAAATGGCAGAGACATTGCACCGGTGTGGTGACTTTTAAAACTGATGCAAGTAAACTCGCTGACTTTATACCACAAAGTGATGTTTCTAAAATAGCAGAGTTTCCAGGCATGACATGGTAGTGAATTTGCGAAATGCTACTGAAGTTGTGCATGGCTTTTCTCACTTGTATTCAACTGTGAGGAAGAAGATGGTGTAGGGAAAACCTTGGTACAGTGTGTTAGAAGACCACATGATGGTGCAAGTTGAGATGAAGTGCGCTGATCCTCATCTCTGAGAGTTGAGAAGCATAGTAAGAAGAGAATTAAAATCTGGAAGAAAAAAACCCCATATTTTTCTGAGTTACCACTTGACTGTTTGCATTCCAAATAATTTTAGTATGTTTTTGTTAAGTGAAGCCATTTTGCATTGGGATATTGACTTTACTGAACATAGATGCAAGAGTTAAACTGTATAGGCATATATCTATTATAGCAACTTGGGAATTCTAATAAAAATAATAATTTTATTCCTAATTTTTGTTTCATTTCTTTGCTCTATTTAAGACATCAAAATTTCCTTCCTTCTTTTTGCTATAAATATATTTCAGTATTAGCTCTTTTTAATCCTTTTCAACCACATCCACAAAATAAATACTTATCAGTTACTGAGAAATTGGAATGTAAGCTCAATTATGTTAAAAACTAATGGGTAACACTAACGCATAGTAACAGCTTCTTTTGCAATATTTAGTCTCTTGGTGATAAAAAAAAAAAAAATAAGCCCAACAGCCCATTGCTGCAGAAAGAATTTAGCTACAAGTTTATCAATTTGAGCAGGCCAACTGCACAACTAAATGCATGTGAAACTTAACAAATCCCTTGGGGAAGCTGACTGTAAGAATTTTCTAGTCTGTGTCGAGTTACTGAGGTGCGACATGGTGGATTGGACTTAATGCCTTAGGCAAGCACAATCAAATAGAGACAGTTTAAGATTTTTCCGTGTCCATGAAGGGATCTCTGGTAGGTGTCTAAATGAAGCTTTCAGAGAGGAATATAACACCATCATGAGCTCTCTTCCCTGAATATTTTGGCGGTTATTTTGGTTTAGAAGAAATCCAAGTAAGATTTACACAGGGTAAGCTTTGTAACAGTTGAAGGATTTAAGATTATGATTTGCTTTATAGGAATATGGGAAAATCCGAAGCATTTCCCCTTCCATTTTAATTTTAATTTTCAAGGAGAAAATTCAAGAATAGTGTATGTGATTTACTGGAGTCACTTTGGGTTATGGCAGTTTAATTTTGTGGTCTTGTGAAGTTGCCCGCCTACCCCAGAATTTCAGAAGAGTTTGGTGTAAGAGAATTACTGTAGCCAAGTAGTTGAGTGGGGAGGGTGTGGAGCCTGATTACCTCGGTTTGAATCCCAGTTATACCACCTATTAACATGTGACTCAGGGCAAATTAGTTAACCTCAGTTTTCTAATCTGTAAAATGGGTATAATATCATCTGTTTTAGGGTTGTATGAAAATTAAATGAATTAATAAATATGAAGCATTTAGAGCTTGACACATTACACTCAGTAAGGGTTAGCTAATTTTTGTATTGCTATTGCCATTTCTCAGGAGTCTGAATGATGTAGCATCACAGTTACTCAGCTGCACAATACTTAGCTGATGACAATCTGTATGACAGGTAGGTTTGAGAGGACGGTCCCCAGATGCTGAGAAAGTTGGAACCCCTACCAGACAATGTTTTCCAACTAGGAGAGACACTCCTGAAGAGGAAATTCACTCTGACATAACCTGTGTCAGAAACTAGAAAGAACCTTTTAATCTAAAAGAAGAGAAACAACAGACTGGAGTTGGAGGGGAAGTTATTCTAGCTTTAAAGACAATGGAAATCTTCTCAATATTATTAAAGCAACCACTCCTTGAACATGACCTGGCTATTGGGTCTTCAGGATTTCATAGAGATTCTCCCCTTTTTTTTTCCAACATCAGCATTCACAATAGCACTGGGGAGCCTTCACAGTCACTTTAGTACTTTGATCAGGTGTTTCCAGCATTTTCCTATAAACTGTCCTCATGGGCAGTCTTCCCACAGAAACCTTGGCCCTGACGCTTAAGTCTGCAGCCTAGACAGCCAACCTTGTAAGCATGTCATTCCCTCCCTGTGACCTGGTTGACTGAGAAGGTGGGGAGCCGTTGACATTGACCTCAGACTTCCCCTCGACCCTGTACCATCTACTACTTCCTTCATCTCCTCTTGCCCTCTGAATTTCAGGGGCCATGCTGTTGCCAGCTTTCCCATTGTTTTTTCTAATCCTATGCTTCCTCTTTCTCCTTTCAGAATTTTCCTAATCAGGAGACTGTCAAAAAAAGAGATGAAAAAGAGACTCTGGGGGAGACTGTGGCTATGGTTTAGCCATGAATGTTTGGAGGGGAAAGAGGGAGTTATTAATAATTGTACCAAGACAGCCTGTGTAAACTTGGTTGTCCTGGGTTTGCTCTGTGTGGTATTTCCCCTTTTCCCCATGCTTTTTTAGTGGTTTTATTCATTCATTCATTCATTCATTCAGTTTTTAATGTTTATTTATTTTTTAAAAAAAAATTTTTTTTTTTTCAACGTTTTTTATTTTTATTTTTGGGACAGAGAGAGACAGAGCTGAACGGGGGAGGGGCAGAGAGAGAGGGAGACACAGAATCGGAAACAGGCTCCAGGCTCCGAGCCATCAGCCCAGAGCCTGACGCGGGGCTCGAACTCACGGACCGCGAGATCGTGACCTGGCTGAAGTCGGACGCTTAACCGACTGCGCCACCCAGGCGCCCCAATGTTTATTTATTTTTGAGAGAGAGAGAGAGAGACAGAGCATGAGCAGGGGAGGGCCAGAGAGAGGGAGACACAGAATCTGAAACAGGCTCCAGGCTCTGAGCTGTCAGCACAGACCCTGATGTGGGGCCTGAACTCATGAGCCATGAGATCATGACCTGAGCTGAAGTCGGACACTGGATGCTCAACTGACTGAACCACCCAGACACCCCTCCCATTCTTTATTCTTTCTACTCAACAAGAGTACCACCAACAAATGAATGTACTGACTTGTTGTTGAGTGGTTGCTGGGGAGGAGCAGTTTTTGGCTACCACAACCTGGTCATCTGAGGGACTAAGCAATCAGGTCATCCAAAAGAGGTCTCTAAAATGTCTGCCAACTGTCAGTCAGCAAATAATTGAGAACTCATTATTATTACTAATTGTTTTGATCAAACAGAATGCGTAGACAGATTTCTCCATTATTTTCTCTGTGTAGGGAAGAACAAACTGGGAATTCAATCCTTTGTATAATTATTGGGACCTTCTTTATAGTTTCTATAAAGTTTTGTAATGAGGAACACTGAAAATACTTCTAAGTTTACAACACTGGAGAGTGGTTGGAAGCATGATTCCCTTTTTCCAGAAGTATGGCACAGTCTGGAAACTTGAGTTGAAAATAAAACATTCTTATTTCTCATAAGAGCAAAGTCATCTGTGCATGCTTTGGGCCTCCTCATATTGTTTAAATAAGTGGTAGATTCTATTAGTAAATAGCTTTGTAAACACCAGTTCATTGTACGTGAGCAAAGAGTAAATAAACTAAGACTTTTTGTTGTTGTTGTTGTTAGGACCTGTTTTCTAACTTTAACCTAAATCTTACGGTCAGCAACAACATAGAGTAATACATTATGTCAATATAGAGAATGTTGTAGTGATTTTAAGTACTAAGTCTATGGAGTTCCTATTATAAGTACCTCCTTTTAAGTATGAATTGCAGGGGCCACAGAATGTGAGCATGGGGAAGGATATTGATATCACCTAATGCAACCACCCCAGATGCCAGAGGGTATGGGGAAGCCCAGGACCATATGTCACTTGGCTTGAATCACTAGCAGCTTCACTCTATAATTTTGTTCCACATCACAAATATTAGTAAATACTACTAGGCTATAGTAGGCAAATCGTTAAAAAAATTTATATTTTGCTTCAAAATGGCAACCTAAATCATCAGCAAGCTTAGGGACATCTGCTATTTTAATTGGAATCCCTAATTTAATTCATTTACTCCTTATCTTCAAAAGTGATTGAAGGACCAGAAGCAGAAATGACTTCACATTGCATATTTTCAGTTGTGAAATTCAAAAGAGATTGTTTTGTTCAGCAGATGTGGGCTATGTCTTTCGGTAGCAAGTGCCACTACAATTGTCTTAAAACATCAAGAAACTGACCCTTTAATTTGCACTTTGCATAAATAGAAAAAGCTTTCCAGAGGAAGGATATTTCCTGTTCTAGCATAAGGGTCAGCAAACTTTTTGGTAAAGGGAAAGAGAGCAAATATTTCTACATCTGTCATGACAACTCAGGTCTGCTGTTGGAGTGCACTGTGTGTGTGACAGACAATATGTGAGAGAATGAGCATGGCCGTGTTTCATTAAAACTTTATTTACAAAAGTAGGCCGTGGTTGAGACTGGCCTATGGGCTGTAGCTTACTGTCTCCTGTTCTTTTGTAATGATATGATACTAAGTTAAATATTACCATAGATGAAAGCTAGATTTTAAATTTCTTCTAGGTAAGTAAAAAACAAAAACAAAAACAAAACCTCGTATTGTATCGTTTATTGAGGAATGACGTATGATTAGGATGTGTGCTTAATTAAAATAATTTCTAATAAAATGTCTCAGAGAACAATACATAAGTACTAGCAAGGAATATCACTGCAACATTATTCATAATAGCAAAAAGGGGAGACAACCCAATGTTCATCGATACAGAACTGAGTAAACAAATTGTGGAAATCTGTACAGTTAAGAAAAGAATGAACTACAAGTATTTTTACTGACAAGGAAATTTCTCCCCAACACCATTATCTCAAAGGATAAAAAAGCAAGTTCTAGAATGGTGTGTGCAATATGACCCCATTTATGCTAAACAAGTCACAAAAGGATACTGCACATTCTCTCTGGATACAGATGTATGTCAATTTATAGACAAAAGCTCTGGAGGAATACATACCAACTCGGTAACAGTGATTGCCTCTGGGGAGGAGCTGGGTTTAGGGGTGTGAGAATATGAAACCACAAATTTCAAAATGACATTAGAGAAGGGCATGTAAAAAATGTTAGACGGACATTTATGTTTTAAAACAGTGTAAAGAATGAGGATTTTTAAATTCAAAATTTTTAAGTTTAAAATTATAGCACATAAAATTTATAGCCTTTATAATTCTGAGGCTTCTATGGGAAATGAATGCTAGGCTAAGAATTGTACTTCCAGGGGAATGGGCATGGGTTTATTTATTGCGTAGGCCTTGGATCTACAGAAGATCTTTGAACATTATGAAATTGGAGAAACTCGGTAACTGCGCAAAGCTAGCAGACGGACCACCAGAGTGGTCAGCAATTTACGAGCTCTGTGTCCGTGTTACGGTCAGTCTGGCCTTAGGAATTTACACCTCTGCGAGTGTCACACTTTAATAGGGACAGTTATTTTGCAACATGCCACCTTCTCAACTGAAATCTGTGAGGATCTGATGCCAGGGTACCTCAATTTAGCACAGTCGTGTTGTTTTAAAATGTGGCTGCTGTGAACTAATATAATATGTGAGCCTAGACACAGGATGGATGATATAAAGCAAAAAGATGCTTATTTATGGCTGAGAAGAGGCTGTATTTTTAATGTAGCAAGTATTTGTTGCAGACCTATTATGAACTCCTCACTGTATTAGAAAAGTAGGTGATATATAAAAAAAAAAGTGAATGGCAGCCTCTTTCCTGACGAAGCAAACCACCTCACAGAGGAGTAAGAAAAAGTAGGTAACATCAACAGACATCACGTTTCAAGCACCCACCTGAGAATCCAGTAATATAGACAGCAGATCAGGGGACCGATGTGGGCAGGAACGGTTGAGGGCCAGCTTCTTAAGAGTTGTGTCTTGATTTGGGCCTCAGTGTAAAGCTTGGATAGATAGGGGAGGTAGAAAGGCATATATTAAGAAGGAGGGAGCTTGTGAGCAATGACACTGAGTCAGAGAGCGACTTCAGGCATCTCTTCTGAATCGGAGCACGGTGTGGTAATGATGATGATGGCAGCAACAAGGACACTAAGCCGCTGCTGCTTGCCGTGGAAGTATTGATGGCATTAATAAGAGTAGTAATAATACTAAGATCATGATTTTTGACCAGGAGTTTTATGCCAGGTAAGATACTAAGATACTAAGTGTTTCATAGCATTTTTTTTAATCCTCACTAAGCCCAAGGCTATGATAGAACTCTTTTCCCCCATCACACAGGTGAGGAATCAAAGCTTAGAGGAGTAACATAACTTCTCCAAGAACATTTAGCTGGTGAATGTCGAAGCCAGTCTGTAAAATACTGCTTGTCTGACTTCAAAGCCCCAAACCTCCAAAGCCAAGCTGATGCAGAGGACAACCAAAGTCTACCGCTGCTTTTGACACTGAGTAGCCCCCGACTCACTTTCTTCCATCATAAAATAAGGGTACTGGACAACACAATCCCTCAGATTTATTATGATCATCCTATGGTTTAGTGACCTCATCGGAAAATGGGACTAATAATTGTACTGTGCAGATTAGATGAAACAGTGAGGGGATGCATAGAACACCCAATAACATTTTAGAGTCCAATAAATAAAATATTGTTATCACATACCATCAAACAGGCAGTCTAGATAATTGCTTCAACGTTTGTTCTGGTGGATATATTCTAAATGGGGATGAGGGAGATCTTGCAGGGTTGGCATGAAAGTATTTACATTCAGGGTGGAGAACTGCCCCGAAGATGTGGGTCATAACCAAGTGAGAGAGCTTATGTGAGCCCCTCTTAAATTCACTGACATCTAACTGTGTATATATTGTATTTTGCTAAGTGGCTGTGGTTTTCTAAAAGAAATAACACCCGTAACATGTTGGGAGTCAAAGGGAGAAGTGTGCAAGCCAGTTCTCCTTCAGACTAACTTTGAACAATTTATATAAGAGGGTGTGTGTCTATGAATTACAAGAAACCAGAGTTTGCCTTTTCCTACTTGTTTTTCCAGAAGTCTTTAAATCTTTGTAGCCCACTGATGCATAGAAAATAATTGAATTAGGCCATTTATGCGCTCTTTTTTTCCTTTCTGTTTTCTTTTTTTGTTATCTTTTCTTCACTTTAATGTTACTTTTATTGCATGCCATGATACTTGAGGCAGCCTGTCCAAGGTTCACTCCTGGTTCATGGCAGGGATGAATCAAGGCTTCAAGTTTCTAGGTTAGAAAGGCCTGGGGTCATATGCATTTTTTCCCTAGTGTTTTTCTTTTTGTTCTTTTTTTCTTCTTCTCCCCTTCCCCCCCTAGCCACCCCCCCGCACTGGCCCACACCAAGAAATAGGCTTATTTCTTCAAATAAACTTATGCAGGAGCCCAGTGTGTACAACAGAAAGGGGAGATGCGGCTCAGGTTTGGCGGGAGCCTAGGGCCATGCCTGCTTTTCCCTCCTGTTTTCTTCCATCCCATCTCCATCCACCATCCAGGCCTCTGCCCAGGAAAATTACATCATGGTCATTGATGATGCAGAGGCACTGTGAGTTTTCTCACCTGAGAGGTTCCTCAGTTAGTGACTTCAGTAGGAGTGTGCAGTGGGGGAGAACTGAGATCTCCTCTTGCATTGAACAGCCTTTAGTGGCTACCCACTGTAAATATTTATTTTCTAATGTTGCATCATTATTTCAGTAAAGGCATGCTATTGGTGGAATATAACTCAAGTTTAGTGAGAATTAATGACATCAAATGCTAGGGGGCACCTGGGTGGCGCAGTCAGTTGAGCGTCTGACTTCGGCTCAGGTCATGATCTCATGGTCTGTGGGTTCGAGCCCCGTGTCGGGCTCTGTGCTGACAGCTCAGACCTGGAGCCTGCTTCAGATTCTGTGTCTCCCTCTCTCTCTCTGCCCCTCCCCCACTCATGCTCTGTCTCTGTCAAAAATAAATAAACATTAAAAAATTTTTTAAAATAACATTAAATATTTGGATTGTATTTTGTAGAAGAGGATATGGATCAATCTTTTAAGTGAGAGTTTCACTTTTTAGATTTAGACCTTATGAAAATCTTCAGACTAAACTCTATCAGGAAAAAGGTATGATATTTTCATCCTCAAAGCCATATCTTTTGATCAGCATAAATAGTGGCAAAGCATGAGAGAACTTGACTTGTTGATTAGTCATAAGTGATGGTATCCATCTAACTGTTCTTGGAGACCAAGAAAGTGGTGGGGATGAATGGTTTTCTGACTTAGAATGTTCAGGACCCTTGAGGGGTGGCAGATTCTAACAGTCTACTCCACTGGACTTCTGTCCTCTTGCTGATTAGCTACACTGATAAAATGAGGAAAAGAAGTTAGAAAAAGCATTGTATTCTTCAGTCACATTCTCCATACTTAAAGAGTGCATGCAAATCAGATGAGATGGTTTCTTTATACAAGTGGAATTATTTGCTCTTATATCATAAATACTTGGATCTCTTTATCCCTCATGGTTGTCTTGTATATTTCTCTAGATATTAAATGTTTATAGTAAGTTCCTTATAAATGTTTTAAGTCAGCTAGACTTGGTATTCTTTTTTTAATGTTTATTTCTTCATTTGGAGGGAGGAGCAGAGGGAGAGAATCCCAAGCCGACTCCGGCTGTTCAGTGGAGAGCCCAACGCAGGGCTCCATCTCATGAACCTGTGAGCTCAAGACCTGAGCCAAAATCAAAAGTTAGACACTTAAACTACTGAGCCACCCAGGCATCTCCAGACTTGGTATTCTCATGGAAAAAATGTTTCAAATGGAATTCAGGATCATGTGTATTTGGCTCATTTAGTTGGTTTAGATTTAAGATAATGATTTTAGAGATTTTATATTCTGGGTACTTTTACCCAGAATATATTTTGGGTTTATATTCTGCCCTCCTTTTTTGATTATAGGTATAAAGCATGCTTATTCTATGCCATACAATGCACATACATATAAAGACAAAGCTATTTGTGATCTCACCGAACAGAAATACAACCATTTAAAATTTTGGTAGTCATTTGTAGACTTTTATTGCATTTATAGGTATACATTTTTAAAAATTGTATTTTACTGTTACATATGGATCTTAACCTGTATTTTAAATTAATATATTATATGCAATATAACTCCATATCATCATTTTCTATACTTGCACATATTTAATTGCATAGTATTTTATGTAAGAAATTCCTTATTAATAGGTGTTTAAGCTGATTTCAGTATTTTGTTTTTATTAACAATTTTGTGGATTTCTTTGCGTTTATGTGTGTATTTGTTCAATTGCAGTAAAACCTTGGTTTGTGAGCATAATTTGTTCTGGAAACATGCTTGTAATCTGAAGCACTTGTATATCAAAGCAAATTTCAAGAACCATTGGCTCAGTTGTGATCATGTGACTTTTGGCATCATGGACCTCTCATATGGCAAGACATTGCTTGCTTATTAAGTTAAAACTTATTAGAAATATTTGCTCATTTTGCGGAACACTTGCAGAACAAGTTACTCGCAATCCAAGGTTTTAAGAACTAGATTTGCTTAGGGTAAGTTCAGAAAAATAGAATATGCATTTAAGTTTTGATAACTATTGTCAAACTGTCTTCTATAATTTTGGTTGTTTTTTTTTTTTTCATAGTAGTAATAACATGGAGATGTCACAAAAAGCTGAAATAAATAAAACCATTTTTATTTTCTAGATACATTCAAGTGAAACATACACACAAAATCAATGTGAAACATCTTCAGTACAGGATAAGTGGAGTTGATCTTACTGCTTATTTCCTGTAAGCCATTACTCAAATCAGAAAAGCAAATGTTAAAAAAAATACCCCCATAATTTTGTTTACAGTAGGAAAAAAAAGGGAAAATGTTAATTTTTGCATAATATTAAAAGGCACATTGTCATGTTATTTTTGCAAGGATATGATTATACATTTTATGGCACAGACACAGATAAGGGACAGAGGGACTAATACTGCTTATTTCTAGAGTAGGTTATTTAAGGACTGTGTTTCATAGCATCATGATTTTCGTATTAAAAAAAGATGGATGGGTGCCTGGGTGGCTCAGTTGGTGAAGCTTCTGACTTTTGCCTTTGGCTCAGGTCTTGATCTCACAGTTCATGGGATAGAGCCCCACGTCAGGCTTTGCACTGACAGTGCTGAGCCTGCTTGGGATTCTTTCTGTCTCTCTGCCCCTCCCCTGCTTGTGCTCTCTCTCTCTCTCTCTCTCTCTCTCTCTCTCTCTCAAAATAGATAAATAAACTAAAAAAAAAAAACCTTTATAAAAAAAGATATAAAGAATAGTTGTAGAGATATATATGTTTGCTTTTTGTTCCTGTTAAGGTTATAGAGATATATTTGTAATTAGTATGCTCAGTTTAAAATAAACTACTCACAGGCACCTGGGTGACTCAGTTAAGTATCTGACTCTTGATTTCAGCTTGCTTAAGGTTCTCTTTCTCCCTCTACCCTTCTCTTGCTTACACATTTTCTCTCTCTCTCTTTAAAAAAAAAAGAATTAGAAAAAAAACTATAGTCTCTTTAATGTGATAGGTAACATATATTAAATGACTAACTGGTGTATGGTCACAGCCTAGTATGTTAAAATAAAAAATTATCTCTGTTCTTTTTAGTGAATAACTTGTTGGATTCTGGAGAAAAGATTTTGTGTTTTAGATACCTGGGTGATAATATTCATTCTTAGATTATTTTTTGATCAGGGCAAATTGAAGAAATGAGAATCAGAGAGCAGTTGTAATCCACCATCGAGAGGTTGGTGAGTGTAGAAATTTGATTCCCCCCCTAGAAGAGAGGAGACTGTTCTGTCCCTTCAGAGCTGTTCAGCAGATGTGAGATATTCTCCTGGACCATGAAGTGGGGCCTTCTGAAGAAGCATTGTTCTCTCCTGTGCTGGACAGTGAGCAGTGTTCACAGAGAAATCCCATAGAGTGATTCCAGCTACGGTCACTCTTGAGAAGTGGAAAGAGATCGTAGGTACACCTGAAATGACTTCATCAGCGGTCCATCACATTCTGGAGTTGAGAACATTAGAATTGATGGCTGGTCTGTTAAATCTCATTGAACCTGGGGATTGATGAGTGCATGTCAAGGAGAGATGACTATAAGGGCCTGAGAATGTGTCTTCAGAGTTCTGGAACAGACTTACAAGGCTTGAAATATAGGTAGTATCTTTATCTCTTTTTCCACTTTTCAGGACTGGGAAGGATGGGCTGGACAAGGGATTCATTGTTAGGGCCCAAAGGGCTTTACGTTGAGATTTGAGGCTGGTAAAGAGAGAAGAAACAGGGGCGCCTGGGTGGCTCAGTCGGTTGAGCGTCCGACTTCGGCTCAGGTCATGATCTCACGGTCCGTGAGTTCGAGCCCCGTGTCAGGCTCTGTGCTGCCAGCTCAGAGCCTGGAGCCTGCTTCTGATTCTGCATCTCCCTCTCTCTCTGACCCTCCCCCACTCATGCTCTGTCTCTCTCTGCCTCAGAAATAAATAAACATTAAAAAAAAAGAGAGAGAAGAAACAAAATAAGCAAAAAATACAATTAATATTTGATTAATGAAAAAGAGTGAATGAAGACCCTGGAAATTCTCTGGAAGCCATAGCAGGACATGATAATGGGGATGAGGTCAATATGACCAGATATCTATATGCTGGGCATAGATTTTTAGGATGAAAATTAATTATGGCATAAAGGCTGTGAACAAATCTTGGGCCAGGGTCTAAGGGTAAGGTCTGACAATGGAAAGACTTGCCCACTGCAAGAAACAGGTTAAAAAAATGTTTTTCATTTAAATTTAAACAGATTTATTTAAGAAATAATACAGAGAGGATTCACTGTATATCACATGGGTAATACAAACAGTACACACATTTACACACAGAAGATATATGTGCCTACATAGACACATATGTGTGCATTCTAGTACGTATCTACATATATTCAGGGAGGAAATATAGCAAAAAATATTAAAGAAAATACCCCCAGGCACTAACATTTTAAAGAATTCTTTTTTTCTGCTTTTGTTTATTTTCACATGTTTCAATAGTAACCATCTATTGCTTTGAAAATGAAAATAGTACTTATTATTAAGTACTACTTTTAAACACCAGAAGCAGCAAAACATACATTTCAATAGAAAACATTTGGGTGTGGATGAAATAATTAGAAGTAGTTGGTGACCTTTCAAAATGGATGATAGAGACTCTGCTTTAATTATTGAGATTATAAAACTGCCATTGAGATGGGCATAGCCATGCTGGGTACTTTCATCTCTATAAATGATCTGCCAAGATTCTGAAAAAAATATGATTTGTGTTTTAAATTTTTTAATTTTTTTTTTAACGTTTATTTATTTTTTTTTTTGAGACAGGGAGAGACAGAGCATGAACGGGGGAGGGTCAGAGAGAGAGGGAGACACAGAATCTGAAACAGGCTCCAGGCTCTGAGCTGTCAGCACAGAGCCCGACGCGGGGCTCGAACTCACAGAGTGCGAGATCGTGACCTGAGCCGAAGTCGGCCGCTTAACCGACTGAGCCACCCAGGCGCCCCTGATTTGTCTTTTAAAAAATCCCTCCAATAATTGAGGGAACAGTGGAGTAATTGGCTTGTGAAGACTGTACATCGAACGGTAATCTGAGACTTCAGGGAGCAGATCTTTGAAAATCTAACGATTTTAGTTCCTTTAATTAAGGTGGTCCTGCATCACTTGACCCATAGTAAAGAATCTAAAAACATTATAGGTGGGGACATTTGGGTGGCTCAGTCGGTTAAGTGTCCGACTCTTGATTTTGGCTCAGGTCATGATCTCATAGTTTGTAAGATCGAGTCCTGCATCGAGCTCTGCGCTGACAGCACAGAACCTACTTGGGATTATCCGTCTCCCTCTGCCCCTCCCTGCTCACATTGCATATGTGTGATTCAGTGACTCCGGACACTGAAGGAATTTCTGGTATTTGGTAGACCCAGTAAATATCTGTAACTAGTGAAGAATTGAACGAATCAAAGAGTGATTGAGTGAAGATGAGCCATTGGTATGGGAAGTCCTAATAATAACATTCTGACAATAATAGATGACTCCAAAGAAGAGAATGGTCACCCAAAAAATATCACACATGAGTTTTCAAAGTACACATGTAAAATATAGGATTATGAAAAAAGACTTAGTTATGTTTGGAAACATAAAAAGAGGGAAAATAAAAGTTCTAGCTCATTGTTTAGTTGTGGGATCCCATACAGCTTGTTTGCTGTCCTATGTGTTCAGTTCTCTTTGCATTATACTTGACCATGTCTCCCTCTCTGACTTTCCTTCCACATTTTTTAAGTATACTGTGTCATTTTTGTGTTCCTTTCATTCTCATCAAATATATTTGCACATTCTAGGTGCTCTGTAAATATTTGCCGATTTGCGTTGTTTGGAACAGATGGTATAATGTTAAAAGACAACAAAAGAGAAACACTAGTAAATTGTTTTTAATTTCTGTTTTCTCTGTAAAGAATAATGATTCTTCAAAGTGTAAATGGCAGCACAACCATAACTAAAAGGAACCTGGAAACCTGAAGTAGGTGTAGAGATTCTAGTTTAAAAGCTGTTTGAAAATGGTACAGATTCATCCGTTGCATTAAAGGAATTTTCTGTTGGTATTGTGGAACTACTTTTGGAAATGTTTGGAAAAAGCAAGAAAGGAAGAAATGAATCAATATCCTGATATTCTGAATAAAGTGGATGCCTAAACTTAAACCCATTCCAGGATAGGAACTTCTAAATGGATGAGTTAACAGCACTTGGGAAAAGACAGTAGTCATTAGATGACAGCCAGGATGCTAAGCTCACCTCACATTCTTCGTAAAAAATATGATTACTGAATCTGTTGATGAGTGAAATTCCCAAGGTGTGGTTTAACTTAGTTTGTGTAAGTCTTTGAGAGTGTATCTTATGTCATAATTGTGGTCTTTTTGTGGATATATACATTGTGTGGTGAGGATTTTTGAATAAATGGTCTCCATAAGATAAATTAATCAAACTGGAGGCTGATATTATAGACACTTTTTCAAAATTTTTTTAATGTTTATTTATTTTTGAGAGAGACAGAGACAGAATGCGAATGGGCTAGGGGCAGAGAGAGAGGGAGACACAGAATGGGAAGCAGGCTCCAGGCTCTGAGCTGTCAGCACAGAGCCCGATGCGGGGCTCAAACTCACGAGCCGTGAGATCATGACCTGAGCCAAAGTTGGACGCTCAACCGACTGAGCCACCCAGGCACCCCTGTAGACACTGTTTTAATCTTGTTCTATTCAACAATTTTATCACAGGTCCATTTATTGATGCTTTACCAGTTATAAAAGAAAAATGGTCACTGATAGCATGGTCATAGGGATGGCCTAAAGTCAAACCTGGTTCTGTCACTAGTTGAGTGACCTTGAGCAAATTACTGAACTTCTCTGTGCTTTTGGTTTGCATTTGTGCAATGGAAGCAATATTACCTGTTTGTGTGTGGTGCACACAGGGCCCTTAGCACTGTACCTGGCGCTTGACAAATACTTAATAAGTGGTAGCTAGTGCGTGTTTAGAATTTGCTGTGCTGAGCATCTTGTACACAAGGAAACTAAGGATTGGAGAGATTTAAGGAATGGGTTTCTCCAGGGTTAGTAATGGACTAAGAAAATGAAATCTAAGAGCAATGGATGTAAAGTTCATTAAACTTAATACTTTTGTTAAAAATCATTTGTATAACATTGACCTAGAGGTTTTAGTTACCTATGAGATAAATATGGTCCATGCTTCTATCATGGCTTTAGAAATAGGGACAGGAAAGAAATTGGTCCTACTACACTTGGGTTATTTGACAACTTCTGGTATATATTATTTTGTTTTTCCTCCTAACGTGTTAAGGCGGAAAGATTGTGGAGGATAGACACAAAGTCACATTGGGACTAGCTGGAAGAACCTAGAGTTAATAAGTTGGGAAAAATGGAAGCTTTGAAGGAGGCATGATAGCTGTCTTAAAATATTTAGAAGGGATCGCTTGGAAGAGGGACTGATTGATTCTGTGATACTCTAGAATGGGTTATAGGGGTAGAAGTCATAGGAAGGCCAGTCTGGCCTTTAGATTTTTACTGACCTTCAGAAGTGGGATAATCTGCATTTTGAGGTGGTAAACATCTCTTCTCCAAGTCTTGGCAAAGGCAGGATTCTCTGAGAGATATTGTGGAGGGAATTTCCAAGTTAGATGGGGGGTAGATGACCTCCATTCTCTTCCAATATCAGCATTTATCATTCTGTGAGAGATTGAATCTTTCAGAATAATGCATTTCCTAATGATGAATGCTACCAGTTTAAGGCATATCTTCTCCTTTAACTTTATGAATTTAATTGATTTTTTAGAACATAAACAAGTTGCAAATATAAGAAATATATTTCTCCTTTTGGAAAAAGATGACCATTTCAGTGTTATTGGGAAAACCATAACTTTAGTTACTAAAATTCAAAGCACTGAATTCATTACAAGAAAAGCAATTTCCTCTTCACGATTAATTGTAAGACATTTCTGCCATTACTGAAGAGAAATCGTCTGTGTTTAAAGAGCACTTATGTTGAGTTAAGAAGGTGACATTTCTTTGACGTTTGTGTGTACATAAAGGTAGCTTGTAGAGAAATGTAAGAACACAAGAAGTGCAAACTTATAAAAAATAAGTTTCACATGAAAAGCCATTTGATATGTTTCAAGTATACTCTTCGACTTCATATGGCTATTCATTTTGGAACTCGGATTTTCCTTCTTTAAAAAAGAAATCTGTTAAGATTACTGGTTGCAGTAGTATCTTGCCCAGATTAATAACGTTGCGTTAGAATTTTGCTGAATACAAATGAGTCTGATTTTACTAGTGAAGTGTGCGTGAGTCATACCCTCCCCTCCCCACCCAGGTGTCAGGCCAGCCCAAGCTGTTCAGCACAATGAAAGTTCTTGTTTGACCATAACTGCACATCTCACTCCACAGGCAATCAGCATTGTAATTAGTGATTCAAAGAAAAGTCATTGTCGTCTCGTTGCTTTATCATAATTGCCAAATAATTTTCCATTGAATAAATAAATAATGTAAAGGAGAAACCTCCCCTCATAATGCTGCCATTAAGGCTTCATTTTTTTACCCCCTCATTTGTATTTGTATTAACACAGCCCACTTGAAAAGGAGTAATTATAATGGCTTTCTGATGGTAGCCGGTAGCCTATGCTTTTTAACAACTGGGGATGGTTCCCTTTTCTATCACCCTTTTGCACTGCATGGCTTATTTTAAGGTTTAGATAAAGGAAGCTCATGGTAGCTGGTGTCTCTTCAAAGGTGTGTGAAAGTGAGGGATTGATCTGCTGCGTGCCTCACTGGGACTAGGTGACTTGCGTTATGACTCTGATGTTCTGTGTAATTGATGCAAGTCCTCTCGTAGCAATTCTGAGATTGAAATCAATATTCATTTGGAGTGCAACAACTGTAATAAACTGCATTCCCTTTGTAAGCAGTGGTCTGAGGCTTTGTAAAGGATCAGTTAGGAGTGACAGATTAACATTTTGGTCAGGCTGGGGTCTATTTGAATAGATGTGAACAATGTCTTCAAAACAACCCTGTTTAAAACAGCTGGTTTCACGAAATTAACTTTTCATTTTGTTGTACAGAAACTTCTTTTGCTTTTCCTTTATCCGAGTCTCTCTTCTGTCTGATTACAAATCTGGTCCCAAGGAAAAAAAAGGAGTAATCATTATTTTCATTAATAAGGTGATTTTCATGAATAACTTCACGGATGTTATTTGCATATCTTGACAGATTTTTCAGATGTCTTGTCGGTAACATTATCCCTTGCAAAATATCAACGATTGACAATTGGATTTGCATTCTTTGTTAAAAATGGATATGCCTTGACAATATCTAGTATAGAGTAAAACTTCAGATACCAAAGAGATGCGTTCTGAAGAATAAAAAAAATCAATATCAATTAATTTTTATAACCAGACAGCAAATTTATCATCTTAAGCATAGCCATGTGAGAGCTGTGGCATAGTTTAGAGGCCACACGTGCTGGTTCTTGGATCAGACAAATCCGAGTTCAAATCTTAGCCCCACTGCTGACCAGCTGTATGACCTTGGGCATGGGATGTAAATTTTAGCTTCGGTTCACTCATCTGCAAAATGCAAATGATAACGACCCACCCCAGAATAATGCTGGGATAATTAAATGAAATACTTAGAATCAAAACCAACACACTTCTTGGCCTATTTTAAGCACTTGATAAGTGTTGGTGAACTATACGGCCAATGACAATAAATTATGCTCCCCCCCCCTTTTTGGGTCAGAAGTATTTTCTCTCCACCCCACATCTACCACCTGGAAAGTGCCCTTAAGCCCGGCATTGCCTGCATGAGAATCTCTTCCTATTGTGCTTCCCAACTACCCTGCTCCTGCCAGACCAACCCTTTATAAATAGTGGTCATTCCCAAATCACAGTGAATACTTTAACAAGTCCAGTGTTTTTCTGTTCAATTCTTTCCACCCCACTGCCTCCAGTATGTCACTCTGTGAGTTGCAGGGTTAATGTTAGGAGTAGATGATGCCGTGAAAGGAGAGTACATCACATGGGGCCTGGTACTACATTACTGTTTTCATCACCAAAGCCAAAGCCAATGTTTGAGTGCTAGTCCTAGTCTTAGGCAATGTCCTAAGTGCTTTTCCTGAATTAAGAACTATTAAGTGAACAAAGAAAGATACAAATAAACCAAAAACCAGACTCTTAAATACAGAGAACAAATTGATGGTTGCCAGATCAGAAGTGGGTGCGAGGATGGATATAACAGATAAAAAGTATTAAGAGGTACAAACCTCTAGTTGTAAAATAAGTAAGTCATGGAGATGAAAAGTACAGCATGGGGAATCTGGTCAATAATATTGCAGTAATATCCTATGGTGACAGATGGTGACTACACTTACCGTAGTGAGCACTCAGGAACGTATAGAACTGTTGAATCAATATGTTGTACATCTAAATCTAATATAATATTGTATGTTAATTCTACTTCAATTAAAAAAAAAACTATTACCGCCATTTTATAGAAGAGGAATTTGAGACACAGAGGGTAATTGGCACAGAGCAGTTGCTCAGAAAGAGGTAGTTATTTTTACTATTACCCTCACCTGAGTGAGTGGTTCTCTGGTTTTCTCCATATATGTATATTTCTTGTGTGTCAGGAGTCACAAATGGCCCAAGGGGTCAAAACCAGCCTCCAGACATAGGTACGGGGTTTTAGTATTCAGGGATTTTTCACACCTGTGCCCCCGCTCTTCCAGCCTTCCAGTCTTCCCAGTCCCTATCTGGTTTTTAAAACAAGGACTGTGTCCTTTCTCACTGAAGTTCTCACTGATATTTTCAGTCTCATGTTATTGTCTCTTCTCTGAGTTCCCCCAGTACTTTAGACTTTATGCAAAATTTATTCTTTGATATAATAAGTATAATAAAAAATGTAGTATTTTATGACAGTGACTGTATCACATGCGTTGGCCACTTAGGTTCTTGTCATAAGGAATGATAGAATCATAGGAGGAGGAGGGGTAATACACCATAGTTGTTACCACTTATTAAGAACACATATTTTATGCATATAAAGAGCTGTCCGTGAAATTACACATCAAGGTAGGTATCATCATCTCCGGTGCCCTGATGAGGACTGAATGAAGACTTGCAGAAGTTCAGTATTATGTCCAAAGTCACAGAAAGCTGAACTGACATTCAAACCAGGGGTGTGTCAGACCCTGACCCCATACTTTTTCTACCTCATTTATCTAGCTGCCTCTTTTCTATAGCCTCCTGCTCGCTTGCCAAATTTTAAGCATGTCAGAGGAATTACCTTTAATAGGTATAGTTTGGGGGCACCTGGGTGGCTCAGTCAGTTAAGTGTTCACCTTTGGCTCAGGTCATGATGTCATGGTAAGTGAGTTCGAGCCCGGCGTTGGGCTCTGTGCTGACAGGTGGGAGCCTGGAGCCCGCTTCGTACTCTGTGCCTCCCTCTCTCTCTGCCCCTCCCTCAGTTGCGCTCTCTTTCTGTCTCAAAAATAAATAAGCATTAAAAAAATAAAAAATAGGCATAGTTTGGCCTTTAATAGGAATATTTATATTAAGTTACAAAATATAAGGCATAAATTATCTCACGTCTATAGGAAAATAATGAAGATGGAGATTAGGATTCAGTACAAAATATTAGAACGCATGGGAGCATATTCTTTGAAGATGAAACAAAAGTATATGTAAGCCTCTTGAATATCCCACAAGGCATTTCCCCTAAAGTTGTTAGAAATATCACATTTTTAGAGATTTTTAAAATATTACTTTTGTATAAGAAAACGCTCTTCATAGTCTAATCACTGCATATCAATAAACCTTGCAATGCCTTCCTTCCCATAATTACCAGTTTTTAAAGGACTAAAGAATATATTTTAGGGGCACCTGGGTGGCTCAGTCGGTTGAGCTCCCGCCTTACTTTGGCTCAGGTCATGATCTCACAGCTCATGAGTTCAGGCCCCGCATCAGGCTCTGTGCTGACAGCTCAGAGCCTGGAGCCTGCTTCAGATTCTGTGTCTCCCTCTCTCTGCCCCTCCCCTGCTCATGCTCTGTCTCGCTCTCTCAAAAATAAATAAACATTTAAAAAACCTCTGCTATTCTTCCTAAAAATATCTATATATATAATTATTATAATATAATTAATATATTTTATTATATATTATTTATATAATACATTATTTAATGTATATTATTTATGTAATAAATATGTTATTATATATTATTTATATAATAATATATCACTTATATAATATATATTATTTATATAATAAATATTATATATTTAATATAATTAATATAATAGAATTATTATTATTACTGTTGATCAAAATATATTTCCTATGATAGCTTATTTTATTTGCCAGTGTCATACTCAAAATCTTTTTTGTCTGGGGTTGCTTTACAGTAAGTTACCATGTTTTAGTAAAGAGTTGACTCTGCTTTTCTGAGTGCTAACAGAATCTATTGCCTTTAAATTTTTAATCCAAGACTGTTAACAATTTTGTAAAAAAGGAAGCAATTCTATCCAAGAGCTGCCCTCAGTGACATCTGTACTCTTCCAGACACACATAATAAAAGTAGTGGCAAACACAAGTTTACAAAAAAAAAAAAAAAAAAAAAAGAAGCCACACTAAAACCCTTTTCAGTCCTGTCTTCTGGGTTGTCACCGTCAAATATGGCTACCGGTTAAGATCACATTTCACATCTCTGACACAGACGGTTTGACAAGAAGCAATCTGAAGGCTTTCAGAAAGAAATCTGTCTGGGGTAGTTTTTGTGTGATGTAAATATTACAAGGTCAAATTCATTTTTTTCCAGTGAGACAAAATGTTAACCTTACACTTGGATTCAAAGCTGACCCATGACATCACTTTTGGAATGAATATTTCTTTTCACTGGAAGGTGTGACCTAATCTCCATATTTCTTCTATGTATCTTATTTCCTAATTTGACTTTGAGTCAGAATCACCTTTTTTCATACATATGTTGATGCTTTCTGCTGCTGGAAATAGATCTGTAGGCTGTTAACAATTATTGTCATTCCTATTACATTCTAAACATGCATTCTAAAGGTGGATTGATTCTGTAGTTTTGTAATAACCTGAGTGTGGCCCTGGTAGAGTGGATGGGAAGAATATTTGGAATACATCCTTTTCATATTAGACATTTAAATCCTTCAGTGGTTTTGGGGTTTTAAGGGAGACATATTTTCCTGATCTTGATGTGAATTGTTGACACATATGAGCTTTTTTGTCTTGAATATTACTTTGTGTTTGTTTACAGTATTTATGTTAAAGTTGAGAGGTTAGATTTGTTTGTTTATTATGCATATATTTATGTATTATACGAAAATCCACCATGGGTAGCCTGGCCTTTATTACCCTGTAAGTCGCAGACAGGCATTTGTTCAGATCAATTCGGCAAACATTTATTGAACACTTACTATGTGTCAGACACTAAAGCAGAACTGCAAAGATGAATAAGACACTGTTTGGCTCTTACATATTCATGATGTGGAAAAATTTCAGGCAAAACATATTTTTAGAAGGAGAGTGACTCGGTACATCTTTAAGACAAGACAAAATGCTAGCACATCCTTAAGTCCTTATAGTTAAATAGTCACATGTGGTTCATGACTACCATACTGGACAGCACAGGCCTATAGGATAAGAATATCATTCATTCACTGAAAATCTAATTCTTGAATACTATGAGATGGTAGGGAAATACTTATTGTATAATATTAAATGAAAAAGAAAGCCAGTTTCAAAACATTATTCACAGTTTTGATCTTAGTTAAAAATTACATGCACATGTATTGATATATACACACACAGAAATATAGAAATACACCAAAATATTCACATGGACTAATTTTGAATGTTGAGATTATGATGATCTTTATTGCTTTATATTTATCTGTAGTTTTCAAACTCTTCATGATGAGCATGCATTACTTTTGTAAGCAGAAAAAAAATGTGGAGAAAATTAATCTTTTTAATATGATAGGATGCAGAACTCTTTTAATAAGTTTTTGAAATCTAAATGGTAAATGAGATATAGTTTTACCTTTAAAATATACCTTATAGCTGTGCTTTCAAAACCATTTTATTCTTAACCTATTGATACATTTCTAAATTTACTAAGGTTCTGTTGAAATGGGTTGCCAGGCCCACTAATAAAAATACCATATGTGTCTTCATAGATTTTAAAGTAAGAAGCTTAGCAGAAAAAAGAGACAGAGCACAGAGGGGGCTGCTACCTCTGCAGTGATTACTGAAATTTTGCAGAGTAGAGCGCAGTTAGCTTAATTGGTTTTGAGCATAAGTTTTTGGGAACAGACAAATCTGGGTTTGGATTATGGCTTTGACACTTAAACTGGTTTGCATAAAGGTCTTTGTGAGACCTTGAATAAAGCACTTTAAGTTTCTGAGTCTTGTTTTCTCATCTGAAAAATGAGAATATCAAGATCTTCCTTGCTAGGTTGTTGCCAGAATTCAATATATAGTACTTGTAATATATCAGGCATGAAGCACACAGTAGGTGATCAACAAATGTTAGTTCTTCTGCCCAACCTCCTTTACTTCCAGCCATACAGTCTAGGCAATGACTGAGTGATATCCCCTTGCAAGGAAAATTGGTTAGAGCGAGTCTGCCAAGCTAGGAGGCACCAGTGAATTCTTTCAGACTCTGAGTTTCCAAGTGGGTTCCACAAAAAATTGACCAAATACTGAAAAAAAGATACATAGAATTTGATTATTTAAAATAAGATATTTCAACCCTTTGTCCTGTCTTCACTGAAGACTTTCTTTGCTTGCTAATATCAGGCTAGACTCTTGTCCACTCCAAACAAAAGATTTCAGCTCTCGTCTTGATTCTAGGTAGTTAGGTGTATATGCCAAATCAAAATAATTTGTTTTGTATCAGATGACTATTATTTAATGCAAACAGAGAGCATTTCCTTCCTGCTTGCCCTTTGGCTGGCTCCTATTCAACTGTCAGGTCTTGGCCTTGATGATGCTCTCTGGGACATTTTCTCGGACACCTCAAGCTTAGATCTGACGCTTCTGTGTGCCTCTTATCTTGCTTAGTTTTAGGTATACAATAATCAACTGTCTTCCTTTGCAACCAGCATATAAGTTTTCAGAGGGCAAGGACTCTATGGTCCTTGCTGTATTCATCATCTTGAACACAATTTTGACCAGTGGTAGCTATTCAGTTAACATCTGTTCATGTTACTTGTTTGGGCAGAATTCACTTGTATGTTAATGGAGGCTACATGCCAACAGTGGTCTAATTGATTTTTTTTTCATTTTTTTTATTCGTCTCTGTTCACAGTATTTGTTTGTTTTGTTTTGTTTGCAGTGTTTTCGCATTTTTCTGAAGAGCTAAGGAGGAATGTAAATCTATAATCAATCTCACCTGTCCCCATTTTAGTTCTTCCTCACAATGAACTTGTCCTTCTTTATACTCTTGCTTCCAGTTCACTCACATGTACTTTAGAGTCTTCCTGTTAGCTATAGTATACTGATTCATTAAACAGCCAGTTTAAATATATGTTTAGTCTCTCTTCTACCTTTTTGATTGATTTTGTTAATTAACATTTCATGTAGATAAAAATAGATTTGGCTTCTTGAATCCAGAACTCAGAGTTTCTCATCCTTTTCCTGTGACTTTTCTCCCTTTTCCCTCTATATCACAGAGACTGTTCCTCTCATTATAGAGTCTAGCAAGGCTTAATCTTTAGCAGCTAAATTCCAGGCACTCTCTAGGACCTGCCAGCTCAGGGAAAGGAGTGGTGTTAAATGTGATGTGCTTCATGCCCTTCCTTCCTGCCTGTTAAGAGCATCATTTTCTCCAGTTGACCCAGCAAAGGAAGGTTAGCAAAATGCTTCTAAGTCCTAGGTCAGATCATAGCCTCCAGCCCAGACCACCAGCGTTGGCAGGGGATCCGGTCACTGCCAGACACGTGGAGATATGCACAAGGGCTCTATTTTTCTTGGGCTGAATTGAGTAGTCTTCCTGCTCCCTCCTCTCCTAGGAGTTTACATAGATGGAAAATAAGTTTTCTCTTTTGGCAAAATAGCAAGGAAGTTCAGAGAAAGACGTGTTTGGGCACCGAGTCAGGAGGAATAGGAATCATTGGCAAAGTTGGAGAAGTGGAGTGTATTCATTTTTTTCCCTGATTTTCCAGGATTTTTTTTTTCCTTTTGTAGGTTTCTCTCTCTCTCTCTCTCTCTCTCTCTCTCTCTCTCTCTCTCCCCCCCCCCCCCCCGGAGATATGTATTGGTGTAATGAGTTTCAGGATTGTCAAAAAAAAAATTTTATCTTACAAAGCTCTCAAATATTGAATACCTGGTTAACTACTTATTCAGATTAGGTGAAGTTGGTCTCTCTCTTTCTCTCATTCTCTCTTTCTCTTTTTATTTCCTTGTCTTTGATATTCTAGTAGCCCAGCTTCCACTTAATTTTGGCAGCTTGGAGATCCATTTTATTTTATGAATGTTCATTGAAGAGAGGTAATATATATGCCCCCACCCTCCAAACCATCTACATTTGTTTTCTGTATTATATGATTTAGTGCTTGGCTATAAATGACTCTATTACAGATTCCTTTCCCTTCTATGCTACCCTTTAATATGTGAATTTACAAGGGGCAGTAGATCTCCCAGAAGCAATATACATATTTTTAACAGTACTTGGGGAGGCTGAACTAACTTGTGCTGAGAGTAATGGACTGGATATGAAGGAAATGGGGATTGGCACAAATAGCTGACCTCAGTTACAACCTTTTCCTGTGTCTTGTCTTCTATACCACATGGTCCTGTCCAAAGTATAGTCAAATCTATAAAAGACAAAAAAAATATCACATCTATGATAGTGAGTTTTAAATCTAATACAGCTTAGGCTTCTTTCAGCCAATGCTTGGTTGCTTATAAAATGTCACTTGTTCTTTTACAAATTTAAGAAGTTTACTAGGGGTAAACATCAGTAGCTCATGCTTTGGACCTTTATGTAGGTCACGCTTCAGTCTCTGTAGTGAATCTTAGTGGTTTTTTTTTTTTTTTTTTTTTTTTTTTGACACTTAGTTTTTACCTCCAAGGGGAAAAATACACTTATACCTCAGAAACATGAGTTTTGCCTTTAAGAATAACTTGTAGTTTTGAAAAATATTGGCTATTTTCTGCAGTTCAACGTCAAATCCATTGACATTTTTATTTCATCGTTTTTGGGGTGTGTTTTGTGACTAGACCCCAGCTAGTCCCTATTTATAAACTGTGATAAATGGATTTTGATAATTCTACTTTATAAGGCAGAAGCTTGCACATTGGTAGGAGTAATACAATAAAAAAGAACAAGTGAATGAAACCAGAAAATGAACACAGAAGTGAACTTGTTACCAGAAACACCATTCTGCTGCTGCTTTTTTCTTCTTTTCATGCTGAACTTTCAATGTGAGACAAGTTTCGTTATTTGGGATAAGGTTGGACTCTGTGGTTTTATTTTGTTCCCATCAGAACCTCGTATCTTTGGCAGTTGACATAGGCAGATAGATAGAGAAGTAACTAAAATGTCACTTATACATTGTGGCCTGGAGTTGTTGTGTGCAGGTACTGTGGGAACACCAAGCAAGGAATAAATACATTTACCTAGGAAAATTGAAGATGACTTCATGCAGGAGGTTAGGGGGAGATCTGCAGAAATAAGAGTTTGACTCCACGGAAATGATCAGAAAATATGAGCCGGGGAGTACCACATATGCAAAGGCCATGTTGCAGAAAGGCCTGGAGAGACAGAAGACTAGGGAACTGTTTGACGGGGCTAGACGGAGGAGTTGCTATGCCTGACGGGGCAACAAGAGCTTAGCAAAGCAGTGCTTCAAATGCTGGTATGCCAGGTGAAGTTACTGGACTTTCTCCACTGTGCAAGGGGGAGCATTGACGTTTTAAGCAGAGAAGATGACAGAGTCGGTTTCTTAGAATAACATCGATTTTAATATTTAAAAATGAATTGAAGGGTGAAGAGAGTCTTTTAAAGTGAAAATGACAGGAGACCTTGATCAAAAGTGAAGGAGATCATCTAATATTCTGGAGAAAAGTGTTTGTTACATAGGTACCAGTTTCTCAGGAGAGCTCTTGAATCTCCATAAAGAATAATTGTTTTTACCAGCCCTGTATTTCCATGAATGGTTGTCTTTTATTAAGGAGACATGCATTCTGAAGGATTTTTAAAATATGGTATATCACTGACTATCCTAGTATAAAATATGGGTTGGATGGGTAGCATTTCTAGCCTTTGGTTCGGACTCTCTGATATTGTGGTCCCAGATGGAATTGAGGACCATAAGCCTCCAGATGAAATGGAGTTGGGTCATTGCATTTCTGCTGCTGGGAAAGCCCACTCCAAGCTGTGAGTGAGCGTTACTTGGCGTAAGCATGGTGTGAAAATAGTGCTAACGCCAAAATGAGAAGGACTGAGCACTGCCCATTAAGAAACCACCCCGATGATTAATTGTACTGAAAAAAAGACATCCTTTAAATATTTGCCCTCCAAATGGATTATGCCAATTTATACATTATGTATTTGTTGATACCGTCAGTATAATGGTGGTGGAATTACAACTTTGAATCAGACTTCCCCAATTAAACTGATGATTCAAGTGGTCTTAACTGTCTCAGTGAGTTCTGCCTCCCTTTGGCAAGGCTTAATAAATGCAAATCTGAAATACCAGCCTTGTAGCTTTAAAAATATGCATATTTTCTGGCTGTTGAGAAAGGCAAAGAGTAAACCTGAACACTTGGATTTCAACCATTGAAGCAAAGACAGAGAGATGATTGAATTCAGTCTTAAATTTTATAGAACTAAATTTAATGGTGAGCACAATCGCACTCTGTGGTGATTGTTTTCAGTGCTGCTTTATTAAGTTATGTAATGGCAGGAGTTCAAACTCAGTGATTGTCGAAATGGTAAATTTAAGGAGTGTTTGAGATTGCCTGCCAATATGCAAGTGTAAGGGGTTTCAAAGTGCAGAAAATATTATTTCCACCTTCCCATTTCTGTAGCTTATTATTCTTATTCAAACAGTTTTTAGGGATTATATTTAATACACTGCCTTAAAAATGTTTAAAAATCTCATTTTATTCCCCAAAGATTTGTTTTTTGCTGTTGCGATTAGATGATGACAGCTAGCTGGCTTTTAAAATTGATCAGGAAGTATTCTGGCAGTCATTCAGTGTTGTAATAGCACTTTAATGGATATGAGCTATTCACCCAGATCAGACTCAATGTCAAAACAGGCGAAAATACAGCTGTCACTCTGGACAACAAGATACTCATATGCAAGCAGCTGCTTAATACACAGTAGAAAGGCAGCCTTTTAGTAATATTTAAAAGGTGTGTCAATGCCAGTGTATGAGTGTCCTATAAAGTTGGGGTGTACCATTTAGAAAAAAGGAGGATGAGGACGTGCATGCATTCTATCTGTACACTTATTCAAGCGTATCCTTTGAAAACCATCCATGTATGTATTGTAGATAAGTAGGGCGGCCTTAGACATTTCTTCTTTTTTAAAATACATACGAAAATGATTAAGCGTATGTGCACATACATGCATACACACAAATGCCCATTTGACTCTGTTGGCCGAAGCATGGTGTTAATGAGGTCAGAGTCCTTTATTCAGTCTCCATGTAAAGCTGGTACACTCTGCTCCGAACTAAATTCAAAGGTTGATCCCTCTCCTCAGCTAGTCAACGTCTACATGCAGGCTTTGATTTTGAGAGCCGACGCTGAGGAAAGCACAGTCAGGACAGTTACTGGTAAAACTACTCCCAGTGTAGTCATCTCCGTCATCCACCTGAAGGACAGTACCTCACTGTGCTAACCCCACTAACTGGTGATGTTCTGTCAGTAAAAAAATGTCAAACCAACTTCATTAATTTGTTTAATTCTTGAGTTTGTTATGGGACATGTGTGGCACAGGGTAGTTTGTTTGCCAGTTTTATGGGTGAGGCAACCGAGTTGCAGAACAGCTGAGTGAAAACCAGTGTCACGTGCCTGGTTATGACTGCAGCTTAGGTGTCAGACTCTGGGGTCAATTCTCTTTTGGTGGCACAATTCCTATTTTCATCATTCCGGAGCAACACATGCTTTATGAGAATTTATTGCATGCCAAGCATTCTCTAGATATGGTAGATGGTACCAGGTCAAGGTCAAGGTAGATGGTACCAGGTACAGATCAAGATCAATAAAGATCTTGATCTCATGGAGCTGAGAATGTGGAGGGAGAATGACGACAGTTACTGCATGTAAGTAGACACAATCCCAAACCCAGTAAATTCGACAGTGGAGAAAGAAATTAGATGCTGTGAAAGTACACAAGGGGGCATGTGTAAGGAAAGCCCACATGAAGGAGATTCCTCTTTTTTTTTATTTATTTATTTATTTATTTATTTATTTTTTTAACGTTTATTTTATTTTATTTTATTTTATTTTTTTATTTTTGAGACAGGGAGAGACAGAGCATGAACAGGGGAGGGTCAGAGAGAGGGAGACACAGAATCGGAAACAGGCTCCAGGCTCCGAGCTGTCAGCACAGAGCCCGACGCGGGGCTCGAATTCATGGACCGCGAGATCATGACCTGAGCCGAAGTCGGCCGCTTAACCGACTGAGCCACCCAGGCGCCCCTTTATTTATTTTTATTGAAGTGTAGTTGACACACAATGTTACATTGGCCTCAGGTATAAAACATAGTGATTCAACAAGTCTGTACATTATACAATGCTTACCATAAATGTAGCTACCGTCTGCCACCATAGATGACCTTAGTCATCTTTTGAAAAAGACTGTGATGAGGTCTAGACTTGCCCAGGTGAAGAGTAAGATACAGGCAAGGCTAAAAGTATATTCAGGTGAGTAGCGACTACTCACGTTGACCAGAATATAAGGTAAGTCCAGGAGCATAGCATATAATCTGATTGGAAAAAGAGAGACCGAAACATTTGCCTTAGTTCTGCAGACAAAGAGGACCAGGGAGGTTCTGAGCAAGGCAATGGCAGATTGGAACCACGTTTTCGAAAGATTGATTTGGCAGTGGTGCATAGGAGAGATTGAAGTGAAGAGAGGAGGTACGTGAAGAGACCAGTTAGGAAGTGCCTACAACATTCCAGGCAAAAGGAAATGAAGGCCCCCACTAGGGTGGCAGCATGTCTTGTGGATTTCTAAGTGGAGCTTCTGAGTGCATTCGAATACCATAACGCACACCGTTAGTGCTGACAACCTGACTTCCAGTTGCCAGCATCCTCGCTCCAGGGATTTCTCTGGCTGTGGAAGCCCTTGCCAGGGAATTAACGTAGTGTCCGATGATCGAGAGAGATAATATGTAAGTACACCGGTTTCTTCACCATGTGGATGGGATGATCCTTGAGGTGCAATTTACACTGGTTCCCAGAATTCCTTGGTGGGGTTAAGCTCTAGTGGCTCACAGTGGTAATAGTGATTTCGTATCCTTACTGACCGCTCTCCCTTTCCTCTGTCACTTCCCCAACACCCTTCCAATATTGCCTTCACCTCCAAACAAATCTTTATCTCATTTTATGCTTCTGGGGGGACCCTAAACAAAGACAAGCTCAAGTTCCAATTTCATCTTGTGACCGACTCAGAAACTTTCACTGGTACCAGGTTCGAACTGTGATTCAGACTGGAAATTATAATTTGTTTCATTTTTGATCCAGAAATAGTTTCAGCATATCTGTAATCTCTTGATGCGTACGTCATACTGTCAAATCAAATAGGAAATCTAAGGGTGATTTGGCCCAATTTCTTTGTGTATACAAACGTGTAGATTTGAAAACATTTCGATGGAAAGTGGAAATAAAATTAATCAGTTGTAGTATATTAATATCTTTATTTCATTCAAATAAATATGTAGACCTATTTGTTCGTGCATATGTACTACATATTGTATATGTCCTCGTTAAAATCTGTGAACCAGTTAATGTCCATTGCCTATTAGAAAATTAGTAGATCGTGCCCACAGTGTCACATCTATTCTCTGCCCAATGGTTCATTTGCTTAACTGATGACCACTCTGTCCCATTAAGAGCCATCATACATCATATAATAATGGTACCTTCCATATTTACAGTCCACAGCTATACCAGTTACCTCTCAGTCACATTCTAACACTGGCCAAATGTCAAGTCTTGATTATATTTATTCCTTTGTCCCCACAGTTGGTATATTGACATTCCTTTATTGTGTTAAGAGTATGTAGTACGTTTCTTAAATTAAAAACCAAATTACCATTGTAGGCACAGTTATTCACTGACCCTTAGCTTTTGAACCTTATACATACTGTACAACCACATTTATTCAATGATATTTGGAGACATTATTTAAAAAAATAGCAAAAATTGTGTATAATAAGTTGAAGTAATGATGGTTATATAAATCAGATAATTAGTCACTCAGGAAAAATACATATAACAGTTTTTAATCATACTTTTTGAGCTGGCTTTTTGGAATTATTTTCTTCTAATTTGAGTGAAGAGCTATTTTTAATGGAGGCTTCAAGTTTATTTCTGATTTGCTTTTTTCACTTTAAGGACATTATTATAGAATTTAGTGATGAAAATACTATGCACTATTATATGAAATCAGTCAAATAACAATAGTATTTCTAAAATAGGATTACCAATTTGAATTTTAAAAACATTTATCTTAAATATTGCAAAAAAGTCCATGTAATGTTGTAAGTAAATCCTTGAGTCTTTTATGTTCATTCTACTAAAATGTGATTAACTTCGTCTATGCTTGTTGGTACACTTGGTATATAGTCAGCTGGAAAATAAGATTAAAGATGATATTTTAATATGTAAAACTATGGAATTGCTAATATATAGCCGTTACTTTAAGCATTTAAAATGTTAATGTATTTGCCTACAGAATACATACGCATTTATTTTATATAATTAATTTTTTTTGAGAAAGTGAAAAGCACTACAAGGTATGATATGGATATTTTGAAAGAAAGTTTCTGGCTATAAATATTAAAGTAATTATATTTAATTTGGTACACCAGATATTCTTTTTCTGGAGCAATTGCAGTTTATAGGGTCCTCTGAAACATCTTACTCAATGATTTTATTTCATGAATGAGAAAGCTAAGGCAAGGATTAGATAATAACATGACTAAGGAGGCCACAGGACCGATGATAGGCAACACTTTGGGACACTTTACTCATTGTCTTTTGAACCTAGTTCAGCAATTCTGATTTCTTGGGAAAGTTTTGTTAAAACGGTTATTTCCTTTTAAGATCATCTGTCAGTTTATAAGAAACCAATTTCATAGAAAAGTGAAAAAAAAAGTCAAGCTGGTTGCTGTGTTTTCATCAATGCCAATCACATTGATTGGATGAATTTCTTTTACTTAATGACTGAACTGATCAGTTATTTTGATATTTTGCAGACACCTAATGAAAGAGCATCATTTGAAAAGTTAGTCTTAGTTTCTGAATGATTTAATGAATTTTGCATATAAATGAAGCCGACTGAACTATCTATTTAATACTTTCATAATATTCACTGTATGGGCGAGCAAAAATCAAGGGCCTTTTGAGGACATTTTTTACATTGGCAGTGATCTCTTTGACTTATTTTTATCTGCGTTATTATTACC
The DNA here is from genome assembly GCF_028018385.1 of Neofelis nebulosa. Classification (NCBI taxonomy): domain Eukaryota; kingdom Metazoa; phylum Chordata; class Mammalia; order Carnivora; family Felidae; genus Neofelis; species Neofelis nebulosa. The sequence continues at coordinate 83,479,127 of NC_080788.1, forward strand.
TGAAGGCAGATTTTTGTCTGTTTTGATAGGGCTAGAACCTGCCTTGGGAGAATAACAGCCTTGCACCCTGAGATGGAAACACTCGCTGGTATTTTTTGACATTTCAAGTATTTTCATGTTGTGTTAGAGCTTAACCTCCACTGTGCACATGTCTGATCTTCCCAACTAAATTGTAAGCTCGGTCTTATACGTCTCCATATCCCCTGAAGTCCCAGCAGAGTGCCTCATGGTTGCTGCTCAATAAATATTTGTTGTTTATTTCAGAACTAGTTTTAATCTTTGTTGCCATTCAGGGCTTTGAAAATATAAAACAGACATTAGGCAGAAACTTGAAATGCTTTTTATCAGTTGGTGCAGCATTTTCCAATTACTTTGCACAAGAGAGAGCCAAGGGACATTTTAGAATTGTCTGGGCTACCAATATGGCTTTAAGGGTAAACAGACTTCACTGACACGAGCTCTTGTCTTTGTACCATTTGTGCCTTACCCTCCTAAGCAGCATCCCTACACTCTTGGGCTTTGGGTAAATAGGACATTTTTACCTCTGTGGATGTCCCCAGTGCTTTTTGATCACTTCCTTGTGGATATCTGGTTTTCATAGAATTGTGATATGGGAGGCTAGTTTCTTGGTGTGAAGGAAGAACAGAGACATAGGATAACAAAGGCAAAAGCACTTTACGCTTTCCTAATTTATTTTGAAACTGCCCTGGGAGCCACTTCCTTTTTAATCCGTGGAGTTTATGCACAACCTATAGCTCTCTGGCTGGCCTTTACTGATGCCTGGGAGAAAAGGTCCCTGGCCTATGACACAACCATATTCTTCATCTTTTCCCAAGTCTGCTTGCAAGATAAGGAGCTCTGGAAAGCAGAGGCGTCAGAATTCTAGGAGGTGAGAGTGAGGATGGGGAGGGCAGGGTACTATAATCCTTACTTAACTTTCTAGCGATGGCTTCAGTAATGATAGGGAGCTCCGGGGCCATGAGTTCTGGGCCAGTTCTCTGAAGAGGGAGAATTCATTTGTAGTCAAATATAACTAACAATAAGACTATCTTTGAAGGATACAGAGAGCATGGATGTTTTCACGTACCTGAGCTGAAAAAATTACATGAGAATATGTAACTGACTTGCATTTCAGACCCATCCGGGGGCTACCTGCACACACACATACATAGGCATCTTACTCAAGGCATCTTTATTATTGTGTTGCAGAAAAGCCATATCTATCTTAGGAACTGGAGATACACTTTAAAACTGTACTTCCGACTAAACATCATCTTTTTAGCTTGAGAGTTTTTGGTATGGAGATTGAAGTGCTGTGCTTTTATGTAGAATGCACTTTAATACTATAGTTCTTGATTGAAAGCATATATAGAGTAGGGAGAATTCAACACAGAAGCTAAGAATGATCATCTCAGGAATGCATATGAGAACTAGCTACCTCAATTAGGTTCAAAAACATTAACAATATATTTGTGAGTTAGAATACATATTGGAATAACATGAATCCTCTCTAAATTCATATTATTGTATATGAAGATTGGTGGTTGGGAGTTTGCCAAACTTCTGAAAATTACTTTGTTAGCCAAAATATTTGTTGGAGGAAGGAATCTGACTGTATACATTCAAGATTCTCAAAAGATCTATTTCCAATAACAAAAGTTTCTGTGAAATGCCTAGAAAAGTTGGATTGATGCCTTGAAACCATTCAGAAAAATGGTGACATGGCAGCCAAATTGCAGAAACACTTTAACGGGAACTTTCTGTATTACTCTTTACTGTATGTGTTTTACCCTATTGAATTGATCTTTCTAGATGACTTATTGGATTGGTTATCCTTATGAATTCATGTGGAATTTTTTGTTTGATGTTTGGACTTTTTTGATACTTTGGATTCAAATTAGAGGAAATTTGGTCTAGGGAAGCAACATGTCACTTCATTTCTGTCAAACTTTCCCCTACCCCTGTGTACTTTCTTCTTATTTGTCAGTTTCACCTACGGGGTGTGGGGTGGGGAATCTATTTCTTCCTCTTCTCTGTTTTAATATTTCTCCCTATCTGAGCTTTTTAGTTTTCCTTAGTAGGATAGAAACGGAGTGTGTTAATTCCCTCTTAAGTTTTTAAACCCGTTAAAGGAGGCTTGGGAACGAATGAAATGATTTAAAAAATATATCAAGATATATGCTTTAATTGCCATATCTTTATTTCTGTGGCAGATAGCAAATTGATCCTCACTTATAAAATAACAAACAAGAGGCATGCAGGAAGAAGAGACAGGGAAAAGGCCTGCATTAATGCCTGGTATCAGTTTAACAGAAATAATGATTAGGTAGAGAAATGATATAAATAATTTAAGAGGATGTCCCTGTGCTCTTTCTAATAAAATCTTGGTTCCCTGAAAAGAGAAAATATTTATTCCTGTTTCTAAACAGGAAAAACAAATGTTCCAAAAATAATATATAGTATGTATATACTATGCATAGCAAGGTTAGTATTTTTTAAAGGGATAATGCCACTATCATTACAAGAAAATTATTTTCCACCCCAGCTGGTTGCATCTGGGTTAGCTGTACTATGTGTTGAGTTCATACATGGGAAAATCAGTTCTCTCCAACGAGAAGACAATAACAAGGATGCCCTGTTTCCAGTTGTTTAGAATCATAAACATCCAGCAGCTAGTTTATTTTCCTAAGCTCACCCAAATGATCTAAATGTTGAAGGTGGAAAAATGCTGATGCTCACAGTAAAGGCAGAATACAGGGTCGTTGTGGCAAATTAATGGTATTTATTGGAAACGGTTTACTAGTTATCTTAGGACAACTTGAAGCAGGATGAAGTTTGGTATACATTGATGCCTGGGTCTTATTGAGTATGAATGGCTTTTCAGAGGTGAGGAACAAGGAAAGTCCATGTACAGCGTGGGAACATGGAGTGACATTTTAGGATGCCATCAGCATCCTGTGTTTGACATCAAAGATTTACCCTTGAGGCCATGACCAAGAATTCTTTTTTGAGAGGTTTGTTTCCGTTAATCGACTTCTCTCACGGAGTGGTCTGTAGCATCGTTTTGACTACCTAAATGCTCTCGTTGTGAGGTCATTCTGCAGAGCTTGTCACTTGTATTCATCTTATGCTTTTGCATCCATGTCTGCTTTTATTACATTTTAATAAACAGAGGAAATGAACCCCTCACAACATGGTTACCTTTTTTTAAGGTACATCCTTGCTACCAGTGGAAGCCTAATTTCCATTATATTCACTCTGCTACAGAAATACTTATTGCCAGGAAGAAGATATTTACTGGAATCCACGAGTCCAGAATTCATCATGATTCAGTGTGAAATCCACTGCCCTTTGCTCCCCACCCCCTCTCGGACTGGAATGAAATGTGCCTTAAACTGAAGTGAAATACATCACATGCAGCAACAGTGGGCCCTCGCTTTGCCTCTATTCCTGGTGTGAAATCGATACACTATCTTTCCTCCTGACCTGTTCCGTGACCTCCATTGCAGCTTTCATGCTGAACAGCAATTGCTTTGAACAGTCTGGGTCTGCCACAGCTCACAAATGATTCTCAGCTTCTGTCTAAAACTGGTGCTGATAACAAAGGCTTGATTTTAAATAATGCAGCTGTAGTCGTCTCCTAATTATGAATTACATGAAAGTACAAGCTCCTCTATTATTAAACACTTTCAATAGCAGGCACGGTACATGTGCAGGGTACACACAGGGGCCTGGGGCCTGGGAGTCAGGCCTGTACGTTTCTCTGGCTGAGTTCGGACTGATAGAGAAAGAAGAGATCCAAGGTATATTTACACGTTTCATTCATTTTCTCGATAGAATTCCATTTGCTGATACGTTAATTTTTTCCATGGAAGGCTCTATTTTTTTTTTCCTAAAGAAACATTTTTGAATACTAGAGTATAAGATCTTGCACAAGGAATGACTAGTTGACAAATATTTGCTTTTTTGATGAAGTGGATTTTACTAATGAAATTCCAGGTTTAGGCTGTTAAAATTCTGACTTACTGGAAGGAGTGGCAGTCACCTGCAGGGATATTTCTCCATTTGATCACTCTGTGATTGAATTGGGGGAAGTAGAAGTATCTTATGATGGCATTTTGGCCATTTTCAGGAGGCTATTGAATGGCGGAATTTATTGTATCAAGCAAATAATGGGCATTTTTACGTGTGCTAAGAAAGTGAATATATAATTAGCCGAATTGCTTTACTTGGCTTTGCCAGACTAGACATTAAAGGGATGAATGAAAAGCTGGGTAGGATTGGAATTTTTCCAAATAACTTGGTATGAAATAAGGGTAACAATGGATTTGGTGTACTTTGTAAAACCATCGTATATAAAATGAGTCATTCTTATGTGTATTTGTTTAGTGCTGTTGAAATGAAATTTGTTTCATAATAAAGGACACATACTCTCCACAGAATAGTCCATATAATGGCAATTGCATCATCAGTGGTGCTTTCATAGCACACACACATACACAGACACCCACATCTACATACAAGGAGGCATTACCACATACATGCTTTTATTACTTCACTCCATGAGTGGAGTAGGCTCATGGAAAGAACATTAGAGTTATAAAGTAGTATTCTTAATACAATCTACTTCCAATACAGTGTGCTTTACCAGAGTCTTCTAATCTTTCATCATTTTGGTTTTCTCCTCTGTAAAATGTGGTTAGTGAACAAGATTATCCTTAAAATCTTTTCCAGTTGCAGATTTAGGTAATTATAACACTAATAGCAACCCTTCGCATTTGCACAGAACTTAGATTTTCCAGTGATTTTTCCCCATGCTTCTGACCTTTTGAAGCACACTGGTAGGCAGCCAGGACTTGCTACCGTCCCCAATTTCCTGAACAGGAAACCAAGACACAAAAATTGTTTGTCAAGGCCGCACGGGTAGTGAGCAGCAGAATTGAACTAGAACCAAGTCAGCTGAGTGCTAGTCCAGAGCTGCTTGTGGCGCGTTAGGGGGTGAGGATCTTTTATTACTGTTAGAACTTGAAAGGTAGAGACTTGTATCAGAGGCTCTTCATGGGTTTTTAATTGCTCAAATGAAGTCATTCCTTTAAAATGTACATACTGGACAGTCTAATGATTTGTTCATTGTTCTGTCTACATATCTAATGATTATAATGTGCTGTCTTGGGACAGCTCCAGGTCAGTTATATACAAGACAAATTATGTTTATAAATGCATGAACATATACACTTCGATGCAGAGAGTATTGAATGCAGGGAGATATTTATGAACGTAGTGACATACAACCAAACCTCGACTAAGATTCTTCTAAGATGCAGTGATTTTGTGATGATGGTTATTTCTTCACAACAGGATGTAACTTGGATCGTTTGAATTAGCACATTGAAAGCCCTCAACAAACTGTCATGTTCCTTTTCTAAATATGTCACATTTTCTTCCCTTGTGCACATTAAACAGTGCTTTTTAAAGTGTAAATAAAGAGTGGCAGGATACCTGAGGAATACATCAGCCAAAAAGAAGGAAATAACAAACATAGAACAGGTACTATTATATCTTTCCACATCTTTAAAAGGAAAAGCTTGGGTCCTTCGTCCCCGGAAACTTTTGGCTACAGGGGCCTCCTACTATCCTTCCATGCAGGACAATTCCTGTTATATTAAGGCTTCATCCTGGCACCTATAGGGATATTCCAACTAGATGGATTGCTTAAGTAATTAGAAATCATACATGGGAGGAAAAGAGAGTAGAGATGAAATGGATGTTTGTATCCTGGATGTAGAATTGTCTATTTAGAAGCACCTGTGATGTCCTTCGATGATGAGAAGGACAAATATGTTCAAGTCCTACTTGCTCACCTACCAGGCACGTAAGGAATTTTTTCGTCATTTTGTGAAAATATTTTTAACATAACACTATCTATTCAAAGTGGTGTGGAAAATCCCTGCCAAAATAAAACCACCCTTTGCCAAAATATCAATAGAACTGAGACGTATTTCTTGTTCTCTACCCCATCCTATTTAATTATATGTATTATTAGCTTTACTCTTCCAACATGCCCCTTCACTGAACTCATTGTGAACCTGGTCTCAGCATTAATATTATCCTTGATCACACTTCAGCATTTCAATTTTAAAGTCTGAATTTGAAGGTCTGCTATTCCTATTAAGAGTGTTTCCATGAAAAGAGTAAATCTTGGCTAGAATTCAGTGGTAATTCAGCTTAACCAAGTTAAGAAAAGCCTTTTATTCATAGTGGTTATTTTGAGACAGTGGAGTACAGAAATGTGAGTTCTAGAGACAGAAAAATACAAACTTTTATACAGAGCCATTTTTTTCCTTTAAAGAAGACAGTGCTAATAAATCTTGTTGAATCAAGACCTTGAAAGAAACTGAAAAATATGTACAGATCTCTAATATAACCAAGAAAAGTACTTTATATTACCTTGCTGCTGCTGCTTCATAATGTAGTTTTAGTTGAATGTAATCTCCTCCACTCAAATTTATTTTTGAGAAATTGCCACACTGAAAGTTGAAACCATTTTTGTCATTCAAAAGAAGTGGAGATCAATACTGAAGCTCTCCTATTAGTTGGTACAGTCTACTTTAGTGTTAAAAGATTTATGATAACACATTTCTAAATATATATTACATTCCAGTGGTGTGGTAAAACCTCAAAATAAAACTTTTTTTTTTCAGGAGAAGGAGGTGGTCTATTTATTATTGAAATGCTGCACTAAACTATAATTCAGTGATATTTTATTCCAATTAAATTCTCCTTAGTAGTAATCCTTTTTTATGATAAGCAAAACTGAATAATACAGAGTATGTTCCCTCCAATGAATTGTTGTGTAACAAGACTTGATGGTAATTCTACCTTTTCCAAAATCTGATATCAGGCAATTTATCTTCTAAATAATACTCCTGAGTACCAAAGCTGAAATGTTTTGGCTTCAACCCAAATCAAACTTGAGGCAGCAGATTCTCCAGAGCATTTCCCTAACTCTGTAAATTTAATTGTTATAATGAATAGAATACATGTGTCAAGATTACTTGTGATTTTACCTGTTTACTTCTCTTCCTGAGACAGAAAAGAGCAACATGACAAAGGCTGTTAACTCTTACAGGAATGAGGAGAAAAAAGAGAAGCACTTCACGTAGCACATGATCCTTAAACATGAACTGATTTTAAAAGTCTATTTCCAGTTAATTTCAGAATAGTTCAAAATTAAAAATCTGCTGTCATACCGTAATAAAACAGACTGATGGAACTTAAAAAAATCCATAAATATGTGTCTGTAAGGCACAAAATGTTCCGATAAAATATTTGCATATGCAAAGCAATATCTTCTAATCCTCTGCTTCATAGTATTTAGTCAAATTTCCTCATCTTCAATGTCCTTTCTTTCATATGTCTGCAAACATGATCTATTTCTTGTATTTGACTTTTGTGCAGTATTTTTTCATAGGCAGTGAAATCCAGAGTAGTACTTAGATCAAGCCAATATTGGTATCATTGGCATTCATGCCAGACATCAGACCGTGGTAAAGTTAGTATTCCTGCCATCAGTTTCAAAAACTGGTTGGGGAGGAAGCCAGATTATGGCCATCATTACCATGGATAACCATATTAATTTTAGTAATAAAAATGATCAACATTAAAGACCTACTGCTAATGTAACTTATCAAAATTATTTTTTGCCATTTCTTTCCTCCATTCCATTGTAGTTATTTTAAAACCTTCATTTCTCCCATATGTTTGAACCATGATTTTTAGATGAGGCAACCATTATAAATATATTTCTAATAGAGAGAAAGGCCATGCCCCTAAGATGACTCCAACATTTCTTATAATGCTTAAGCAGCATGATTACTGTTGACTGTGAATTGACAAATGTGTATGTCAATAACTGTTATTTACTTTCAGTCATTAGGAAAGTCTGTGTGATTTCAACTTCATTTATTCATTTAGAACTCAGTAAGCTGCAAACTTGTGCCACACATTGTGCAAAACACAGCGTGTGATGAATTCTTGCTTTTGGGTCTCTAAGAGTTTGTTTTCTAGGGGAGGCTGAAGGGTAGGCAAACCATTGAAATAAATTGTGATGAGAGCTGTCATAAAGGTGAGAACAGAGGGCTGTGGTGACTCAAAAGAGAGATAGATATGCTATGGGTGTCACAGAAACACTCCCCAGAAGAGCTAGTTTTTGAAGGATGAGGAGGAGTGGAAAAAGTTGGATAGATGTGCTTATTAGTTAGGTAAAGGCTAGAAGGTTGCAATAAAGAGACTATAAAATACAGTAGTGGAAAGAACTTTGAAGTTTTTTTTTTCTCTTTTATTTAATAGCCCAAGACGAGTGGTCCAGTTGAAGGGTTGGCTGTGTTCCACAGGATCATTCAGGGGTCCAGGGCACTTTTCTTTTGTTGATCTCAGTGTTATTCTTGTCTGCATGGTCAGTGCTGGATTGTAGTTACTCCTATACAGCTTGAAGGAAGGAAAGAGTACGGAGGAGCCCATATGCAGTATGTAAGACCTAGACCCGGAAGTGGTATGCATCACTTCCTCTCCAATTCTGTTAGTGAGAATACAGTCATATGGCCATACCCCACTGCAAAGGAGGTGAGGTATCTAGTTACTACTCTATAACTAAGGCTGTCAGTAGACTGAGGCCAGATCACCAAGGGCTCTATATGTCATCCTGAAGTAGGAAAAGGACTTCACAGATTGCTTTTTTTTCCCCATGGGAATCTTTATTTCTGAGATTTGCCAGACAAATCTTAGAAAGATTTGACAGAGTGTGAGCCAGGGAGGGGCAGAAAGAGAGAGAGAGAGAGAGAGAGACAGACAGACAGAATCCGAAGCAGGCTCCAGGCTCTGAGCTGTCAGCACAGAGCCTGGCATGGGGCTGGAACTCACAGACCGTGTGATCATGATCTGAGCCAAAGTCAGATGCTTAACCAACTGAGCTACCCAGGCACCCCATCAACTTTTAAATCTTAAACTCTAAGTCATGAACTACTATGAACTGTTTTTGTTTCTGTTAATCTTTTCAGAGGACTTTATGTTTCTGATTTTATTTTTTGTCACTATCACAAATTGATTTAATTCATTTTGCAGGTGATCAAAAACCTAGATACTACATGCCCTTAACCATGCCAGGCAGCAAATAAATATTTCTGCTAATAGTAGGATATATACCATTACCCCAGGTTGTATCGATATCTTGTGTAGGTGAGGCTGATCCACTCTATTTGTGGGTTTTCATTTTTGTTATAGTCAAGAAAATTGTTAAGCTTAGTTCAGCTGGGCAAGGGGACTGCAGAGACGGGTCCTATGAGCAGTTCTTATCTGAGTTGATGGATTTATTTTTTCATCTAAAAATAGTTTGGGGTAAGGCTCAACAAAGAGCCTGTAATTAGGACTTCAGGCTGTGTGGAGTAATGGCCTTACAGAAAGAAACATTCATTTCCAGAGCTTCTGCTACGTAAGAGGGAAGCTGGGCTGCCTGGAGCATGGATCTTCATAGCCTATGGACATGGTTGGCCTTAATTCATTTGTGAACCTTTCCTGAGTAGTTCTAGATATAGAGGATATGGGCTAGGAGGATATCAGCACGGAAGCACTTCTCTGTGCGTACCCAGTGACCTTTTTGGCTTTACAACAATTTTTAGAATTGGAATTCTAAAATATAAAGCTTATTTTTAACTAAAGTTCACACTTTGGAACACAAAAAACTAAAATAACCAAAGCTTTCCTAGAGGAAATTTTGTATCAGATAAAGGGGTGCTTTGCTTCTGGATGTGAGCCAAGTTAAAGTCATGCACTGGAGTAGTCCTGACGGACACATGAAAGTCCACAAGGGTTGTAAGAGGCAAGGCCACAGCAGGAGAGCACACGGCATGTGTATTGGCACGTAGACACACGCTTGGCGTGGAAGCCACAAGGGGTGTGCGGTAGTGATGAGCAAAGGGGTGAGGATGGGAGGCTGGTGATGGGTGAAGCTTCAGAGGCAGGCAGGGGTTGGGCCAAGGTGAGCCTTGTAGGCCACGCTGTCATGCGGGAGAGACAACCAGCACAGCGATCCAATCAGTCTTGTATCTAGAAAGCCCTTTTCAGCCGGTGAGGCAGATGCAATGAAGGTAGGTGAGTGTAGGCCAAGGTAACTTGGAGGAGGGTGCTGCAGTGATCTGGACGAGGTGACCTACCTGCTCTAAGAACAGAGCAGTGTGAACCAACTTTACAGACAGATGGAGGAGACAAGTGTGACAGGGCTGGTGACTCCCTGCAATTGGAGAAGGAAGGAAGGGAAGAATAAAGGGTGACTTCTGGATGTGATCCTGGGAGAAGGTGGGGGGCTGATCCCTGAGGTAATTCCAGCAGGGGGTATAAAAGCCAGTTAGTGAAGAAAGGTGATGGTGTCTGCTTTTTAAAAAATCAAGTGCAAACTCCAAGTAGAAATGTCCAATAGTTAGATGAATATACAGGCCTTAGGTTTGGGATTAAGACGAGAGGTGAGGCTAGAGAATTGGGAGTCATTAGCATGTAGGCCAAAGCTGAGGCCAAACATATATGGTAAAAATTGGCCCACATAAAGGTATAGTGGTCATCAGTTAAAACCATTCTTAAGTAACTCTCACAACATATTATCTTTCCACTAATACTTTAATAATTCCAGTAAGCCAGAAAATTTCATTGCTTAAAGCATGTCTTTAAGCAAATGCAAGGTTAATCAGCAATGGTCAAAGTTGTCTGGTAATCAATAAGATAATTGAAACGTGACAGTCACCCCCTGAAACCCAAATCCCCATTGTGTATGCTACTGTCCTTTCTCACCCAGGACAAGGGCTGTGAAGAAATCAGACGGAAACCAGAGGCCCTCATATCAGGGGCTAGAATTTGGGTGAATTTTAATGTGTCCATTTGGAACTGTTCAATGATTTGTACCTATTTCTGGTGAACCTTGGACACATAACTGTTCTCAAGATGGAGTGAAAAGTAGAAAGGGAAATGTTGGTAGATAGGAACACATACCTCTACCCATTTCAAAACAGATGCTGCAGAATGTAGCTAGGCCCCATGGAGGGTGCTCAGGAAACGCAAACATGGATGCTGAGGTTCCTTAAGTGCTGAAAAGTTGTTTGTTTCTGTCGAAGGCTTTTTGGCAGTGTCATCAAATGTAAAGAATACTGCCCCGGAACTCACACAGTATCTGGTCCGTATCTAGCTACAGTACTGTTTCTCTGGGTACAATCCGGCATGCCTCTTGACCCTTCGGAGTCTCAGTTTCCTCCGTGACAGGGCAGGGTTGTGCTAGGTGTTTGTCCTAGCTCTGAAAGCTGTCCACTTGGGACTCGCTCTATAGGGTCCTCTTCTCTAATGAAAAAAAGAGGCTTATGAAGTCTGAATTAGATAATTTAGAGATGATTATTTGCTTTGCAGACAGACTGTCTTCTTTATAGCAGAATTTGCTGGCGGGAATAGTCCTTTCCAGAAAATTGGATGTTGTTTGGAGAAAGAAGTATTAAGCTTGAGGTCAGAAGAGCTACTCTGGAAACCAGTCTCTACTTATTTATTAGTTATTTGGTGTAAATGTGTTAACTCTCAGTTTCCTCATTTTTAAATGGAAGTATTAATATAAATGCATGGCTATGATCCAGATCAGTTTGAAGGCTGTAAGGTATTATGTAATGTAAGTGATTCTTGCCCAAGGAAGACTGGTCATTCTAACCTAATGTATACATATGTAATTCTTGTAACCTTAGGGACTGGTTGCTAGAAATAGGTTCCTGGTGGGATCAGCACCGTAGGGATCCATTGTGGCGTAGCCCTTAGGACAAACGGTAGGCATTTTACGTTGAAAATTACTCTTCCCTTCTTCAGATCTCTGAATTCAGGTTGTGCCTTCAGGCATAGGTACCCCCACCCCCGACCATTGTACTTGCAACTGTTGGTCTAGCCTCTCGAGCTGCCTTGGCCTTGGGAGGACTCCCACCAACCCCGTTTTGCCTGCTGATCTTTTCCCATTTTTTCACCACGGTGAATGCGACAGTGCCTCAAGCCATGTGGAACTTGCATTTTAATGTCTTTTGTTTCTTTATATGGCACTGGCATAATTTTGCCAGCCATTATGTTGAGAACTATTCCTAGAACCCCAAATTAATGGAGAAAGTACAGTCACAGTGGTATGTTGCCCACTTTGCTGAGCAGACTCATCTCTGAATGGGACTGAGAACGTTCAGTAGCAAAGAGGTTTTGCAGTGTGATATTCTAACACTTGTGGAGTGAACGTTCCAAGTGCCGGCCGGCACCCTTGCTCTTATTTGCCAGCAGTGTACGTAGCACTCAGTGTGAAGGGAGATGATGTGTGTATAGACATGTTTGGGGAAAGAGGCTTTTGATGGAGGGGTTTCAGCTCCTCTCAAGGCACTGATCTATATAAAATGTGGATCAAAGGTGTTCTAGAGGTCACTTTTCTGTGATTACAAATCTCCTAGATCCTCTGAAGTTACAAATCATGGTCCCCTTTTAGTAGTGATATCTGTGGATTTCATGGGTATCATATGCCTGTAAAGTTTAGACAGCACCTCTTGATACACTTGCACAAAGACTGATACATATAACTCTCAGTAAATGTTTGTTGAATGAGTGAAGTAATAGTTATAATGGCTCCTACCCTATATCTTGCTCCAGGCATCATGATAAATGCTTTATATCATCATCTCTAATTTGCATGAAATAAAATTTATCTTCATTACAGGTAAAGGAAGTGATGCTCAGAGAGGCAATCCTCCTTTTTTCTAGGCCACATAGCTAGTCTGTGGAAGAATTCGAAGTTACTTTCAGGTCTGTCTGGTTCCGAAGCCTGGGCTCCTCACACTATTTAGACAGGTCTCCCAACATTTAGACAAATGTGGGAATCCTCAAACATTAGGGAGATAAGAGGACGGAGGAATAGAAAGAGGAGCCTATCTAATTACTTCCCTTGTGTCTGATTCACTGGAGTATAATTGCACTAGATGTTCAGATACTTTCCAAGTTACCCTCTTAAGTTTGTTGCTTGTTTGTTTTACTTTTAAGATAAAAGCTTGTTAGCTTTCCAGAATTAGTAGGAACTCGAGGAACTGTTCATTTATTTATTATTATTTTTATTTTTTCAAGTAATCTCTATACCCAACGTGAGGCTTGAGCTCAGGACCTGGAGATTAAGAGTCGCACGCTCTACCAGCTCAGCCAGCCAGGTGCCCCTGCAGTAGTCCTTCGGTTAGTGCTTAGAGATTTCTTTAGGTATCTTATGATCTAGGGAGAAAAGTCTAATTGGAGACAGACTCGCAGGATTGGTTGGAAGTCACCTACTCCAGTCATCAGTTTGGTGCTTTGTTCGCTTTGTTTCAGAACATGGCCAAGTGGGTGTCAGCACTGGTTCAAAGCACTATCAGTGACAGAGAACTCTCCAGTCCCAAACACAGCACATTTGTCCCTGATTAGATTTGACCATTCAGAATGTTTCCTTATTGTTAAAAAAAATTTTTTAATGTTTTATTCATTTTTGAGACAGAGAGAGAGACAGAGCATGAACGGGGTGGGGGGGGGGGTGCAGAGAGAGAGGGAGACACAGAATAGGAAGCAGGCTCCAGGCTCTGAGCTGTCAGCACAGAGCCCGACGCAGGGTTTGAACTCACGAACTGTGAGATCATGACCTGAGCTGAAGTCGGATGCTCAACCGACTGAGCCACCCAGGTGCCCCATGTTTCCTTATTTTAAGCTGGAATCCATCTCCTTGTGTCTTCAATCCATTGGACTCAAGCACTCTTGGTGGACCAGTGACAAACAGGTATCTTTTCCAGAGCAACATTTCAACTGTTTGAAACCCAGTGATCTTCCCTGTGTCTTCTTTCTGGAGGATACAGTTCCCTCGATGGCTTACATCTGCCCTGACTCCTGCTCTCTCACTGCTTGTCTCAGTTCCATAGTTTTCCTCCATTTTATCTACATACCTCTTTACAACAGAAGGCCTGGAACTTAACGTATTATTGCTAAT